>NW_026126418.1:39572500-39922500 GCF_943737965.1 Phodopus roborovskii | reverse complement strand
CAATAAGCTTTTAAGTTATGTGTACTTCTCACACATATCGGCATTCTCATCTTTCTAGTAAATTGACTTTGTAAGTGGGGTCTATACACTTTGGTAGAAAAGCCCTGAAGTTAGTAAGAGTGCCACCCATATTGCTGTGAGCTCTTGTCACATCTGTGTCTTAGAGGAGGGTTTTGCTATTGATTAGACACTTCCTGTAGAATCACTATACAACTTTCATTTCCAAATCATTGACCTAACAGGGAGTCTGAACTCTATGCCAGTTCTCTTGTCAGGAATGTAATTTGCAGGAGTGAAGAGAGGCCAGCTCATGGACTGCCCCTTATCCATTCTCCTCAATAGTGCACTAAACTTCAAAGTTGAGTGTCCCTACTTTGACTTCAAGCCTGGCATTGGGAAGTGATTAAAAGGATATATAGATGATTTACTTTTTCAAAAAATATGATCTCATAGTTCCCAAATCACAAAATTAGTAGGTAATAAAATGACTTGATTAACCCTTACCCCACAATTGCATAGTAAAATATCTAAGTGATTGTGCTCTGTAATAGTGTCAAGAAGCCATAGGCTGATGAAGACAGCACCTATTCAAGAAGATTTCTGGTATTTTAGTTGGTAAGCTTTTACATGCACCATATAAATGTTCTCATTTTCTGAAAAGGTAATGCAATATATAAAACATCATATATGCACTACTGGACAAGCTACATATATAACCCCATTCAAGGCCTCTACTTTATGAGATAAGTAAACATCTTTCCCTCTACAACATGGTTCATTTACCTAAAATAAAAATTGTATTGCTTATCCTACTTTAATGTAATTAAGAAGAATCATTATTAATATATTATCCGTGTTTTTGCACACATGCAATGTGGCCAAATATATTTATGTATATGTATCATTTGTAAATTGTCAAATATAAAGTATATTTAAATGAGATCATGAGCATGTGTGTCACCATACTGACATTAGCAATTTCTCTCTTGTTTGGCAGTTATTACAGGACAAGAACTTTCATGTGAATGTTTGCATTGAATTTTCATAGTCACATGGAACAGAGGCTGTATCTTCATTCTTCATATGAGAAAACAGAGGGTCAGAAGGGGAAGTGGATGGTCAATGTTATGCCACTTGGATTTGGTTTGTTGGTATTGAAATTTAGAGACATGAAGGTTGGTATCATAACCCATATTATTAATCCATCTGACAGTTTATTAGCCCTGGCAAGAAGAAAAGAGAAAGATTGTGAAAACATAGAAGGAATGTGAGCTTACAATTTTGACAGACATATCCTCAACATTTGCTTCTGGTGTCACTTGCTATGTGACATTGAACTGATTACAGACCTTATCATCTTTAAAATAGAGCTAATGCTAACCATGTCCTAGAGAACCATTCCAAAATTATAGGAGGATTAAATGAAATGGTATCTAAAGCTCTCAGCAAAAGCCTTAGCTCTTTTATAAGTACCTTTAATTATTAGTAATAAATGATATGAACCTTAAGACTGATCTCTATGAGAAATGTGTTCAAAATTCATCAGAGCTCTATCTGACCCTATACTAGACATGGAGCTAAAGACACAAATCTGCCATCAAGAGCTTGTTGTTCAATGATACAAAAGGGGCATCCATTTAGGTTGACTCCGAGTTAATGATAATCTTGCTTCATTACCTTGGACAGTGACTTAGATTCATCTCACAGTTGATAACTATATGTGCGTTTGAAGGAACAGGCAGATGTTTTTGGGTTTCACTAGGTCTGTTTAGACTTGGAGTCTACTTGAATGTCTTCTGAGACATAGCTTAACAAATTTCAGTATGCTTGCCTCTGCTTTGTTTCCAGGATAGTAAGAAAGCTTGAAACTTGGACAGACCACTCAAGTCATACCACTTTCTTTAGAACATTTTTTTTTATGTAAACAGCACATGAAATTAATGTGGTCTAAATTTTATCTGTATGATTTAATAGAATCTCCATGAAACCAAACTATGAAATGTTTGTCTTGTATATAAGTAGCAGTAGTAGTAAAAATGTATAAAATGCCAAAACATTGCAATTTAGCATTGGAAAATGAGAACACATAATGATCAGGGAGAATGATCTCAAAATATCCATGGTAGCTTCCCTTGAACTATTCTTGTCGAATGTCAGACCTGGGTATAAATTCTGAAAAAAAAAAGAAAAAAATAGGATTTTGCTTTGGATGCTGGCTTCCTAGTACTTTAAAACTTTTTAATCTCTCTTTTTTTTATTCTATGATCCAAAGTATTTATTGTGTAAATTTGTTCACTTTCTAATTAGGAAAATGATAATAATAGTATTTTAAAAGTAAACTAAATATGCTCAGAGAAACAAAGTTGGATTTAACAAAAGGTTATTAGGATTTGTCTGTAATTGAATGTATAAACTCACTATATTAAAATACCAGATAAAAATAGAATTGCAAAAACATCTAAATTTTAAAACAATAAAATTCAAATGTCAATTAATGAAGGTTAACAAGTGGAGCCAAAGAGATAATGCCTGAATATATTTACTTTTCTGCTTATCTTTTCTGGTTATTCATTTTAATTCCATGATGTAAAGTTCAGAATTGTCCAAAATAATATTTTTAAAATATCACACATGAAAGTCTTAGTAATCCATTTTGCAGAAGAGACTGGCACCTTTAATGACTTACCGTTTTCACTTTTTTGTACTCACTTTCCACACTTTTTCTGTCTTCATTAGACCAAGATGAGTTTTATCGATTGATCATCATGTTTTAGTGATAATTTAAACATTTTTCAATATTCTGCTGAAAACTTCAATTCAAAATGATGGACACTTAACTTTCTTCATAGATTTCCTTTATTTTTAAATAAATTTTTGAATGTATTTACATACATGTATTTGCCCAGTTTTTAGATTACAATATGAAATGTAAATATAAAAATATATAATTAGGAAAAGCTTATATTGTTAGATCTTCCCTTTCATTACTGCCAGTAGGTCCTGTTTCTTTAAACTCACCAGTAAGACATCTTTGATTTTCTTTTTACTTTTGATACCATATTATAAGATATTCTGAGTTAATTCCCCTCTCATTGAACTTGATACCTTCCCAATGGGCCATGAATTACTACATGGAAAGTATTCCAAACACGACTGTCATCAATCTTTCAATCAAGTCACATTCACTTCCCTTTCCCAAAACATCTATTCTCTTATCTACCTAGCCTTCTTTTGGTTTCCCCCAAATGTCTCAAAACATTTTGCAATTTTTAATTCATTTATTTTTTTTAACTGAGTCATTCATTTTAATAAATAGTAGATAATTTTTACAGGTACTTGAAAGAATGTGAATGATCTTGAAAGTCACATTCTTCCATCACAGAATGGCAATAGTGATGGGATGCTCCCTTTGTAGAAGGAACTTATAAGTGCATCTAATGGGAAAAATAATTCCAGAATAAATACTTCATCTCTAAATTAAAGGGCCAAGTAAAGTCAGCACATAAAAGGTACAGAGCATCTTGTAGGAAGAAAGTATAGAAGATGGAACAGCACTTTCAAAGCCCAGAGAGGACAAAAAATGTATGTTTAGGTACCCTTTGAAGAGTTGTGCTTCCTTCATATGGTTATAGACTAAAATATTGGTTAAAAAATTACAAGAGGATAATAAGCATTGTCTCATGAAATAACAGGTTGATAAGGCTGGGAGAAGTCAGATAAGGAGGCTTATATCAAGTATATTAAGACCTTTACATGATAATCTAGGAGTAGGAAGGCAGGTGTTGATATTTATGCAAGTAAGATTTGTATACTGGAAAAGAGCTAGTCTGGGTCAGAGTTGAAGCAGAGAGAGACAATATAAAACAATGTCTGGGTTCACTGGACGATATAAAACAGAAAGTATCTCCATTAAATCTCCAAACTTGGAGAAGATATTTTTGGGATTTTTGTATTTGGGGGGTTGTCTTTCTTTTTTGTCACTAGTAACTTAAGAGGAAACTTTGCTTGGCAGGTTTAGGTTAGGTGAGGTGAATATATGATGGTTCAGTTTGAGAGGGCTTGTAAAAACTCAATTGGATGTGTGAGTATGGGGGCCAAACCTCAGACAAACTCATAAGGTTTACATAATCACCATGCTGATGATAATTGAGATGGGAATAAATAAATTATCTGAAATGATCATACAGTGTCCCAAATATAGTGCCATAGTAATAGTTTTAAGCACAAAAGATGTGTTTAACTTATTTTCTAAATTGTTTGTGTCTTAGATTTTTCATGAAATTTTCGATAGGTCATATATTTGGATCTCTCTCCAAATCACAATGTATAATGTGTATAAGTTGAAAAATATACATTTTTAACTGTTTCCCAAAGGAACTTTTGCTAATTTCCTTGTTCTGCCTACTCACTTCAAGGATTATTTACAAAACTGAGAAGACTAAAGACACAGCAGGACTGAGATATACTTGGTGCAGTTGCACCTGAATTAGACTTCCAGTAAGATCTCTATGGGAACTTTTTGTACTTATAGTCAAGTATGTGATGTGCTCTCATTTGTATCATTCATTTTATGTTTTATCTATATCCCAACTAATTCCAGAAGTATTTATGTGGGTCATACAATACAGAAAGATATAGAAGGAACTTTGAAAAAACAACTTGCAATCTATTAATTTAGGGTATATTTAGGGAAGGTATCCAAAGTGAAAAAATTTTGGTGACAGATCTATGGAAGTCAGGAATCATACTTACTAATTTAGAATCTGATACTTAAAATATTTGAAATTTCAATATTTACTCACTTTTCATTAAAATTCTTTTAGATAACTATGTATATAGATTTTGGAAAATTTAGAAATAAGTTACTTTCCATTTCTATAACCCATCACTATAACAAAATATTTGAAATAATTAACATAAAACACAATGTTTGTTTGGAGTGTACTTCTGATATTTTCAGTGTGTGATCTAGTGTATCTGAAACTCAGTGCCTTTGATGAATGTATGTAATGTAACAAAACCACTTACAACACAGGCCAATGGACCAAGAATGACAGAGGAAGAGGGCAGGGCTAACCCAAAGGGACTAGGACTTCTAACTAGGCATGCTCAAAATTCCATTACCTCCCATCCTTTACACATGGACTTTTAGGGAAATATTCAAGGTAAAAGTAAATGAATGATCCTGAACCTGAAATTTTATGTTGTCAGGAATTTTTGACAATTTGTGTTGTGGCATCTTTAAGATCTAGAACGATGTCTGATATAAAGCATGCACTAAATGACATAGTTACCAAGAGTTACTAGCACATATTTGATGGTAATCACAAAAAAAAATCACATAACAAAACAGGGACACTTAATAATATGCCTATCCCCACGGGTATGTTGGAACTACCTGTACCAGCTCTGAGCACCTACCTAGTCAGCAATAATTGGAAAGAAGACATGAATGGTTCTTCTCTTTTAAAAGTTAGAGACTTATTAGCTTCTGCTTAGCTTGTCATAATTTATTTTCTTTGTCTCACTAACCACTTATTTCTCCACTCATCAACTAACATCATATGAAGAAAGGGGCATATCACACGCCAAGCAATAATTAATGTTCAAAAATATACAGGGCAAGATGAAAGAAAGCAATGCCTGAGGGAAGCCCAATCTTTCTAAGTGAGTCATTATAAGTGGAGTATTTGAAAAGGGGCATTGAACAGAGGACTGAGAAAGTGCAAGAATAAGCCATGCAGACAATAGGTAGAAGGTCAGTAGGCAGAAGACACAGGTATGTCTGAGAACCAGCAGGTGGCCAGAAGGTCTGGAAGAAATAGGCACTGTGATGTTTGGATTGAGGTAAGTCTAGAGAATAGGGGTGTGTGCATGTGTGTGTGTGTGTGTGTGTGTGTGTGTGTGTGTGTGTGTTGTGGGGGGGAGTGTAACAGTGCATACAAAGTCTTCATCGTGAGAATGGATAGCATTGCTGAGGGACTTGTATTATTTCATTATTTTTCTACATAATTACCATAAAAGGTATGAAAATAACTTTTTACCTCTGAAAAATGTCGTACATATACACAATGAAATTAGGTAATAAAGTCAGGTACATCCTTCATCTTCTCCTTCAACCCTCCTACATCTTCTCCAACACCTGCTTCTTCCAACTTCACGTCTTCTTTTTCTCTCTTTTGATGACTCCCTGAGTCTAAGTGCTGCTTGCCTGTATCTGGCTTAAGTGACAACATTAGTTATTTAATGGCTCCTAAACATCTAACACTGTTCTGTGTCTTAAGGAATCCATTTACTCAAGATTACCATTTACACAGATGTAGATCATAAACATAGAAGTGATATAAATGGAAGCAAAAAGTGAAATTTGCATCGAGGTTTGTAGTCTTTGAAGTGTCTGAGGGCCATACAGTGTTTTAGATAAATAAGTTACTCAGCAGTCAGGGATGATATGATAAGTGAAGTAGAAATGTGAGTTATCACAGGTGTGATGGCCTTCCAGGAAGTGGTGTTTACAGCCATGGGGTTGAGAACATGGTCTAAGGCTGAAAAGAGAAGAGTATATGCCTGACCTGTAAGCCCAGGTTTGCTGAAACATGATAAATATACCAGGATGGTAAGAAACACCCTGTAAATGGCACTGAGAATTGAGCTTTGTGAGCTAAGATGAGCATCAAGGAATAACGGCGGAGAGCTATGTGAAAGTGACATTTCTGATCAATGACTGTCTTAATTAGCAGTTAGATTTGGGAGAAAAGGGAGAGGAATTGGAGCTGAAATGAAAAACTGACCAGAAGAAAGAAACTGGGAACATTGTTAATTATTTTGAGAAGCTTTTAAAGAGTAGAAAAATGGTGGCTGCCAACAGTCCCCTGATTTGTTTTTCTTCAGTCTTGCCATTTGCATTAGCTAAGCTAACCTTAGCTGCTCCAATAGACTGGCCCAAATGCCCAGTGCTTAACTCCATGTCATTGTAGTTTATGGAGCCTTAGTGAGTTCTGAGCAGTGAATAGCTCCTCTAGGGGAGATGATATGGTTTGCAAGACTGTCTATATCTCTGAGTTTGTCAGCATCTACCTAGAAAAGTAAACAACATGTGACTAACAGAGGGAAGGTTTAGGAGGACATACTTGAAAGGGTGTCATTTCTGTTTGCTTTTCACTGACTGCAGATTACTGACAAAATGACTCCTAATTGTAAGTGACTAGGAAATGTAGGCTAATTGTATGGAAGTAGATAAAACAGGTTTAGTGTCAGCTAGCAGTATATGTCATATGAACAATGCACCCAGAAGGCCATTTAGCCAATGTTGATGCTATTTGCTAATGGAAGACAGGTAGTATAAAAGGAAGCACTAATGACTCCAGAGGAAAGTTCCTGAGAAATCAAGAAGGTCCTGGATGCAATGGAAGTAGAGACTGATCTTGGGTGTCACAGGAGCATGGATAATTCACTTTTTACATTTAGTAGTGTTATCAACCAGCTAGCTAGGGTCATTTTTCTTTACCAAGATAAAAAATAAAAAACATGTGAAGAGGCAATGGAAAGTTTTTCTAGTGCTAGTCTTGGGAAACTTTTGTATCCTTCCATATTTGAGAGCAGTGAAGAGCAGCATTAGGTGGCAGGAAGAAGGGAGTAGTTGTAGGTGGTATTCTGAAGTGTTACAGACTGCTCAAGCCATGGGTAGCAGGATCCTTAGCTCTGACAAATACTGACTGTTACAAATGTCTATTCTACCTCAACTTTTATCCCTATAGCAACAGATGTTACTGCTATTGTGTAGTTCTAGGAAGAATAGATTCCCCAGACCTTGAAAGTAGCTAGTGTTTAGACTTTTGGTACTATGTACTAGAATTCCCATCCTTTGGTGGTAGTGGCTAATATTATAAATCCCAGGTTAGCATTGTCAGGATTCTTCAGACATTGACAGTGGCCAGTATAACCTAGAGTGCCTAAGACCTTTGACATTTGAGGTATGATAGATCTCTGAAAACTTCTAGTGACCAGGACATGCAACTTCTCTGTGGCTCTTCTCAGTCTACAGTCCTTTAGTGACATCTCTCTACAAATCTCACCATATAACTTCCACCATTCTTGTTCTGTCCCTATTCATCTTCCTGAACTGTTTAGCTACCTCTTGTTACCATGGACATCACAGCTACAGTACACTTGAGGTGGCATCTACTGCTTCTTTTGCCTTTGTTGCCACTTTTGCTGTTATTAATTCTGGTGTAACAGATGCTGCCACAGCTGTCTCTATTACTATTGCACAACAGGTTGCTATCACCATTGGTGTGTCTCTATTGCTCCATGCCTTTTACTATTCTTAGGGTGGTAGTGTGGCTACCTACATTTTTGACTATAGCACTTTTGCAATGGAGAAGGACTCAGACCACACCTCAGCTCTACTTTTGTGGCTGTCAAAGTCAAGGTAACCATCTACTTTCTGGCTCCTCTGCAGCTGCTAAAGCTTCCAGCCACTCACTCTCCAGCACTGCCTTTTCAGCTGCTGTCTGAAGTCCACTGTCACTACCACCTCTTCTTTCATTGTGCTACCTCATCAGTAACAGACAGCACTTAGCCCACTCCACTAATAATGGGCATCAAAAGTAGATGAGGAAATGCAACTTCAGAGAAGCCTAGTGTTGCAATGTGAGTATAGGCAACTCAAGATGTTTTCTCCCAGCTAGATGGCAAAATGACCTAAACTGGGTTTTTTCATGCATCACAGCAGACTTTTGTGCAAATGAAGAATTGTGCTTTCATAATCATAGAATCCATTCTCTCTCTCTCTCTCTCTCTCTCTCTCTCTCTGTATATATATATATATATATATATATATATATATATATACACACACACACACACACACACACACACACACACACACATATATATATGTGTGTGTATTTGTATGTATGTGTGTGCATGTGTACATGTGTGTATGCATGTTGTATGTGGTATATGATATATCTAGTGTCTTAGTTAGTGTTTCTATTTCTGTGAAGAGACAACATATTCACCACAACTATTATAAAGGGAAACATTTCATTAGGGCTGGCTTACAGTTTTAGAGGTTTAGTTGCTAGAGAAGGAGCTGAGAGTTCTACATCTTAATCTGCAGGCAACAGGAAGTGAACTGAGTGCCACACTGAGTGCTTGAACATATATGATACTTCAAAGCCCACCTTCAAAGTCACACACACACACACACACACACACACACACACACACACGTATATGTATGTATATGTGTGTGATTGTGTATATTATAAATTATATGTAGGGTGTTATGCAAATATATATTAGACTACCTAGAATAACTTGCTTCTCCCTTCTAAACTGGGTACAAATGCTTTCAGAGGAAATCCAGTCCAAACTACTAGGAATTATCACAGTTGGGGCCATATCTGTTTAGCTGAAAAGCAGTGGTGACTATTATTATAGTTTCTTGGAGGTACCAGTAAAGTGCTCAAACAACGAACTTTGGCATAAGAGAAGTCTTGCTGACTGCTTGATGGTCTGGTTGTTCAAGGCAGACATGCCTTGTTAGTTAAGAAGTTATATAGTATCTTCTTTAAAATGTTGTCTTCTTTAGAGGAAAATAAATACTTGTGTTTATTGTCACCAAGTATGATTTAACCATGTTTAAATGAACTTTAAAAATGCTTAAAACTCCTGCAGGACCTCAAAGAGCAACGAGTCTGCCTGATCTCTCTCAATAGAGTTAGAATATAGACTAGCTGATTAGATTGGAGTATAGGAACTTGTCTGAGAACTCAGTACTTTGCCCCAAAATACATTTGAACAAATCTTTAGCTATTTCTTTCTTTTATCCAAAATTTTCAGGCAAAATATGAAAAGTATGTTGCTATTTAAATTTTTCATTGTGAAGGATAAAATCATAGTTACATTTATTAAGTGCTTAAATGTGGAAAAAACACTGGTAAATGTAATTGCTGTAAAAGTTATTAAATTTTTTTGGGATTTTGCGTTTATATTTTTCTTTTTTGATAATTTCTTTAAATTTGCAGCAAGTTTGTTTTACATGTCAATCCTAGTTCCATTAATTTTCCCTCCTCCCTTGTCCCCTTCCAACCCCCATCCCATCTCTAATTAAAATTATGTGTATCAATAAGTCAAGAGAATATACATATCATACATGAAGCTAAATATTTCTTCTATTCTCAATAAACTGAATTAAAAATTGTCTTACTTAAAGCATAATATATATACAGATTATTTATATACAGATAATGAAAAAGTGATTTTTTTTTCAGTTTTAGGTCATGATGGCATCATTTAGCCACACTAACTTGTGCACTTTTAGCACAAAAAATTATACTCTTCTCATCCTGCTTATTTTTCTAATGTAGTCTATAAAAATCATTTTGATTTTTAAAGTGAATATAAAGAGACATCTTAAAAATAAAGACTCAATATACACAATAAAAATTGTTCACAGAGATTTAAAAACACCAAGCATCTCAAATAAGTCAGTAGCCAGAAAATGCTTAAATGATTATTTTAAGGATTTAAATAAATTATTAAAATGAGCAAAATATAACAACAAGGAAATATAAGCAATAATTATACATACTCCCAATTGAGAAAAGCCCATTTCTAGTTTGATTAAACAGTAGAATTCCTCAAGAACCTTAAAATACAACTACACCCTTTGGTCTCAAATTATTTTACAAAATAGAAATGGGAAGAACACACTCAAGATATTTCTATGAATGCTACCATCCTAATTCTAAAATCAGATAAAGACAACAAAAATAGAGAAATGGAGACAAATATTTCTGATGAATGTAGATGCAGACATTCTTATCAAAATACCTGTAAATCAAATATATACACAGCTCAGAAAGATAATTCATCAGGATAGGTCACCTCTATCCAGAGATCCAGAGTTGGTTTAATATATGAAAATCAATAAATGTAATGAATCCTATAAATAGACTTAATGGCAAAAATTAGATGATCATGTAGGCTAATATAGAAAAGGCCTCTGATAGGAATTAATAACTCTTAATTGTGAAAGTTCTAGAGAGAATTAAATCAGAGAAAACAGCTTTCAATATCATATAGGCTGGTTTATAATGAATATGTAACTAATATAATCCTAAATGAAAAAAGAAAAAAGAATCAACCATATTAAAATCAGGAACAAGACAAGTCTATCTATTCCCTCCACTCCTTTTTTCTTTTCTTCTTCTTCTTTTTTTAAATAGTGTTCAAAGTCTTAGCTACATTATTCAGATAAGAGAATGAAATAAAATGTATACAAATAGTAAAGGAAGGATTATCCATATTTGTAGGTAATGTGATGCTATAATTCACAGAAACTTAAAACTCCACTATCAAGGGGGAAATAACTAACACTTTCAGCAAAACCAACTTTTCTGCAAAAGTGGAACCAGCCTAGATATGCATTAACAGATGATTTAATAATTAATATGAAGTACATATGTTCAATTGAATTTTATTCAGTTGTTAAGAAAAATGAGATTGGCAAGAAAATGGTTGGACCTGAGAAAAATATATTGAGTGAGACACTAAAGACACAGGAAAATGAATACTATGTTTTTCACGTGTAGACTAGTCTCAAATCCTAATTTCTGTGTCTTCATCTTTAGAATACATATAGAAGCCAAGGAACTAGAAAGGGCCATTGGAAGATGAATGCCTTAAGAGATGGCGAATTGTAAGACACAGGAAATATGAAAATGGAGTGCCGGAATGCAAGGAAGTGAGGGAAGAAGGATTAACTGAAATCAAGTGTATATTAAAAAACAAAAAATGGTAGGTAACCTTACAACCAAATTTAAAATATAATTTATGTTAATAAAATCATCTGAATTACCACATTCATTATACTGTTATTCACAAGAGCTAAGATACAGAAATTTTGTCCTCAGACAATTAAATCAAGCACAGCATGATGGGGGATGCCCTTCTGTTTATATGTTTCTCTTATTGGTTGATGAATAAAACACTATTTGGCCAATGAGGCAGGAAGACAGTCAGGGCAAGGACACAAAGAGAATTCTGAGATAGGTAGCTAGAGAGAGGGCCTGCCAGAGGAGTTGTCATGTAGAGCCCAAAAGAAGACTTGCAGGGCACTCCTGGGCAAAGGCCATGTGAAAATACATAAATTAATAGAAATGGGTTAATAATTAAGACAGAGATAGCCAATAAGAAACCCAAGCCACCGGCCATCAGTTTTATAACTGATATAGCATCCCTGTGTTTCTTTGGGGTTAAGGCAGCTGTGTGATCAGGCTTGGAGGACAAAGAAAATAAAGCAACAGCAATATGCAAATATACAAAGACACCCACACTCACACCCCCATACACACATGCACACATTGCAGTACGATCTAGTCCACAAAATGAGAAAACCTTGTCACTGGAAACAACATTGATAAACCTAGAGGAAATAAGCAAAGAAAGGCAAGATGTTGTTGCATGTGTAATCTATACAGGAAGTGAATTCACGGCAGCAGAATACAGAATGAGTAATTGCCAAGGACAAGTGAGAGGAGTGCCCCAAAGGGGAAACAGGACAGTGATGGTGAGAGCTGATAACCATTCCGTAAGGATGGATAAATATGGCCTACTGTTGAACAGCACTATTGTAACTTAAAAACTATCAAAAAGTAGGCCTGGAATAGTTTTACTCCACCGGAAAAGTAAAACTACGGGAGGTGACAGGTATTTGCATATCTTTTAAAGTGTATGCATATATCAAAACATCACCTTGTGCATTGTAAACATACACAAGCTTAGTTTGGGATTTTGTTGTTTCCTTCATTTTCTTTTTTACACTTGTTCTTCAATAACCTGGAGAAACAACCAAATGAAAACAAACAAACAGAAATCTTGAGACTTCTCTATCCCTCTTTTTACACTGCATAATTCAAGGAATTATAATGTTTTAGAAAGCTTTCCTAGGAGGAGGAGTGTGGGGCTGTTTTAACAGCATTTCCAGGATTTTTCAGTGACTCATAGTTCTAGGCATTCATGTGAATTCCCAACTTGCATTTTAAACTTTGCAATCATTTAAAAAAGGGAATGCCTTCCAACTTTTCATGATAATGAGATTAAAAAAAAAAAGTACTTCCCCAAAGAAAGCTTTAAAATAGTGTTAGTCTTTGTGTGCCTTCTTCTCCCAAACACACACACACACACACACACACACACACACACACACACACACACACACACACACAAAACACTGATACATTTCAACACATAGTGAAATGGTTTCATGGCATGTGTATCACTTACACAGAAGGATAAACCAGAACATTTTTCAGATCTATAGAAGATGCCATAATGCATTGAAATTTTTCTTGGTCATCTTTATCCAGTTTCTGTACTTAGTATGCTCATTAGGCAGCTATGGCAAATAGCAGTCCTTTAATTGCATTTGTTTTGACAGCAAACATTTGTTTTTATCATTTTATGTTTGTACTTAAACTAAAAGAGCAGTTCTTATTAGAACTAAATCTGACCAAGTTAAACTTTTGAAAAGTTTATCATATCTAAAACAGAACAGCACAAACCAAGTCATAGGGTGATTAAATGCTTATGCCAGTGGATTGCTAAAATGAAGGCTATCAGACAGCTTAGGATGACAACAGGTGATCATTTTATTGCATCTTTGGGATGTACTGTCATGTAGCTAGGCAGGAATCAGTCTTGGAGGTCATTATGCTCACCCAGTTATTTTGTACTTAGGATCCTTTGACTTTGGCCCTGTTAGTTTGTCTACTTAGGCTTCTGTTGGGAAAACAGATTTGTAGAACTCCTTCAGTACTCCATGTGATTTTTATTGTAAGCTGTGGGCATGGATAGCTTGTTAATTCACTGTTGTTCTTGAATAGACATACCAAGAAACCATGCATTTTATAAAAATTTGCCACATCCATGTGGGCTACAATCTAAAATTGCATGAGGGCTTGTCATATAGATCCCAACAGTTTCAGATCTTTAAGTACCCCTAGCATCTCTGTTCCAGTAGTAGATGAAAGAAATCATCTCCTTCCAAACTCTCTTAGTTACTTTTCTATTGTAACAAAACACCATAGCCAAGGCTACTTAGAAAATAAAGTACTTAATAGGAGATGGTGTACATTTTCAGAGGGTGAGTCAATGACCATCATGGTGGAGAACTTGACAGCAGGTGGATAGGTATTTCCCTGAAGAAGTCACTGACAGCTTACATGTAGAGACAACAGCCACAAGGCAGAAGAGGTGGGTTATAACTAAGACAGGTGTAGAATTTTAAAACCATAAAGCCTACCCTAGCAACATACTTCCTCCAACAAGGTCATACCACCTAAACAGTATCACCAACTACAGACCAAATATTCAGATACAACAGCCTAAAGGGAACCATTCTCATTCAAACCACCACATAAACATAGGTTTCTTGATGTCTTGGTTTAGATTGTCTGAGGATTTTGCAATGCCCCAGGATTTTCCCTGGCAAGGAGGACAGGAATTGGGAATTTACCCGAGGACTGCTTTAAAGTACCAATAAATATGTGGAAGACTGTGTATTGCTTGTCACTGTCAGAACTGGAACTTCTTTCCACAAAGGCTCATCCTATCTGCCCCAAGAAGGATCTAGCATGCTTGCAAAAACCATTCTTAAGAGGTTTTCTGTATGCTAAGAAAACACTTTATCAACTCATATACTTACATGTGTGTGTTACTGGTCTGGGGCTGACCCCTTTGTTGCTTCATGGAACAAAGTTCTGTTCAGTTTGGATTAGCAAGTCTCCAGGTTGAAGATACAGATATTGGAGTCTGGTTAAGCAAATTTTGCTGAAAATTTCAGGGGTAACAATGGGAAAAGTTTGTTCCCAAACTTTGTGTTACCTTCCTATGTAGTCTATGGGATCAGCTTTTTCCTTCAAGTCTTTGGCTACATCATTCCCATATTCACAATATAGCCCATATTCACAAATTGTTCTGGCCATAGGCTTTTGTAAGTGAACAAGGGGGAAACCTAGTAAATTTACTTACGGTTCTGTTGCTCCCCTCACTTCTTATGCATGGGTCCCTCCGATTTTGAGGCAGAATATACAGGGTTATAGATCTATTGAAAGAAAAAATAATGGCAAGGAAGACAGAGAAAAAAAACAGACTACTGTTTCAAAGTTGAATGTTGTTGTAATCTTATCATCCTAAAGAAGTATAAACTGGAAGAGGGTGTCATGAGTTTTATGGTCATATTGTCATACAACAACCTAATTTCTCAATGACTAAAAACAACACAAAATTATTCCCTATTTAGAGTACAATGAAAACAAAAGTTTCTGGGGCATGGAGTTGGGAGACCCCTGATTAGTCTATTTTTTGAGATGTCGTGCATCTCTATTAATTTTCTTTTAGGTGGGTTAATGTCTGTACAATCAGTCTTGGCAGGTTATTATAAACAAGTATAATGCTCTCTTCCCACATTCTACCATTCAAAATTCAAAAACATGGCTGACTAGTAAGTCTAGGTCATCTACATATTTAGGAGAGGAATATTGTCACAACGTCTAACAATTGGCCAAACATCTTTGCAACTCTTTGGATACTAATTTCAAAGGAAAAAGCTGAATTTGGAAATGGAAGTCATTAGTTTGTCACTACATTTCTCCACTTAGCATTACACTGCTTCATAAACTAGTTGCTTTACTTATACAAAGTGATTATTGGCCTATAAACTAGAGACACAAATCTACATTGCTTATTCAGAGCCATAGACTTTCAAAACCTAAATAGATGCTAGAAATTTTGGAGTTCTATTATTTCCCTTCATTATATGGCGAACACTGGTGACTACCAACTAAGAAACTGTGTTATAAAGTAGAAGTGAAATCTTCAACTTATTGTTTTTTTTCCACCTAGGGTTTCTTCTGTGCACAGAATCTTGGGATTCACTGTTATCTGAGCTTCTTTTTCCAATTAAAGAAATGAGAGCACATGATGTAGAGTAACTCATTAGATTTTGCCAGTTAATATTGGATCAAACTGGGATCATGTCTTCTGAGTTACTTTATGATGTGTGTGTGTGTTCATTTTTTTGTCCTAAACTCTCCTGACTAATGTACACCTCCCACCAAACATCTTTTAATGGTTGATGCTGTTAGGATGCAGGCAGGCATCCTTGACCCAGAGTTAGTCATAAAAACTGGGACTATATTGTGAAATTTCAAACTGCCGTTAAGATGATGAAAGAGACATTTTATAAATAATCGGTTATGACATTATCAACAACTATATTTATTCTTCAGCATTCGGCTGAAATCCTCACTATGACTGTTGCCAAGGAAATGAGTAAAGGAATTTGCGTACATTGAAGAAAATGGACGGAGATAAAATCCACAACACACAACAGATATTATATGTGTTTCCTTTCTGTTAAAAACCATCTGGTTTCAAGAAAAGGCTGCTTTGACTAAATGGTAAAGTCTTATAGACAGCATAATGCTAAAGGCAGGTGTGAGTGTAGCTACCAACAATACAGCCACCACACTGGGTAAAGAAGAAATAAATGCTTCAGAGGAAAGATTAAAAAAAGAAGCATTCCAATGAAATGAAAGATTTTTTCTTTTTTTTTTTTTCTTTTTTTTGTCCAAATAGTTTCCCCCTTGTCAAAAATCACTATTCTAATATTTGGGCATTTTATTCATTCACTCATTCATTCATTCATTCATTCATTCAGACAGAGCTGCTTATATCTCAGATTGTCTTCCATCTCACTCAGTAGCTGAAGATGATTTTGTACTTCCAATCCTCTTTTCCCTGCCTTCTAAGTGCTGAGACGCCGGATGTCTTCTGTTCCTGCTGTGTGTGCTAAATATAAAACACTGCTTCATGAATACTAGGCAAGCAGTCTGTCAACTGAACTCTGACCCTACCATTTTAAAGATGGTTTTGCAGTAATGGGGGTTGAACCCTGAAAATGAAAAAGCACTCATTTTAGTTTTTATTTTGAGCAGGAGATTTCACTAACTTGAGTAGATTGGCCCTTAAACTTGTGTTCCTTCTCCTTTGGCCCCTTGAATAGCCAGGAGTGAGCATTTACTAGCAGGCCTATCTAAGAATTACTGGATGTATTAACTCAGTGAAGTTCAAGATAGTAGAGATGGCTCATTCTTGGGAAGTGTTCATTTGTTCCTTCTTCACCGGACAATCAAAACCTGCATAGAATTCATAGGCGTTCACCCAAGGTGATAGCAAGGGGTGATATGTGCACTCAAGAGATTACGTGTGTGCAAGCAAAGTGCAGGACCCAAATAGATGCTGCTGCAGCAACAGAAAGTACAGACATCCAAATGGTTTAAAACTGGATACAAATTTTTATTCAGGGATACAGATGCATTTAAGTTGATAAGAATAGAAAAGTTTCTTCATTTAATTTATTGAGCACATCTACTTTTATAAGTGCTCAATAAATATGAATTAGACAATAAAATGCAAAAACAACTGGATATAAACTTAAAACAGGCCAAAGGCAAGCTTGTTGACCACTGAGTCTTCATGACTCCAGGTTAGCAATGGAGAAGAGAGTAGGAGAAACAAAGGACCACGCAGCACCCTTGGGGGGCTTTGTAAACAAGATTGGTCCTCTATTAATGATCTTAAAAAAAAAAAAAAAAACAGGAAATGTTTCACAGCATCTGGAACTTCTTTGTAAATCAGCGCTAAAAGCTAAAACATATTTTCCACCAATGGTTTTCATTAAATTCATTGTGACATAAACATTTAAAAGATGCAGTTACATGAGGGAAGAAACCTCCCAAGTCAGGATAGTTTCCAGTAGCATGTGAAAACAACCCCCTTTCAAAAATGGCAGAAATTTAGGCCAGAAGAAAGCCATTTGTCAGACCCTGAGAATACATACCACAGAGAACGAAGCAGAGGAAATTTAAGAGCTGAGGTTTGAAACAACAGAGGTTGTGTTTGGCCACAATGAAAGCACAGTGTCAGAAAGGGACAGCTTCAGCTACTGAAATGCAGGACAAGGACCAGCCCTAGAGCCAATTGTGTGAAAGTGTAGTTTTTTAAGAACCAGACATTCTAGTCAGACATATGTAACTGGAAGAAATGTTTTTTTTTATTTCTATTAATACATTTAGGGATACAGAGATCTGAAATTGTGTCCTTTCGAACATGGATATTTGTTCTTAATTAAAATGCTTCATATCCTTTAATCCTTTCTTATCCTTTAGTTTTTGGCTGTATATGAAATTTTAAATCATGTAGAATTAGTGAGAATGTAAACTGTCTTTTGTAATGGTTTTATTTTCATACCAGCAAAATCTTATTAAAATGTAGAAATGTTAAAATATTAAGTGTCTGTAGAATGTGATGCTGGTATTAATTTGGGAAGGTTTAAGTTTTTGAAATGGATATTAATTGCTCTAAAGATTGCAGTGTTATTCTTTGATGTTTCTGGAATGTATTCATCCCTTGAGACATGCCATTACACACCTTTGCTTCCCAGAAATTCTGCATTTAGGAACATGAAAGTTTAATTTACATAATTGACTCCTTTTCATTTTTTAACCCATTAAGTTTTTAAAAAGATCCCACTATCTTAAATTTTTTTTGTGGTTTTAATGAAATTTTGAATAGTCTTATTAGGAGAACAAATTTAATTGAAAACATTTTTGTAATGAATTTATGAAATACTCAATGACCCGAAAATAACCCAGAAAATAACTTGTATAAAAGGACTATAGCCTGGAAGGATTGGTAAAATCAACAATGAGAAAAGCCCTAAAATAATCAAATATTAGAGTGATAATAATACAATTTGCGGGGGGGGGAGGGGGACAGTTACTGCAGACTGGAATGATTATCAAGCTGTGGTAAAACTTGAAGGAAGGATCTGCTTTTGGTTGAAGGAGGTACTCTCCTCAACCACAAAATTCATACTGAAGCCATGAAGAAAGTTCATGTCATACACACACACACACACACACACACACACACACACACACACACACACGAGAGAGAGAGAGAGAGAGAGAGAGAGAGAGAGAGAGAGAGAGAGATGGAGAGAGAGAAATGGAGAGAGAGAGTTGTCTCACCACTTTTGGAACTGTAATTTAGAGTCAAGTTCTCAAGGGCCAAAGTGAAGGCAATGGAGGAAAGAAAGAGAAATTGATTAGCAGGGGGAAAATGCCATGTGAAGGTCAGGGAAAATTTGGATTGAGATGGGGCCACTGAAGGAGGTTAACTCCAGAGTGAAGTTTCCAGAGAGCATTAACAGTTGAAGCCACAGTTTAGAAGTCCAAGCAGAAAAACAGTTATGATAAATGGGGGCGGCGGGAATAGCCCACTCATCTGAGGAGAAGAAAATTAGGGTCAAGAAAAGTTGTAGAGTAAGATCCGTGTGGGTGTTCAGGATGGATAAAATGTGATGAAATGAAAGTCAAATATCTACAAGAATATGTGAAATGTATTACATTTTTCAAACACAGCAAATGGGCAAAATTGCATCATTCAGAGCATTAAATAAATTTAATATTCAATGTAGCATGAATCCCTTTGACGGGTAAGCATCTTCACCTTCCAGAGATGTAATTTTGACAGATAGCAAAATTTAGTTTGTTATTTTCCTGCAACAAGTAATCACCAGCAATGACAAGACACCATTTATGTGAGCAATAGTGAGCAACACTGGGAAGAGTCAGGGCAAATGTTGCTTTACTAACCAACTGAGTCTGCAGGGACAAAAGGATGCAGTAACTCACTATTCCTGTTCCTGCAATGACAGCATCTACTTTGGAAAGGATACATGTTACTGATTCAGTAACCCTACCAATGAGGAGATCCTCCTTTCTGACAATGAAGTCTCTTGTCAATAGCCTCTGTGTATCCAGATGTTCCCCTAACTACAGATAACACAAAGTTATCCTCTAATTCACACCGCCCATTGTGAGGAGCAATGGCTTCAGGATAGAGTCACATGACCTAGGCAGTGCTGTCCTTGTGTCCCCAGGGCTTTCACTAAAGGTGGCAACATGAAAGAGGAATGTTTTTTATTTGCTCTGAGATTGCTACACTAGGGGGGACAAATAAACCCAGAGCTGCTAGTTATTGTTGTAGCTATAGCAAAGGCAGATTCTTGAAAAGGAGGCATGCCCTGAAAACTCAGAGCATGTCGGTGACAACTGCATGCAGCACTCTCTACCAGGCATTATGGTGGTTTACAGATGTATTTTATTTCTGCTACCACAATGTGAGCTATGTTGAAGCAGAAATAATCTTTAATCTTTCCAGATATGGATTATCTGGAGACATTGTAACCTAGCTAGCCCTCCACCATCCCAAGGTTTTTGTCCCTCTCTTCAGTTTCTACTACAGAAATGGGAAATTTCCACATACTCACTTTCCTGCTTTCTATAGCTAAAGTTGTCACATTGACAGCACTGTCCACTGAGATATAAGTGGAGTATTCTGCGAGAAATAGTTAACTTTCCAATGAATGAAGTGTGTATTTGGGGCATTCCCTCTCATTAGTGGTGAAAATTGTTTTGGTTACTTTTTCTGTTGTTGTGATAAATATCACAATGAAGAGCTACTTAGAGAGGAAATGGTTGGTTTTATCTTGTGTTTCCAGGACATAATTTACCATTGAGGGAAGTCAAGGCAGGAAAATGAAGTTAGTAACTGAAGCAGAAATTATGGAAGGATGGTGCTTGTTCCTGTTCAACAAGCTTTCTTTATAATACAGGACTAACCTACTCAGTGAGTCGGACAAGAGGTTCCACATCAATCAACACCCAGTATAATTTCATACAGACCTTGCCAAGAGCCAACCTGATTTTGGAAATGCCCCACTTGAGCATTTGTCTGCCAGTGAAATTTTTGGTTGTATCTTGTTGGCAATAAAAGGAGCCAGTGCAAACCTGGATGAGTAGAATTGATGTCTTGACATTCTGCAGTGCTGTTAGAAGAAGGCTATGGGAATAAAATCAAGGAGAAGCCAGGTTACTTACAATGACTTCTGTACCAAGACTGAAACTATGTACATCTAGACTTTCTCTCTAAACTTAAAATTTGACTAAATTTGTTTATGTTCATTTGGACCTTGCCTTATCAAGCTAGGGATTATGCTCCAACCTTCAAGTTCCTCACATGATGTGTAAACTACAATAGTGATTTTCATGAATCTGTAATCTGAAGGCTATGAAACACTGTGCTAGGCTGCATATATACATCAATGTCAGAGGTCTTAAGTGGGCCTCTATTAAATATACTTCTATGGTTTAGTGGCTTTATGATAGGATCATTTGAAAGTTTATGATTCTCTGTGCATTTATTTTATTATATATGGGCATAAATAACACCAAGTACTTTATAGAGTGTGTACAAAAATCCAGCTCTGGACCTCATGCAAATCTATGGTACTCAGTCTATATTTTGTTGATTTTTAATTCCATCTGATCATTTATTTATACCTTTATTTATACATTATTTATGTTTCTGTACACATGTGCCATGACATGCATATGGAGCTCATAGGAAAACTTGCAGGAGTTGGTTCTCTTCTTCTACCACATGGATACCAGGAATGCAACTTATGTCTTCAGATTTTGTGGGAAACACCTTTATTCACTGAGTTATTTACAGGCCCTATTGTCTTTTAACAGCCTCAACTCTACTAAGTTGAATTTAAGTTGTGGTAAGTGGTAAAGACCTGATATGATATTATTGCCTAATTGTCTAATTTTTTATTATTTTTCTTTTTATTTAAAATACATTTTTCCTCATATGCTGATTATTGTTTTCCCATCCAAATTCTCCTAGTCCCTCTTCATAACCTCCCATCTGGATACACACTCCATTTTCTTTAATGAAAAACAAAAACAGACTTCTAAGACTTAATAATATAAACTATGATATAATAAGATAAAACATAAACTAATACACCAGGAAAGACAAAACAAACAGAAGAAGAAGAAGCTAAGACAAGACGCAATATAAAGATACAGACACGAAAACAACTCATTCACACATTTAGGCAGCACGTAACACAATAAACTGGAAGCCATAGTATATATGCAAAGGACTTCTAGGGCAAAAAAGAATATATATAATTAAAAGGTAAAAGCCCTGATATGACATACTATATAAGACAAGGAACCTCCAAAGATGCTTTTGTGTTTTTTTTTTCTTTTTCATCTCTACTGGACCTGTAAACTACTGTTAAAAGAGTAGTTTCTTTCCCTAGTGGACTCCCTCAGAGAAAAGGGAATTTTCATTTGCAAGTGGTTATCAATTTGAGATTGCTTATAGGATCAAGAGTGGGGGCACGTGTCCACTTCTTTCAGCTAGTCATGAGTCTCATCTAGTTCAGAACTGGTCAGACCCTGTACCTGCAGCCCCAGCCTCAATGAGTTCATAAGCGGTTTTTATCCTATTGTGTTTAGAAGGCCTTGTTTCCTGGGATTCTCCATCCCTGCTGGCTCTTCCCCTCTTTCTGATTATTCTGTAGGGTTCTATGTGCCTTGAGGGGAAGGATTTGATTAAAACATCCCATTTATGGCTAAATATTCCAAAGTCTCTCACTCTTTACAGATTGTTTAGGTGTAGGTCTCAATATTTGTTCCCATCTGATGTAGGAGGAAGCTTTTCTGATGTTGACTGAGAAAGGCACAGATCATGAATACAGTGAATGTTACTATGAGTTATGATATTGTTATGTTCTTTTAGTAGAATAGTAGTATTTAGTTTTGCCCTAGGTCCCTTGGTCACCCTAGCAGTGTAGGGTATGGGTTCCATCTTGTAGAGTGGACCTTAAGTCAAACCAGGTGTTGGCTAGTTATATACCCACAAGTTTTGTGCCACTATTGACCTTGCATATTTTACAGGGAAAATAACATTGTAGTTCAAAGGGTTTGTAGCTGGGTTGGTTTTAATATCTCTTTTTTTTTTTGTAATGTGCAGAATAACTTCCTGAACCAAAGACACTAGTATATAGTAGTAAAGGCTCTAGATAGGCACCAGTTTGGGTTCTACATATGTAACAAGTTATGTCTTCAACAATGGGACCTTGACATCAGTTTGTAGAGAGTTACCTATAGTATTGACAACAACCCGGGTTGTTTGGGAGGTTCCCTTGGGGCTCCTTTGGCCACCAACTCAATTAGATGAACCTACCCTCAGTATGGGAAAATTCAATTGATGTCCAAGTGGGGGCCTCTGTATCTCCCACCACTATTACACGATTTCATTGTATATGTACATATTTTAAGATGTTTCTAATAGTTTGTTTCTATACTACTCCTCAAATGGGTATTCATTTTGTTGTCTCTTCCTTATTTCCTCTCTTTTCTTTATCTTCCTTTCTACTCCCCACTCAATCCTTCCTTTCTAGTCCCACTGCCCCATCCACTGATAACTATCCATTCCATTTCTCTTTCTTGGAGAGATCTATAACTTGCCAGGTCCCTTACAATATACTTGGTCTTTGTAGTGCTCTGGATTATAGCTTGGTTATCATTAAATTAAGAACCAATATGTACATATAAATGAATAAATACCATATTTGTCTTTCTGGGTCCAAGCAACTTTTTATTTTTAGTTCTATTGGTTTACTTGAAACTTTCATAATTTCTTTTTTAATGGAGGAATAATATTCCATTGTTTCAATTTTCTGGCTATTATTAATAGAGCAATAGTAAATATGTTGAACAATATCTCTGAGGTAAGATGAAGCATTCTTGGTTATATGTCCAAGAGTGGTATAGCTGGACCTTGAAGTGCTTCATCTTACTGAGGAAACAACACAAATTTCACCCATAGTGTCTGTATGAGTTTGCAGCCCTAGCAGCAATGGATGAGTGCTTGCCTTGTTCCATATCCTCACAAGCATGAGCTGTCATTTGTTTTATTGATCTTAACCATTCTGATGGAGATAAGATGAAATCTCAAAGTAGTTTTATTTGCATTTCCATTACTAAGGATGTTTAAACATTTAAGTGTTTCTTAGGCATTTGTATTTCGTCTCTGAGAATTCTCTATTTACATCTGTCTGTACCCTATTTTTTAATTGGGGTATTTGTTCTTGATATCTAGTTTTTTGAGTTGTTTATATACTTTTGGATATTAGCCCTCAAATGTGGAGTTGGGAAACATCTTTTTCCATTGTGTAGACTATGGTTTTGTCTGAATGATGATGTCATTGTCATGCAGATTTTCAGTTGCATGAAGTCCCTTTATTAATTGTTTTTCTTAGTGCCTGTGCTAATTGTGTTCCGTTGAGAATGTTTTTTTTTTTTCCTGTTCCAATGAATTCACAGCTATCTCCCACTTTCTCTTATATCAGGTTCAGTGTATCCAGTTTTATGCTGAGGTCTTTAATCTATGTGGAATAGAATTTTGTACAGTTTGATAAATATGGTTCAATTTGCATTCTTTCACATAGAGCCATCAAGTTTGACTTCACTGTTTGGTGAAGATCTTGCTTTTTCCAGTATGTATTTTTTCTTCTTTAACAAAAATCCAGTGTCTTTAGGTATGTGGAATTAAGCCTGGTTCTTCAATCTGATTTCATTGATCAATGTGCCTGTTTTTATGTCAGTGGCATGCTGGTTTGATTATTAGAGCTCTGTAATACAATTTGAAGTCTAAAATTGTGATCCCTCCAGTGGTTCTTTTATTAGCCAGGATTGTTTCAGCTATCCTCTTCGATATTTGTGTGTTTGTTTTGTTTCTGTATGAAGCTGAAATTTGTCATTTCAAATCCGTGAAGAATTGTGTTATAATTTTAATGGGGATTATATTGAATCTGCAGTGCTTCTGGTAGGATGGCCACTGGTACTGTGTTAATCCTACAGATCCATGATGATGGGAGGGTTAGGGTTAGGGTCAATACCTTCAGCGTCTTAAAGTTTTTATCATGAACTTTCTTAGTTTTATCTTTCACTTTCTTAGGATTACGTCAGTATATTTTACATTATTTGAGGCTACTGTAAAAGGTGTTGTTTCCCAGACTTCTTTCTCAGTCCATTTGTCATTTTCATATAGTAGGGAAACTCTGGTATTTGTGAGTTAGTTTTGAATCCAGCAACTTTACTGAAAGTTTTTTTTTTTTTTTTTTTTTTTTTAATCAGTTGTAAGGAGTTTCCAATGGAATTGTTAGGATAACTTATGTATACTATGTATCCCCTGCAATAAAGATACTTTGACTTATTTCTGTCCAATTTGTATCCCTCTCATCTCCTTCAGTTGTGTTATTGCTCTAGCTAAAGATTCAAGATCTATACCGAATCAGTATGGAGAGAAAAACTTTTCTTTTTCCTGATTTTAGTGGAATTGCTTTTGAGTTTCTCTTCATTTAAGTTGATGTTGCTTATGGGCTTGCTGTAAGCTGCCTTTATTAGATTTAAGTATGCCCCTTGCATTTCTAATCTCCATTAGATTTTTATCATGAAAGAGTATTGAATATTGTCAAAGGCCTTTTCTGTATTCAATGAGATTATTGTGTTTTTGTCTTTATGTTTGTTTATATGATGGTTTATGTTTATCAGTTTACTGATATAGAACCATTCCTGCATATCTGGGATGAAGTCTAATTGATCATGGTGGGTGATCTTTTGGATATGTTTTGGATTTGGGTTACAAGCATTTTATTAAGAATTTTTGTATCTATGTTCTTAAAGGAAATTGTTTTGTATTTCTCAATCTTTGTTGTGCCTTCATATAGTTTTGGTTATCAGGGTAATTGTGACTTTGTAAAATGAGTTGGAGAATGTATTGGCATAAATTTTTCCTTGAAAGTCTGGTAGAATTCTCTGCTAGGGAGATTTTTATGCCATTTTCATGCCTGTTTCTATTTCACTTGGGGTATTGGGGTCTGTTTAAATTGCTTATATGATCTTCATTGAACGTGTATAGGTGACATGTATAAAGTAAATTATCCATTTCTTTTAGACCTTCCAATTTGCTGGAGTACAGGTTTTTAAAGTATGTCTTTATGACTCTCAAAATTTTCTCAATGTCTGTTGTTATGTCTCCCTTTTCATCTCTATTTCTCAATTTTTAAATTCTCTTCCTGCCTTTTCATTACTTTGGATAAGGGTTTGTCAATCATTTTGATTTTCTCAAAGGACTAACTTTTCTTTTTAATTGATTACTTTCTACTATACGTTGTTGAGATTTTATTTTGTTTATTTTGACCCTAGATTTGATTACTTCTTGTCATCTACTCCTTGTGTTGTGAGTTCTTCATTTTGGTCTAGAGCTCTCAGGTGGGCCATGAAGTTACTAGGATTAGATCTTTTCAGGTTTTTGTTTTATGTAGGTGCTTAGTGTTATGAAGTTACCTCTTAAAACTGCCTTAATTGAATTCCATAAGTTTGTACATGATGTTTATTCATTTTCTTCCGATTTCTTCTTGACTCTTTTTTTTTTTTTTTTTTTTTTTTTTTGTAACATGTTTATCAGTTTTCATGAGTTTGTAAACTTTTGGTTATTTCTGTTGTTATTGATATCCAACTTTAATCCCTGGTGGTCAGATAGGATACAAAGTGTAATTTCAATTTTCTTGTGACTTGCTTTATATCCACATATATGTTCAACTTTGGAGACAGTTATTTGAGAGATTAAGAAGAAGGTATAACCTTTTGTGTTTGGGTGAAATGTTCTATAAATATCTGTTAGCTCCAATTGTTTTGTATTATCAGTTAGCTCCAGCATTTCTCTTTTTAGTTGTTTTCTTGATGACCTGTCTGCTGGTGAGAGGGGAATATTGTAGTCTCCAACTATCAGTGTATGAGGGTCAATATATGACATAAGCTATTGTAGTGTTTCTTTATGAACTTGGATACCCTTGTGTTTAGTGCATAAATATTAAGAATTACAATGTCCTTTGATGGATATGTAGAGTGTTCCCCTATCTTTTCTGATTAGTTTTGGTCACTACTAGTTTGTCAAATATTAACAGTGCTCTACCAGGTTGCATCTTGGGTCTGTTTGCTTGGAATATCTTTCCCCATCCTTTACCCACAGGTGATGTCTGTCCTTGCTGTTAAAGATATGCTTCTTGGATGCGGCAAATGAATGAATCCTGTTTTAGAACACAGTTATTCTATGTGTCTTTTTATTATGTAATTGAGACTATTATTAATGAACAGTATGTTTATTTATATTATTTTGTTTTTGTGGTGTGTGTGGGGGTAGTGTGTATGTTTCCCCTCTTTTGATTTTCTTGTCTGTGGTTATTTATTCCTTGCATTTTCTTGAGTAAGAGTAACTTCTGTAGGTTGGATCTTTCCTTTTAGTAACTTCTTTAGGCTAGTATTTGTAGATAGACATTGTCTGCTTCTTCATAAAAACAGATTTTACTGTCAAGAGATTTATTTTAATCTGTTGGAAAATCATGTACTTTTACCATGACTTATTCCTGATTATGTTCTGTTCTGAGAAGTAACACAGAAATACCTGGAAATGTTTTATCTGTGTGGATGCAAAGCATGTGCCTGAGCAGTTATTCCAATGGGTCAATGCTGATGCGATGAATAATTATGAGTTCCATGCTATCAATTCAGTAGTTTTACTTGAAAAGTAATAGAGGAGAGTCCTTGAATGTGTCCAGAACTGCACCACAAAAATTCAATATTTGTGTAAAATTTCATAGGATCAGCTGTTTAAACACCACCTTGATTAAATATCAATACATGTTTTGCAAGCATTGTAAATTTTACCCCATTGTTGTCTGGTAACACAATTTTCACAGGGTAAACAGGTTTTTCTGAAAACAACCAAATTATAGTATACTGTGTCCTTGTCCCAGAATGTAAGAGTGTTTCATCAAAATATAACAGGGAAAATAGCAAGGCCTCATCTTGCCTTCTCCCATATAGTGCAAAGACTACAAAGGTCACCTGTTTGATTTTCAACTCTTTTCAGTGCAGACATGCAAGAGGATTTATGCCTTTGCTTAGTCTTGTGAAGCACAGGGCCCTCTGCTGTGTGTTGTAGGGAACAAATACATTTCCATGTGACAAAATCCAGATTTTGAGGAAAAAAATAAATAAAAGATAGTTGGGAACTTTGCTTCCTGTTGAAATGTCCCTATTCTTTATCACATCTTCTCTTGACTTCTCAAAAGGTTATCTATTGTAAATGATGTATTTTTTCCTTTACCTTTGCTCACTTGACTTCAATCACCTCTTAGTTACTTAGAGAATATATGACTAGTTATGGTCATTTGAGACAGTACACTATGGATACGTATTAATATGAAAATATGGGATTATAAGTAGGTACTAACTTCAATACACATGAATGGTAAAGTCTTCCCAATACGAACAGTGTCCTGCCTCCTTTCTAACCATCCCGTGAAGGGGTGTGAAAGGATAAGTCACCAGACCAGCAGTGAGTCACTGTTTGAGTGACACACATAGCAACATTACCACAAACTACTAACACAACCAGGTGAAATGACTGTAAGAACAACAACTTGCCAGAGAAATAGTCTCGGAAAAAATATATATATATATATATATATATATATATATATATATATATATATAAATTTACTTTCAGTTTTACTTATTTTCTGAGATAAACTATACCTAGATCTATTACTACTACAAACTGTGAAATGTTTTGGAGCCTGTGAAGTACTGAGTGACTGTGTTGTTGACGTGGGCACAGTCACGTCAAGGACCCCAATGCCTCAGTTTCATGGGCGATGAACCTTCCCTTGGTGAGACAAAGAGGAATGACTGTAAAGGTTTACAGGATGTATAGAAAATGTTCACCATAGCTCCCTACACCCCTGCTAGATGTTTGCGGCCTGAAGTCTGCTCCTCTGCCCTTACCAAAATAGTTTAAATCTGTCTTCTTGTTCAGGTTTTTAATAACCCTGCCTCCTTATCGGTGTGTAGCAGCCCCTCCTGCCTATGCACAATAAACAGGCTGAGCACCCAGGTGCTGCAGCTTCTCCATCAGAGAGCCCGGTCAACCTGATCCCAGCTTTTCTGTGTCTCTATTTCTGTGTCTCTGTCCTTTCTTCATCCCTTTGCCTCCACAGTTAGACCAACCTCTGGAGCTATGAAAAGTTATGGCAAAATGTTGTTGATTCAGCTCTGATCAATAGAAATTGATAAACAAATGGGAAATACAGCTTTGTAAAGTCAATATGAGTTCAAGATGAATTTTCCTCATTGTTGATACTATATTGAAAATCTATATTGTTATTTGCCAGGCAGAAACAAGTTAAATTAATTTCAAAACCAAATCACCTTTGCCTTATATCACCTTTGAAGAACCAATTTTAATTTTTATTCATAACAGAACTCTTTTAACCTATTAGATTGTTTTATAATTGCTGCCACACCCATGATCTTCAGCCACCATAGAAATGGAAAATACAGTGATAAAATATAAAAATTCATTCCTATGCCATTTACTTTTGACCTAAGTGTAAGAATCACAACTGTATATATTTTAATGTCACATAAAATACTTTATAACAACACATTTAAAATTTTGGTTTAGTTTCTGTACCATTCTGTTGTACTCTTTGCAACAAATAGGAAAAAGAAAAAAAAAGTAAGTAAAAAAAAAATTGTAAGCTCACCCCGTCAAGAACTCTCCTTATGGATCTGTACAGTGCTTCTAATTTCTAATGGCTGCTTTTATAGCTTTTGGAGTGTTGCCATTGAATTTTTCCTTAATTTATTGTCAGATGGTTTCTCATGGACTCATCTCACTGGTTTGCTGAACTCCCTCCAGAAACCTGCTCTGAAGTCACCTGAGCTGCAGCCAGCAGAGGACTCTTGACGTATGTCCAAGGGCTGTTGAGCTCACCTCAGGGAATTGTCCATCCTGACTGCCACAGACCATCCAGGTAAGGCCCTCTCCCAGCACTTTGGCAACCTGACTACTGGATGCTCCAGTGAACTGGCAGAAGAGAATCAGTTACTGCCAGTGGCAATGTTGCTCAAACTACTCAAATATGACACTATCTTTCATAGAGGTGCAGGAAAACTAATGTAGTCATGGTTGCCTCCCTCCCTCAGGGAGAGGGAACTGGGAGCCACATGTAAAATAATAAATTAAAAATAAATAAATAAATAAATAATATGTTTTGACTCCAAAATTTAAGTTCAAGGACAAGTTACTGGGGAAAAGGATTTCTATTTTTGTTTCCACAGAAAATGGAAAGATGTGGATTCCTTCCAGACTAATGTGATTTGATCAAGCCAGACTGCCTGAAACAGAGTACCAGGTGATCCTACATTCAAAACAGCTGGACAAAGCAGCCTTATAGACTACAGACAGGATTTCTGCATCTTCTTAGAATTCCCCATGACAGCGCCCCTTACCAGCAGGAACTAGTTTGGAAAGAACGACACCCATATTCCCAAATATTGTCTATAAATGTTTGTTTTCATTTAAATGGACTTGGTTATAAAAAATGATGTAATCTCAAACTTAATTTTTCTCTCCCATTCTGTTGCCCCTAATTGCATATTAATTGTATTAACCCATATTAGTCTGTTTTGTGCCACTATATTAAAACTCCTAGCTAAGCAAAAAAAAAAAAAAATGTAGTCATGGTTGTTAAAGGAGAAGAAGAAGGAGGAGAAGAAAGAGGAAGAGGAGGAGGAAGAGGAGGAGGAAAAGGAGGAGGAGAAGAAGTTCAACAGGGAGAAAGAAATTGTTCACCACAAATCATGCCCTACCCCCCCCTAGCAGGTTGACAAATTAGATCTGAGTTAACTGGTTTTTAAATATGTATTTCTCCATCTATCCAGTTCTTCCTCTGCTAAAACATGTCTTCAATTCTAGCCCATTACCTATCAGTCGATATGTCTTATTATTTCAGAGGTTTCTGTCTCTTTTTGCAGGTACAGACTAATAATGGAAATTTATCACTAATTCTTCTACATTTCTACAGACCGACTGTAAGAATAGACTACCTCCAACTTCAGTTTTTGAATGTTTGGCAAGCTTTAAATAAATAGAAGTCAAGTATGTTATGAAACTCCTTCTGCGAAAAGACACAATTCTCTGAAATTATTTCATAAGTTCTCTGTGAAGACCCTAAGATCATTTGATTAAATAAAATACCTATTAGATATGACACTCTCCTGAATTCTTGTGTGTGTGTGTGTGTGTGTGTGTGTGTGTGTGTGTGTGTGTGTGTATTTTCATGAACAAGAGATAAGATACAATTCCATGGTTCTTTGTTCTCTAGATAGTTTTATAGATTTGTTTGAGAATTAGGAATTAATATTTTGTGAAATTTAGAATGAATCTGACAATCTGTTAATATTACCTGTAATAATAGATTTGGTTTTGAAATTAGTATATATAATAATAGATTTGGTTTTGAAATTAGTACATAGTTTCTTTTCTTTTTTTCTTCATCCCGAAATAATTTATCTTTTTTTATTTATTATTTTACATGTCAATCCAGTTCCCTCTCCCTCCTTCCCTCCCTCCTACCCTCTCTGCCTCCTCACATGCACCCTGACCACCCTCCTTTCTCATCCCCCCACCCCAATTCCACATGTAGGGCAATGCCATCCAGGTGGGGTCATGTAGATCTGTCAGGTATTGGCACAAAAAATAGACAGGTAGACCAATGGAATTGAATTGAAAATCCTGATATTAACCCACACACCTATCAACACCTGATTTTCAACAAAAGAGCTAAAAGAATACAATGGGGCAAGGACAGCATCTGTGAATAGCAAAATGTTTTTCTCAGTTTCAGGAGAAGAAAAAACAGTGTTCCCTTAGAGGCTCAAAGTAGCCTTCAGTCACAATTTGTGCCATATCATGCTCTGAGGATGTCAAAAGAGTGCGTGTATTCATAATACACTGATGAGGACAGTGGTGCTAAGTGCTTTGTATTATTTTTTTTAAGCCAGTCACAACCTTGTAACATAAGTGAAACTATTATTCTCATTCTCAACTGATGAAAACAGAAAGAGCTAGAGAGGTTTAACAACTTACCAGAGTTCACATTATCAATGGTAGAGAGGGAATGAAAACCCGGAAGTCTGAGGTCAGAGCTTAATTCTCAGCCAGTAAGGTATAATAAGAAGAGCGAGACCTGTGATCTTACCTCACCAGGATCTTAAAAATATGAAATATGAAAATATTCAAAGTGCATTTGTGAGACATCACAAAAGCAAGTAAAATACAAAGCCAGCTAATTAAGGGCATCCTCTGGACCAGAGAGGAAGCTTTATTGATTGCCTGCCAGGATACTCAAGGTTCATGCTCATCCTCTTAACTCCCCATACACCTGCAGACCACTGCACAGTCAGAAAGGGCTCCTTTCTCTCCTCCCAAGGCTTAGGAGTACTCTGTAAGCATTCCATTCTAGAGTCTCACTCAGGAGCCTCCTTTTAAATTAAGACCTGCTGGGTTAAAAACACTTTGAGGGCAGATACTGTTAAGGAATCAAACTAAACATTATCACTCCTGGGCATATACCCAAAGGATGCTCACTTATACAACAAGGAAACTTGTTCAGCTACATTCATAGCAGCATTATTAGTGATAGTTAGAACCTGGAAACAACCTAGATGTTCCTTAACCAAAGAATGTATATATAAAAAAATGTTGTACATTTATACAGTGAACTATTACTCAGCTGTTAAAAATAATGACATCATGAAATGTGTAGGTAAATGCATGGAACTAGAAAAACTCGTTTGAGTGAGATAACCAAGACCTAGAATGACAAACATCATATGTACTCATTCATAAGTGGATATTAGATGTAATGCAAAGGTTAACTAGACTACAATCCACAGCACCAGAGAAGCTAGGTAGCAAGGGGGACACTAAGAGGGATCAATGAATTTCCCTGTGAAAGGGGAATAGTTGAAATCTTCTGGGTAAACAGGGGACGGGGTCAGAAGGGTGTTGGAAGGAGGGGATGGAGGGGTTGGAGGGAAGAGGATGGAGGCACAGGAACATGAGAGATCAGGTTCATTGAGTTGGGGAGAGGGAGAATAATGAAAAGTTATCTGGATAGATGTAACAATTATCTTTCTGGCTTGGCAGGTTTTACGGACCTTCACAGCCCCAAAGAAACATGCAGACGCTATATTAATTATGAACCTGTTGGCCATTGGCTATGGTTTTTTATTGGCTAGCTTTGACTTAATTATTAACACATTTTCTACTAATCTATGTTATATCCATGTGGCCTTGGCTTACCGGGAATGCCAGATTTGCATCTCCTTTGCCTGCTACATCTCTGCAGAGAAAAGAGCTATTTCCTCTTTGTCCTTGCTTATATTCTGATTCTGCCCAGCAACATGTTTCTTCCTGCCTGTCTGTACAGACCTCTAGACCTCTATGGTTAACTAGAGGTAGTATCTGCCATGCTATATTACTTCCTGCCTGGCCAAATAGTATTTTATTCATCAATCAATAAGGCAAACATACATACAGAAGAAAATTCCCCATCAGACAGAGGGGGCCATTTTGGGGCTAGAGAGAAACCTGGTGCCAGGGAAACTCACAGGAATCCAAAAGAATGACCAGCTAAGACTCCTAGCAACAGTGAAGAGGGTGCCTGGACTGTCCTCCAGTAATCAGATTGGTGACTACACTAATTGTCATCAGAGAGTCTTTGTCCAGTAACTGATGGAAGCAGATGCAGAGATCCACAGCTATGCACTGGGCTGAGCTCTAGGAGTCCAGTTGAAGAGAGGGAGGAAGGATTGTATGAGCAAGGGATTGTCAAGATCACGATGGGAACACACAGAGACAGCTGACTTGAGCCAATGGGAGCTCAAGGACTCTAGACTGACAGCTATGGAGTCTGTATGGAACTGATGTAAGCACTCTGCATGTGGGTGACAGTTGTGCAGCTTGGTCTGTTTCTGGAGCCTCTAACAGTGAGAGCAAGACCTGTCCCCGGTGCATGAGCTGGCTTTTAGGTCCTGTTCCCTGTGCTGGGATGCCTAGCTCAAGCTTGATGCCTGGGGGGAAAGCTTTGTCCTACCTCAACTTGATATGCTATTCTTTGTTGACTCTCATGGGATGCCTGCCATTTTCTGAAGGAGCAGGAGTGGAGGGGGGTGGGGTGGGTAGAAGGGAAGTGACAGAGGGAACAGGAAGAGAGGGGGAGAGGAAACAGTGGTTGATATGTGAAATAATGAAAAAAATAAAGAATAAAAAGAATGTAGAGTTTTGGGGGGCTTGTTATTCTTTTTGTTCTAACCATAGAGGCAAAGAAAGCAGAGAGAGACAGAGAGAGTGACAGACACAGACCACAGACACAGACAGACAGACAGACAGACAGACAGACAGACAGACAAAGAAGAGAGGAGAGGAGAGAGAGAGAGAAAGAGGAGGGGGGGCAAGTCCCAGAGAATAGAAAGCTGTGTCTGAGCCAGCACATGCCTCTAATCCCAGCATTCAGGTGGCAGAGGCAAAGTGTCTCTGAGTTTCAGCCTGAAGTACAGAGTGAGTTCCAGGACAGTCAAGGCTACACAGAGAATCTGTGTCAACAAACAAACAAAATACAAAGCTGAGTTTGAGCTTCCATGCCATAAGATAAAAAGTTCTTTCAAATATGTCTGATCACACACACACACACACACACACACACACACACACACACACACACACACATACACACACATTTGGACTTGAAATGTGAAGGCTGCCTTGTTATTCTGGCATAAGTTGGTTCCAATGATGCAAACACACAAAGGCAAAACCTGCCTGCCTCCCAACACTGCTTCTACTCCTACCAAGGTGAAATAAAATCTGTATCAGTGCAGGGCTTTCAAATGTGTAAAAATGCAAAAGGGAACATCACTAGTTTGAGTTTTCCTTAGCCAGTGGTAAATGGTGTGGACTCCATCTTTCTATATTGAATTAACCTGAGGCCTATCCTGGCCTGCCTGGAGACTCATACTTCCCCATAGGGCACAGATTATGTTCTAGGACATCCTGAAAACTTTGCCACCACATCCAGCATCTCGGGGCACAATATCTTGCTCATACTGCTGGATCTCACATGCTCCCTTTGAGCATCTGTGTGCCAATTCAAGGGTAAAGAGGTGGATAATTGGGTGGTAGAAATGGCTCTTGTGAGACAGTGTCAAAAAAAAAATTCCCTCACTATGAACTGGGAAGGAAAAGGAAAACCAACCAGACAAGCTCCTCTATGTACAGCAAATAAAGCTAAAGACCTCCCAAAGAACAGCAGATCTTTGCATGGATAGGATAGCATCTCTGACCATAAAACTCATGGGTAATATTTCCAATGTGATGTTATTATCAATTTGTGGTGTAAAATGCAAGTTAGGGCTGGAGGGCTCAGTAATAGAACCTTACCTAGCTGTACAAAGGCCTAGGCTTAACCCCAGAAGAAAGATAAAAAGGAGGAAAGGGAGAAGTGGAGGCAGAGAGGGAAGGGGAGAGAAAAAGAAGGAGGAAGAAAGGAAGGGAGGAAGGAAGGAAGGAAGGGAAGAAGGAAGGAAAGAAGGAAGAAAGGAGAGGGAGGGAGGGAGAGAGAAAGAAAGGGTATGAAAGAGGGAGGGAGGAAGGAAGGAAGAGTGGATGGGTAGGTGCAAACCAAATAAACCAAATAAAGCTTGTTTCCCAAGATGATTTTGGTCATAGTTAATCACAGTGGTAGAAACATAACCAAGATACTGAGTAAGAAGAGATTGTAGAAAGGATTATTTAAAACTTTGTAGACCTTACCTTTAATATAGAATAAGGGAAAATTAATGACTCCAAATGCAGATGTAGGCATTAATAGTAAGGGCAGTGTGTTAGTCTATCCTGTACTTAAATTAAGAAATGACTTCTGCACAAACTTTTGTTTCAGTATTTCACAGTATTTTTTAAGTGAATTATTAAATAAAAATAAGGCATTTCTAGATCATGTATCTTTGCAAGGGCTGTATGCACTGCCTGAATTACCGGATAACTTTGTGAACTCCTATGGTGTTCATTTATGCTATATCACTAGCAATACTTACTATTCCACAAACCAGACACATATGAAGAGAAATCTGCACAATGAGAACCATTTATTTCAGAAATATGAATACTCAAATTAAAGACTACCTTTAAAACAATATTATAAAAAATTATGAATCATATAAAAAAAATTTTAAATTTTCATGGTGGGCCAAGAACTGATGGTCTAGGTACCATGGTATATCAGAGAAGGAATATATACAACTCCACAATGTTTATCTCAGTATTTTTATTGATCTACTAACAAAATTCCTTCTCTCTTTTTGCTTAATAATTCTGGTTAATTAAAAACAAAAATAATTGGATAAATAAGATCTTGACCAGAGCTGGGGATTCCTTGTAATCAGTGTTATTTTTACTACTGAAGAAAGGGACACACATTTTTAACACAGTCAATTTAGAACATTATCCAAATTCATCACAAAATTTAATTGCTGTACCTGTTCAAATAATGAGTTATTTCTTCTCGTAACTTAATTCTGAACTTCAGTTTCACATTTTATTTTCAACATTAACCTCTTTGGTGGCACCATGTGGATCTATAAACTGTGGAATGCTAAAAACATCACCAGATAGGTGTGTTTGTCGTCTATTACTGCCTTAACACATTGGCTGAAATTTGCGATCTCACATAGCACAGTTTTATTCCCTTACAGTTCTGTAGGTCAGAAGTCTGACATTGGTCACCCAGGGGTAAGAGGAAGGTAATGTCAGGGCTGCATTCCTTTATGGGGGTTCTGGGGAGAATCCAATTCTACTATTGTGTTTCTAGAATGTCTGCCTTCTTGACTTGTGAAACTTTCCCTCCAGCTGAAAATCAGCAATGTTTTGCCACTCTTGATGTGGCCTATGGACTTATCCCTTCCTGGTCACAGAAAGAGAGTGCTCATACTTGTCAGAGTGTATTCAATTTGACGGGACCTGCAAAGGTAACAGAGAATAACTCATCCTACCTTGATACCCAAACCTTAATCACATCTGTGACACTTCTTTGGTCCCAGGTCCCAGGATAAAGGTCCATTTACCTCTAGAAGATATTTATTTGTCTTGCCACCATCCTGCTTTTATATGCTGGAATTACAAACTCTATCACATAAATACTCCTATGTATACTTTAATTCATTTGTACTCATTCATTCATATCTTCATTCTGACTGCAGGAACATTTATTTGCAAAGCACCTGTTTCAGTTTACTGGGAAGGAAGCTCACTTTGTTTCCTCCTGAGCATTGCTCTTATGACTAAATGGTAGTTTAGTCTGTCTGACTTACTTTCTGCTCTTTAGAGTCATAAGTTCTTTTAGATTATGGAATGTCCCCAGCAGAATGCAAGAGAAACCAAGTGTGACAATCAGCACATTGTGACTGATCCTCAGTACCTGTAAAAAATGAATGCACTTATATCTTGAAACAACGAAATTATATTGAGAGATTTAATTTTGTTCCCATATTTTAAATTTCTACAATGATGTTTAATCCTACAAAAAAGAACAAAGTGAATTAATTGGAGTTTGAAGTCATTTAATAAGAAAATCCATGTGATTTGCCAATTTTTGAGGCCAAAATGGAGAATTATAGAGAAATTTCCCTGCAGATCTCTTGAAGCTGCCAAAGCAGACAGCCAAAATAAAGTTTATAGTCACTCATATTTTTCAACAATGTGTCTCTCATTGCCAATTCAGACATACTTTCTCAGTGACCCTGAGAAAAGCTCCTCATTGCTTATCTGCTTCACATCTTATAAAATCAGGTTAATTTTCTTTTGTAATATATTGTCACCTGTATCTGTGATGCAGTTTCTATTAACGAATGAATATACTGGGTTTTCCATCACAAACCAGTAAACTGAAATAATATAGGGGTGGAGGCTGTCTGTGGGACATGAATTGATAGACAAAGTGCTGGGCAGGATCCCTGTAGACACCGTCCGCATTCAGATTTATTCCAGTTATCATCTCTGCTTTGCTGTTCTGTGGAAGAGCTCCCACACACTCAGTTCCTCATGGATATAACCCGAATGCACTATGTACATTTACCCACATAAGAACATGTGTGTGGTTGCATGCTAATGTTTGAAGCGCGTCTTTAGACAATAATGATTTTTTAAAATGAAATTCTACCCTGGAGTTAAACAAGAAAGTAAATTGTCCAATTTGGTCTCTAGTTCTCTTTCTTGATTAATTTGAAATCTCTGGTTAAAATTTTGCCAAAACAAATAATTTCTTTTTAATAAAGAACACATTTTCTCTAATTATCAGGAAATTGGACTGTAAGAGCTGTTTAGATCCATATATGAAAATCGTTTTTAAAACTAAAACTTTAAAAGAATCAACCCATGGGCTTTGATGTCAGGTCTATTTTGTCTCAAAACCTTATTATGCCAATCCCATGCTATACCTGTACTATTTTTAACTCTTTAATCTTTACTTTGGTCATTGAAAAATTGAGTACTACCATATAGAATTGTAAAGAGCAAACAAATTAATATAAGGAAAAGGCTTAGATTTTACCTGATAGACAGAACAATCTGAATCATAGGTATTGCTTATTGTTTTGTAGTAAAACAACGACTTCTTTTAATAAAAAGAGTTAATGGAATTGTATTCAATGAAAAATATGGTCTTTACCAAATTTGAACCATCTTGCTATTGATGCTTTCTTTTTATTTTAGCCTCAGAGTATTATTTATAAAAAGCAAGTTTAAAAAAATGTAAAGTTATCTAGAATCCAGAGAAAACAAAATAAAACAAAACAAACAACAACAAAACAATGCACAATCATCTTGACTTTTCTTATAGACACAAATACTAATAAATTCCCAGGCTTGGCCAAACACTTGAATTTCATAGTCTTCAATGGGTCATATTTTACTGAAACTTCAACACAAAGAAACTTAAGATGGAAAAACAATTTGTTTTATCAATATGGGGTTGATAAAGTGTCTGTGATCTTTGGATATCTACACTTTAACTTTTCAAAAAAAAAAAAAAAAAGGTAATGCAATGTATCTCCTATTGGGAGGAAGAAAACAAACCCATTCCTTGATAAGAAAAAAGAGAAAGCTGGCAACACCAGTTTTTATGTTGTGCCCTATCCAGCTGACACTGTCCTTTTGGAGAAGCCAATGACTTGTTAGTACCCCTAGCAGCAGTGTGAACAGATGCGTCCCTGACAGGCGATGGATGGTCAGGGTCCATCTGGCCAGTGCAGCTCGGACAGAAATGATGTATACAGCTTCATCAGCGAATGACTGTCATCAATCCTGGGCCATGGATAGCGTAAATGACAGCTATGCTGCAGCTGAGACCCCAGGTGTGAGACTGAGTAGGACCTGATTTAAGAATGCTGGATAATCAGCAATGTATAGGCTCCTGGACTTTAATTTGTATCTTTAACCTCCTATAAATATCCTGCTCTACAGTAGCAGGTATGTGATTTTTAGTGTCTCATCATGAAATTAGCTTCAGAATGGCGGCTGTTCTTTGCTCCCTTTTAACTACTGATGACTTTGGCTCCTGAGCCCAGGTCTAAATGCATGAGGTGTCTTGGCCACACTGTGGTGTGCACACAATTTAATTATTATCTCATTGATTTTTCATATATTTCAATTTTTTCTTCTTTAAGTCAAAGTGGCTGTCCTATTCGGAGCTTTTGGTTTTCTTTCCATGATTTCCTTATGGAATCATCTGAAGTAAAAAATGGTTTTGTTTACCTCCTCTCCTCCCCAGTGATGCCTCCACTCCTCTCAGGACTGTCTTGCTGCAACAGTCTTAAGGAAGCCTGTCTGCAGACCATACACAAAGGAAACTTCCAGTTAGTACAATATCTCAGAAAGAAAACAATGTCCCACTGCTTATTCACCAACAAAAGGTACCTGATTTTTAAATGGTTTCTCTTTAGTATGCATTAAGGATCATGCATAATTTGCATCTATTAGCATTTTATTATACCACTGGCACTGGGGAAGGAAAATGAAAACAATTATTGTATCCTCAGAGGACATTTCTTTACTTATAACTATTTTACAATAAATCATTTTTGTTTATCAGTTTACTGGATGCAGTAAATGCAGAAACTGGAGACTGAGAGGGTCCTAAAAGCCTAGGAATTCATAGAGTGGCTCCATGTGTTTGCACGGAAAGCTCTTCAAGTACTTCTAACTCATTAGAATGAATTATGTCAATTACCACCAGCAGATCTGGAAACATTTGAATCTGATGGAGGGGGATTCTCCTGCCCCCAGAGCATCCACAGATATTAGACTCTCCCTCATTCTATTGAGTTAGTGTAACCAAAAGAGTTTCTCACAGAGGTTAACCAATGAAAATCCCCTTCCCCAAATTGGAAAAAAGTTGACTCTTAGGCTGGCCAGCAATTAGGGAGAGGGGTTTGGAGAGCTCACGGCACTATGGTTCCTTCCAGTAAAGGCTGTTTCCAAAGCATCCCAGATCTAAGAAGGTCATTTACTAATAATATACTTCTAAGGAGAATGAAGGATACAATGTTACAAATCATCAGGCATCCTTGCACGTATTTTAAGAGCATGATGTTTCTCACATTGTTCACTGGTCTTGACAACAATATATCACAGAAAAAGATAAAAGAACATCACCATATTCCTTCAAATTTCCCTGTTAAGAAACTTAAGTATTCCTTTAGTGCCTGATGCAAAAATCCTAGGGTAAGAACTAAAGTAAAAATGCATAGTCATGTAAAGTCAGAAGTAGGGAAACTGTTGGCAGAAGGCAGATGCCTTGTTTTAGCAATAAATTTTAGTCATATGACATGACAAATAATTTTTGAATTATCGAATAGCATTAGAATAGGATAATAGCTGCATGAATTAGTACAGAAAAATGGAAAGCAAGAGAAAGGAGGGGAAGGGAAAAAGGGGAGGGGAAGGGAAGTAGATAGACACATGGGGGCAGGGAGGGGAAAGAAAAACGGACAAGCCTCTTTGAACTTTCAACCTAATTACTCTAGGCATTTTACTTTCAGGCCTGACAGACACCTTGAACATAGATGCAGAAGTCCTAGTCCCTACTTCAAATGACCTGTTAGATCTACATGACCCCACCTGGATGGCATTGCCCTACATGTGGAATTGGGGTTAGGGGATGGGAGGGGAGGGTGGTCATGGTGCATGTGAGGGGGCAGGGAGGTTAAAAGGGAGGGAAGGAGGGAGAGGGAACTGGGATCGACATGTAAAATAATAAATTAAATAAAAAGAGAGAAATGAATGGTGCAGCTTCCATTAGTAAGGCTAACACACCAACTGATACCTGAAGGTGGAAGTCAAACTGAACAAATTAAAGAAGTCTGCCTTGCCAATGAAAACAAATCTGAACTTTTCTGTTTTGGGATGTCAAGAATAAAGCTAGAAGACAGGAGTCTTAAAAATAGAATGTGCATTGTATTAGTAGTTTTCCATAGTTATTTGTGCTTCACACATGTTTTTGTGAGCTTAGATCCTTGGTTCAGATAAATTTATTATAATAAAATTGACAGTTTTGACTATACATATTATTGATTTCTTGGAGTTGCTAATTGAGTGAATCTTTAGATGTTGGCTATGGTTTCAGAATGGCAAATACTGATTACAGCAATATCATTTATAAACATGGATGGAAATTAATATGTGTACAATTTTTTGAAATCTAATGAACCCATAATTTCTATAATAATGGTTCACATCCAGCAGCCAAGGACCCTAAAAGTCGTTCTCTAACTATGGATGCATTTCCTTTGCATCCTGAGTAAGTGAAACTTTGCCGTTTTGTCTGATAGATACACCTAACCCTGAAAGAGCAAGATACCCTGAGACCGTACTGCTGCAGAGCACTCTGATATGCTTTGCATTCCTTCTCTAATTTTGTTTCTTCCTTTTGCTTTACTGTGTCCTTCACCTTTATTAGAGGTCTTCTCTAGAAGCAATTCTTTGTCTGACTAATGCAAGTTTTCATAGTCAGTGTCTGTATTTGGGTCCTTGTGCAAGTACCACCTCACCACATACTTCCATGTCTCCAGGGACTGACCTGACTAAAGCATAGGGGTAATGAAGAAAAGACTAACTAACACCAGGATCTGGTGGGCCTAGCTCTCTCACAGAGAAGCCCCAGCATTACAGAGGCTGAATGGGTTTGTTGTACACAGTTGAACGGAGAGATGAGGTTGCTGCAGACAGTTGAATAAGGAAGGGGGTCGTTAACATTCAGATAAAGAAGGAGGCAGGGTTTATGGTATACACTTGGGTCATAGAGACAAATGTGGTGAATCTCAGTGGGAACAGTCCTCAGGCCTTATTATCATCAGGACAAGAGAGGGGAGCTGCGGTGAACAATTCCTGCACACACTATCAGCATTCACATTTTCTCTGCTCTCTTATTTTCTTGATGACATCTTTCCATTGGAAACTGATGAAACAGTCTTTGTATCTTATAACTGATGCTGTGCTTCTTTTAGAAGAATTTTCCTACTGTGGATGGTCTTGATAGAGTGTATTAGGACCAGACAGCTGAAAAATTAACATTGATTCATACAAACCTGTTTGCGGCTCCGACAGGAGTCATAGTGACACTCCAATCTAGCACAAGCCACAGGGTATAGGGCATTATATGTATTTGAGACTAATGTATATAATATTAGTAGTGTGTCTCTTTGCCTGAAAGATCTCATGTGGGAATATGAGTTGACACTAGGTAGATGATAAAGAGTTTGAGATTTCTAACAGTACTGATCTGTATTTGAAAATGAAGAAGAAACATGCATTTCTCGGAGGCTTAGTGGTATTGTGTGAATAATAAAAACATCCACACTCTCTACTGTCAAAGTGCAAGGTAGCTTCTTGATTTGAGATGGAGGAAATCCAATACAAAGCATGAAATTTAGATGCCAAATGCTAGAACATTTGTGAAATTTCAAAGATCAAAATATAACCTATTCGATTCCCTTTCTCCAGGAAAAATTACTTTCATTTTAATGTGATGGCAGACATATTTTCATTTAGACAGTGACATTAAGCTCAGTGGAAGGCATGCCAGTTGATTACCGGGGGTGGAATTTACAGAAATCTTAAATGGAGAGGAATACAAAAATTTAGATCTATCCTAACCTTGATGAATTAAATTACCATGTAACAGCACCATGTATAGTTCATATATACATGAGTAGTGGGTGATTCTTTTTTATTCCTCATTATTCTCAAACTCATACTGCTTCATAATATAGAAAAATATTCATTAACTAAATCATAAAGGTTTTGGAAAATCTAAATCAGTTAATTTATTACACTAAGAACAACATGAATTTTACAATATTACTTAAAGACTCTATTGTGTAAACACATTTCACTCTGCAGGTAGAAAAGTTAGAGCAGATAGCAGTGGCTGATTTTAGAGTGAGATGTCTTCTCATTAGTTTGGAGCGATTACTTTGGTATCCTATTCCAAGCGCTGACCAGCTTCAAATGGGCATTTGGGTGGCACCAAGCACATTCACCAAAAGATGGAAGCCACAAAACCCAAAAGAGGTGGACTGAGATCTTTGCATTGTTTTGAACTTGAATTATTTTAAAATCTCATTAAAATGCCATAGTCTTATTAACAACTATAAGAGTAGATTGTGGTGTAAGATTTTTGTTTTGTTTTGTTTTTATGCTAGCATTAGTTTCTATCATTGGAACTATTGAATGCATGCCATTTTTAAAACTTAAGCAAATAGACCAAGGGAATTGGACACAGTAAACTGTTCTTTCTCTTTTTTTCCTTTTTAATCAACCCAGTACCCTTCGGCCAAGCACCAGTGAAGCCCAACATCATGGCACATTTCCCCACAATATACTCACACTCAGCCACCACCTAGGAGGAAAAGGAGTGAGAGGGCTATTGAGCACTGAGAATTTCTCCAATGAATCACAATTATGTGAACACCTGTGCTAACTAAGTTTGTGCTGAGCCACTGGAAAAATTTGCAAAGTGCTCAACAGCCCTGAGAGTTTCTCATTTATTATCTCAGGTGGGGTGGTCTGCAACTGTACATTAGGTTGCAATGTGAACCATGTAAGGACATGCATTCAAGACCTCATCTAGGACCTTTTCATTCTACCTGCAGGGTACAGCTGTGCTTCTTCACAGGCCGGAGTTCTGCTTCTGAATGTCTGCCCAGAAAAGTTAAGGGCACATGCTGAATTCCTTCTCCTCCAAGTGAGGTGACTTTAGAGCAGGCAGCAAATTCACTTGTTTCAAGATGAATTTACCATGGGATTGATCTTGGAAGGAGTCTAAAAATCAATGGAGTTTTTTTTATGAATCTATAACCCTGTATTATATTAAACTGTAAAGGCATCAAAACTTTAAAAGATGAGAAAAAATTTCACGCATAAGCATGAATTTTAAACTGTTCACAAATACTGTTCTTGGTAGGTAAAAATATAGGAAAACCAGTTGAGATACCAAGAAATTTATAGACAGACTTTTGTGAGTGAATGATTAATGACAATTGGAAAAATAATTTATGAATGAAGTCATCAAGATAACTAAAGCCTTGATGTAAGCAATGAGATTGAGATCCCTGAATAAGTTGCATACTGGGTCCATTGTTGAATACAGAATAATGATTATACATAAGTCCTAGGCAGAGGCTTTGGCTGAAAGTATCCTCTGTATTAAGAACTAGAAATTACTGTGTAGTCTCTGAATGTTAATGCAGTTTTAAGAACAGAAATTTCTGTGCATTTCTACAGAAACAATAGGTAGATTTAACTGAGATCCTCCAGTGAAAATTTTATTTACTGTGTTGAATAGCTAAATTGAATAGAAGATAAACTCAGAGATATGGATCCAAAGGCAAGAATCTTCTCAGACATTTATTCCAAGTATTACACCTGTAGTGTCCTGCTCTACACACTGGACAGGTACAGGATATTTGGTGGCTATTGCAGTTGTTATGGATAGCAAGTGCATGATATGAAACAGCAGGAGATGATGAAAAGGTAAGACCCTGATGCTATGGAATACAGTAGCCCAATCAACCAGTCCCTGACTGTGGAGTTTGGAAACACGTGAGAGGATGTTAGGAGATCATAGATGTTTTTCTTTTGGTTCTAGATTTAGATGGGTAGTAGAAGAACCCTGCATGTGTAAGCTTGCCTGCCCTTAAAGGTTTTACTCATCTGGGTCTCAGTCATTCCCTTCCATTAACTGAAAAGATGACTTTCCCCTGCTGTTGTCCCTGTAATTAGATGAAAGGAGAAATAAGACGCACAGGAGACACGTTGCTGATGGTGTCTTGGCTTAATGCCAAAGTTCTCTAATGAAAATTAACGCTTTCTGCATCTGGGTCCATGACATTTGTTTTGAAGAGAGGAGTTGATAAGCTAGGTGAGTGGAGAAGGAGGCCAAAAAAAGATTTGTAGGATGGAATAGATCCATATATCAGTTAGGAATTGGGTTCATTAGGGTTTTATGAGCACCAAGCATATGTTAATCACTTGACACACTATCTCATTTAATCCTCCCAATGCAATGCAGTAGTAATGGATTCTAACCAGTTTTTCAAACTAGGGAAAATGAAGCAGAAAGTGGGTAACTAGTCTACACTCTATGAGATTCAGCCTGAAACCTTTGTCTGTCTGCCAAACTCAAGATTCTAACTCCTACAAAATACTGTCTCCTAGTGGCTGGAGTTTGATAAACATCTAGACAAGATCAGCTACTGAGAGGGTGGTGTTTGTCCTAGTGGGGAAATGATAGTAACCCTTCAGGTTCAATTCTCTATCTCAAAGGCATGTAAAAAATGTGTGTTAAAATTATCTAGATTTCTTATGACCTCCAATTATTTTTTAATTTGTTATAGAAAATAAATTCTTCTGTCATACAATACATCCTAACCACCACCTGTAACCTCTACACATGTGTTCATGCAATCACACTCACAAACATACATGTGCACATACACAGACACACTCTATTACCACCATTTATTTTTTAATAATAGCATCCTTTTTCCTCTTTATCTATCAAAATGGGATAATTAGCTATCCTAGAATTTTTTTCTAATATTGTTAGGTTAGCGGGTTTAAAAAAAAAAATACTTATGAAGAAATTCACATTAAGGGCTTAGATATTCATTTTTAAGTTTTATTTTTCAATCATGTGTGTCTCTATGGTTTTATACCATGTGTATGAGTGGCCTGTAAAAGCCAATACAAGAGTGTTGCATCCCAGGGATCCACTGATTTGTGACATACCAGATGTGGGTACTAGGAACTTAACTTTTATCATTTGGAAGAGCACTATACAATCTTATCAGTTCAGCTATGTCTCCAAGTCCAAGTCCTACTAGAGTTTTAATGAATAACTAAGGCATAATCAGTTATTTAGTACTTAGTTGACTTATCGAGTATCATAGATTTTTCTACATAAAATGCCTCGAGTCAGAGAAAATGATTCTAAATGATGGAAATTTCAGGCCCTGTGGCAGGTTGGTTGAAAAAGAGATTTCTGCAAGGCTGGCTATGCCCCATGTTCCTTGAAATATACTTGAAAGGTGAATGTTTACTTTGCCTCTGCATAAGGCTGACCCTAGTGAACAGGTGTATTGAAATATTACGCTCCCTGAGATCAGAGGCCACTGATAATGTCTTTAATGCTGCCATTCCTGGTTTCCTATTAAATGATGCCTCGCCATGCAATATTCTACACTTGATCTGGTAAATAGGTATATTAGTGACCTTGAGTCAAGAAACTTTGCTTCTTTTGACACTGAGTAGCACTGCAACATTTACAATTCACATTTGCATTTACTTTTAAAACAGAATTTACAGTCTTCAACTATCTAAGCAGAAAGCTTGAAGACAAGGCACAGCCTTTAATTCTTGGACAGGTTGATGCTACTAGTCACAGAAGTTGTAGCTCAGCAGGCAGTGCATTGAGGTGGCAGAACCTTCATGGATGACCCACAAATTAATAATACTGTGTCTGAACATTGACATCATAGTAACTGGATATGGTTGGGAGTGTTGGAATTCTCAGGACCAGCCTCTTGGTTCATTGGCTGTGATGACTCTCATCTCTGTTCTACAGGACTCAGACAAATCTCCCATTCTTTTCTTCTATCTGATTCTTTTCCTTCATGGCCATACCAACATAATCTCTCTATAGTTATCTCCTTAAAATTAGTGCAGGATAAGTTATTCCATACAGTGATGTGAGCTGCAAGAAAGAGTTATCACTCACATTTTGTAGCATTATAAGTCATTGTTTTGAACAATCAAACAAAACAGTATTCTTATTATATTTAGTATCAAAATGAAATCACCACAAAGAAAATGATTGGTTTTTTTTCCATCCACCAAATTATACAATACAGGAGACCTTGTTGTCTTTTGACCACTGCATCAATGAAATGTTATAGTCATAGTGGCAATGAAAGCCTAGTTGGCAATTAAAATACAAGAGTTAATTTTATGTGCATGAGCAAGGACATATGTTGAAAATACAATGGTGTCTCAAAATTCAAATACAGCATCCATGTAAATTTAAAATGAGAAAACAATGGAGCATTACTTATGAATTCACATATATGTAGTCAACATAAATAAACTTGGATATGAAAGAAACACACCTATTTTAAGATTGTTATCCCCAGAAGAAAGCTGGAATGATTGTGACAGAGGTCTGTGGCATTACCTTTGGGAAAAAGATGTTCTCATTCCTTTTGCAATTTTTTTGGAGTAAAAAAGCAAATATTTAAAACTTCTGATCATATGTCACAATTGTAGACTCTAAGTGAATATGTGGGTGTTTATTAATCTCTAGAATTTTAGGTATTTGATAGATTCTGATATAATAAGGATGAAGCTTGGAAGAGATACTTCTGGTTAAAATGCTAACTCTTAAAACTGCCCTCTCTAACTTTTCACCAAGATTCCCAAGGAGAAACAAGAAAAGATGAAAAGACATAGTTCAATGTGGGGCACACCAACCTGCTAACCATGGAAGCTGGGAGGAATTGACTCATGAACAGAACTGGAGAGAAACTTCTTTGGGGATAACCATCTTCCTGGCAAACAAATGCATGCCTGTGTGGAGTGAGAGAGTGCAGGCAGAGACCCCCAAAGAGAACTTTGAACAATATGGTGACCTGTGCATAAAGGAACAGTTTTGAAAAATATAGAAAAGGAGAATGGAGGAAAGCAGAGTGCATGGCTATGCCAAGTGAAACCAGCCAGCCCTATTTCCAACCTCTGAGCAACTGTGGATTCTGACCGCAGGGAAAGAAAGGGGACGTTCAATGCTTTGCCTTTGATTGTACAGTGAGGAGGTGTTCAGCCACTAGGGGATCTTCATTTCATGTCCTGCTTCAACCTCACAGCTCAAAAGCCATTTGCAATATATATATATATATATATATATTCCACATGAAAAGTATTTCCTGAATCTCTTTATTGCCTATTCCTTTCTTAACTTTATTTCCCTGTAGAAATGTTCAGTGTCTAGAGAATAAAAAAAGGAAAGAAAAAAAAAAAAACCTGAAGCCTGCCATAGCATTATTGAAAAGAACTAAGATTACATTTTGTAATTCTAACTTTAAATCAAGTGAATTGATTTGCATAAAGTAACATTGATAAAAGCAGATACAATATGAAACTGAATTTCTGGATTTAGAATTTCTCCCCCTACTTTTATTCTGAAGATTTTTCTCTTCTCCTCCTATGAACAGGTCATGTACTCCTCAAAAGAAAAATTTTTTAAAGAAAACTCTGGCCCACCTTTACCTCTAATGGCACGGCTGGGAGTTGCTATAATAATCCTTTTGCTTTTATGTGGCCATCTGGAGGCCTATTAAAAACAGTGTCTAAACCCAAGCCCCCAAGTGTGCTAGGTTTGTAGGTTTTCACCAAGTCACCAAAACAGGGCCATCTTTCTTACTATGAGGTGAATGGGCGTTGGAGAGTGAGCGTGGAGGGAGGGAGATATAGCCCAGCACAGCCTGGCGCTTCACCCTGGCCATTCAGGACAGGTAGTAGGAACAGTGGTCAGTCCTAATGCATGCTTTTTAAGGGTTTACGGGCCCGCAGCAAGGCTTCCTTCCATCTCTGGGGCTCTGTGATGAGATGGAAGAGGTGAGGGAACATGGGAACTGGCGACATTGAGAACTTAATGAGGCATCATGCTTCAACTAGATAATACTCCTCTTTGATTTGTGTGGAAGGCAAATATGAAATATTGAAATAATATTTCAAGTTCCCAGTTTTGTTGCGCAAATAAAGACGCGGACTACTCTGGCCTCTCTGAAAAATACCCTTTTCATCAAAAACATGATCCAACTGAGCTGAGGACATAAGGGCAGGTTGTGAAATGGAATTAGATAAAAGTTGGCTTTGTCTTTAGTAGATTATTAAAATCGCCGTGGTAAGAAATCAGCTCATAAAGACACAAGAAGTTAGCAAGGGCTGCAGATCATTTGTCCCAAACAGAGGTTTTTCTCTATACTCATTAACCATCTTGCCTGGTAATGTGCTTGTAATCCTATTAAACCTGATACATCAAAAATTAAAAGAAAAAAAATTTAGTTGCTGTCTCAAACCGCACTGCAGCTCAGATCTAGGACCAAATAAGATGCATTAATTGCTTTACTGCTTCACGGCAATACCGCTCTTAAAATATAATTCCTTAATGAAGTCCGTTAATTTGTTCGTGGCAGTACACAAGCTGTTCAAAATGACACGGGATTGCACTCTGTTTTCTAACCCCTGCAGTTTCTTCTGTTAGTCACTCTGTCTTGTGTTGTTATCCCATGGATAGTAATTATTTTATAGTGGCTGTAATTAGGAAAGAATTAGGCTTGGTAAACAAAACCTGCCTTCTCCTGTTAATAGCTAAGGATAATAAATTTGGCTCTGACATTCACTATATTTGGACAAGGCTTGGCCTACTTCCAGTTTTCCCAATAAGAACTTTATTATATAATTATGCCTTGGAGGGGCTCATATTACAAGGTAATTTTTTTTTGTAAAGACACATATTGCATGGCTTCCAGCCAGTAAGTGATATACTGTAATATATGCCTCCAATAAATGTTTTAAACACAGCCTCGCTGAGCAAAACCCTGCTGGAGCTGTGTGCTGCTCTTCAGCATGTATTATTTACAGGATATGTTTTTTGAGCTCTTCATAATGTAAATTATTTCCTTTGCTCACATTGTCCAACATTATGCCAAGTGTCTGTTTAAAAGGCACATTTTTTAAAAATCTAGAGTGAATGATGCATCTGATGTCCCATATTCCAGTCCCACAGGCAACTTCTGTCAGATGGTATCCAAAAAGGGGCATTTAAACAGCATTTTATACTTTGCAAAGATTAGCTGTTTTTTTTGTTTTGTTTTGTTTTGTTTTGTTTTTTGCATCAATTGTGGTTTCTTTGCTTAAACTGATTTATTTTATTTTTTATTTTAATACAAATAAAATTATGTCACTGCAAGCCAGATCTCTGATATTCATGTGCCTTTTAGTTGACCCTTTACTGAAAAGGTCACCCAAACTCATATAGATCAATGATAAGACATGGAATCACAGGCTGCTGAAGGAAAGAGAACAACATTTTAAACAGATTCAAATTCAAGATCGTAAAAATGTAACCTCTGCTTAGGAAAATCATGAGAATACAGGCATAAGTGACATTAACTTCAGAGCCAGAAATAAAAGTATGGGATTATAAGCAAGCATAGAAGTAAAGACATGCAGTGCTGTTTTCTTGGATATCAAATTCAAAATGGGAGCCATCTGAAACTCTTTGATGTTAAGCATAGATATCTTACAAAAGGGAAGTTGTATAACTTTCTTCCAAGACTGAAACACTCCATCCTAAAGGGAAGCTACATATGCAGGAAGGTAAACTACTCAAAATAGCTCCTGAAACTGATCAGATTCACTAGGGTCCCTCTATATCAGAGTTTTAAAAACAGCAAAAGAAGACTCAGACTAGCCAAACTGCAGACTCTGACCAGACCAGATGTCCGAAGAAGCAGAAACTGAGATGGTTTGAAAAATATTAGATCAGAGTCACTTGGAAAGACATTCTCCAACATGTCGAGCCACCAATAAGTTGTGTAATACACTCCAGGTTAGATGCTTTGAACAGCTTTTTAGTGATTCAGCTGTCTTTGAGCCATTTCTGCTCCTATTAGTAACCCTTCACCCTTACTCCTGTAAGTAACCTTTACCCTTACCCCTTTAAATAACCCTTCACTTTTACTCCTATAACCCTTTACTCTTATTCCTGTTAATAACCACAAGAAAACTCATTGATTAACCAAACTGAACTTTGATGGTTTCCTTATTTCTTGTGTTGTGGGATCTTTATCTGCATCATGAGTAGATACCTGTGTTGCCTCCAACCAGGAAAAGGGTTTGTCACACAACAAGGAGTAAATCACATATCAAAAAGAGACTTTAATAATATTTAAGTGGAATGTGCTGTATAAAATTTGGGTAACAAACACATGTACTCTCCTCCAAAATAGATTTCAACCATCTACTTGCAAAAGGCAAGAGTTTTCAATGGCTTGGCATCGCAGCATCCCTAGGACAACTGGCATGTGTGTCTGGGCTTACAAGTCACTTAAAGAAGGGTCAACTGCATTTCTAAGTGGTTATAATATTCAGTAAGGCTTCTTGTTTATTTGGCTTTAGAAGTATGTGTTATTAAGATTCTTCATTGATGGGAGACTCCATTCCTCTTTCCCTTTACCCTCTGGGAGTTGACATAAAGTAGCTACACTGAATCTCCTAATGCCTAGTCCGCACTTTCAGTAGAAGGCCATATGAATTACAGGAGGTCTGGTCTGGGGTCAAAATTGTCTTTACTCCATCCTTCTCCTTTCCACTCCAGTGCTGACAAGATCTTGGAGACCAGAGTTCTTTGTAATGTTCTCCCACTGTCACTGTGTACCATGAATTGAAAACAAGGGCACATTCATCCTTCTGTTTGTTAGGCATTACACAGTTTGGGCGTTCAGACTTAATTCTTTCTACCAGATAAACAATTATAATTATTTGTCTGCTCCAGGAACACCATTTTGTGTCAGCAAGGTAAAACTAATAAAATGAATATTGTAAGCTAACATAATTGCTAAAGAAACCATTTGAAATTCATATTCAGTGTAACGTGTATTAAAGTTCTAATGCACACTCTAAAGCATCATGGAAACCCAGAAAGTTTAAAAGCAGGTACACACATGCACGCACACATACACACACATACGCACACACACACACTCACGCACACACACATGCATACATCACATGATAGTCTAATAGCTCAAAGCATTTAATACAGCAATCTTGTCTATCTTCAGGAAATCCCAGAAGAATGTCAAAATTCTGTCTCCTGATCTGACTGTGACTGCTGCTATTTTTTTCTTTGCTCTGCAGAAAAACAACTGAAGCACAGAAAGATTAAGTTGCATGGCTCTGAAGCAGCTTTGCAGCCAGTGCTTCTCCTGTGCTTTCTCTCTTAAACCAGAATTACTTCTATCCAGGCTTTAATTAGCCCAAAGTACTCATTTTGCTTTTGATGATCAGTTTATAATCAAAACTTTATCCCTAATAGCAATAGTATCAGAAAATATAACCAGCAGTGGTGGTCATGTTCCAATTAACAAATATTTTTATTCTATTAACAAATAGACCTTTGTGAAACTAGCATTAAATGGTAGATTTTCATGTAACCAGAAAAGTAGAAAGGAAGCCAGATTCCTCATTCTTTTCCTCTTCTTTCATTATTCGTCTTTAATTTTGTGAAGTGTTTTATGTAGAAACAACAAAGATCACTATTATATTTCTTTATTATAATTTCTCCTGTGGATGGAATTATCATTTTGATGGCTCTGCAAACAGATTGTCAGAGAGATGAGCTTAGATATTAAAGGAATGTAATGAAAAATTAAAGCTCTTTTGCCTCCCAAATGCATTCGGAAAAACAAAATTAGTGATTCATAGGGGGAAAACAAAGATCATAGATATGGAAAGGCGCTGTTAAGTCACCCTATGTACCCTCTCCCCGCCAATGCAATTCCCTAGAGGTGTTTGTCCATTTGTCCATTTTTTAAACATCATTCTAGAGTTATCAACCATGCTTGCAAAGACCCTCCCCTTATTACCCTGAAGAGAGCAATGTATGTAAAGGCTTGACTTATTGCTGTGCTGGTCATTGCTCTTTACACAAAATTGCAGCTAAGTAAGATGTTTCCCTGCCCCTGCCATGACCATTTCTGTTCACATTTTCTATTCACAAAATTCGCCTCCACCTTTCCTGCATGGAGTTTGGTCCAGATTTGGCCACTCAATATTAAGTTGCTCAGTCCTTCCCCATAAATCACTCCCTTTAGCTCCTTCATCATGGTGGTGACTGTTATGTGACATCCTCCTCTTTTTGGATGTGGTTCTCATATTAACATCTCCCAGTGCCAAACAGAAGCTGACATGAGAAGTATGTATAAACAAGCATGTAGCAATCCTCACCTCCCATGACTCTTCAGGTGACACATTGGGGTGGAGTAGAAGGATGCATCTGCATTGAATGAGGTAAAGAAAACCTCAAACAGTTTCTTGCTTAGTACTTAGTCCATATAGTTTGACAACAGACACATGCATGGTGCATCATGCACAGTAATAAGCAGTCTGACTGGAACAGACAGAAAAAAAAGCCAGTCTGTATCAGAATAGTTAACTTGGCTCCCACAATTCTTCCCCTGCTGCTCTTCTCATCCCAGTTCAGCTGTATTTCACTCCATTAACTGCAGCAATGGGCATTTGCACTCAATAAATGTGTGTGGGTGCGAATGCGTGTTTGTATTTGGGAAGGGTTTATGCAGACAACTCCAAATAACTCCAAAAGTGATTACACAATTAAATAAACTATTTCCTGGATGCGGATTCTTATTTCTTAAAACCTCATCTGTCAGCCTGGCTCCTGAGATTGACGCTCTGAGCACAGCTTTTCTTTTAAACTCTAGGGGAATGTCTTCTTCATGTCTCTGCACAACTGCATCACTCTTTTCTGGCCTTCCTTGTAGTCTGGTTGTGAGATTAATTCCCAAAGGGCTATCAACATCCACTGAGGATGTTAAAGGAGCGAGTTCAGGTTCAGGTCTTGTAAGGTTCTGAACTCTCCGCAGACTGTTGCAAGCACTTTGAACCTAAGTTTTGAAATTTCCTATTAGCTTGTGAAAATGGTAAAATAAGCTCCAACATGGGGACTTCCAACTGTGGCAAGCTTAACACAGATCTGATCTGCTTACAGGGGGCAGAGGACAATTTGGGGTTCACCTGAGGGGGTTACTATAGTCACAGCATGGTTTAGCTTTTTTGGGAAAAGAGTGTTTGGGACACAACCTTTATGCTAACAACGTGAACTAAAAGTTAGGTTGAGGCCCTTTTATAAAAATATCGATGAAGAAGGAGATACAAAACTGGCTTGGGACTACCCCTGGTTATTGGTCATTAGCTAAAGAAATGTGAACAAAGGAAAAAAAAAACAGTCTTTATTTGCTGAACTTAGATATACTGAGTACTGAGAAGACCACCCTACTATCTTCCAAACTAGCCTAGATAAAGAAGTATAGGCACAGATAGCAAACCCTGCCTATAAAGTCATTGTAAACTACTCTGTAGGAAAATATGAACTACATGCTGTTAGGCACTATTAAGAGTTTTATTGAAAATATCTTTGAGCAGCAAATAGCCTTCCATGGTTTCTAAATTATTATGGTGTATTTTTTTTAAAATAGAGAATAAGAATCTTAGTGTATTTTAATACACAGTGTATACTAGAAATATATCCAGTAACAATTGAGGCTAGGTAAGGACCCTGTAAGTTTAGGCAAGAGGTGTCATTAAGGCAGACTGAAAATTAGTTGGCCTTGGGGATCCTTATCATCCTTAAGCCGAGGTTTAAGGATGATCTGTGTAGTAACTTACATTTTCTTTTTTATAATTTCTTTATTCTTTAACATTTAATTTTACATTCCAACCACAGTTCTCCATCTCACCACTCCACCCATCCCCTCACTTCCCCCCAGCTCACCCCCAAACCCCATAGTGACTCTTTTTATTAAGATATCTCTTCCTTTGTTCTTCCACTGCACCCCTCCCACCCTTGACCATCCCACTCCCTCATGTTCTCATTCCCCGTCTCTCCCGCTTGCTTTCCCAACCCTGACACTCAGTTTACAAAGAGATCTCATTTAATTTCCCTTCCCAGGGAGATCCATGTGACCCTCTTAGGGTCCACATTGTTACATAGCTTCTCTGGAGCTGTGGATTTTAGACAGGGTATCCTTTGCTTTACATCTAATACATACTCATGAGTGAATACATACTGTGTTTGTCTTTCTGAGTCTGGGTCATCTCACTCAGGATTTTTTTTCAAGTTCCATGCATTTGCCTGCAAATTTCATGAAGTCATCATTTTTTTTTTACAGCTAAGTAGTACTCCATTGTGTAAATGTACCACATTTTCCTTATCCATTCTTTAGTTGAGGGGCATCTAGGTTGTTTCCAGGTTTTAGCTATTACAAATAATGCTGCTATGAACACTGTTGAGCAAGTGTCCTTATGGTATGATTGAGTGTCCTTTGGGTAAATTTCCAAGAGTGGTATTGCTGTGTCTTGACGTAGATTGATTTCCAGTTTTCTTAGAAACTGCCATACTGATTTCAAAGTAGCTGTACAAATTTGTACTCCTATCCGCAATGGAAGAGTGTTCCCTTGACCCCACATTCTCTCCAACATAAACTGTCCTCAGTATTTTTGATCTTAGCCATACTGCCAGGTGTAAGATAGTGTCTCAGAATCATTTTGATTAGCATTTCCCTGATGGGTAAGGATGTTAAGCAATTCTTTATGTGTTTTACCCATTTGAGAGTCTTCTGTTAAGAATTCTGTTTAGCTCTGTACCTTATTTTCCAATTGGGTTATTTTGTATTTTGATGTCTAGTTTCTTGAGTTCTTCACATATTTTGGAGATAGCTCTCTGTCAGATGTGGGGTTGATTAGTAACTTAGATTTTGCTTAAAGCAAGCATTGCACTCCTTTTAGTCTATAGAGATGAAAATCCACCCCACACTGGCCTACTCTGGGTTCTCTGTGTAGGTCAGTTTACATGGAAACATAGACATAGGAGCAACCCAGGCTTGCCTCAGTCTGGCAACACCAGAAGAGAAACAAAACAAACCAAATAAAAAAACAAAAAACAGAAACAAAAACCACACAGGTGTGCAGGTCCACCCTGAATCTCCTTCTAGCAATTTCCTTCATTTCAGGAGTCCTCTCAGTGGTCTTCAGCATCCTTCTTCCTCTGTTTTTATATTAAGTACATGAAAGTGGCCACTGCCTCGCCTGTGACCCAGGAATGTTTCCTGGCAGTGTCATCCTGCTGGGCAATATTTCCTTATCTGATGCAAGTAGATGAGCACCTGCCTCTGGCCCACTGGCTCTCCAGTTTGTCTATTGAACGTGCTGAGTGGGGGAAAGTGCACCTCAAGCAGACAGACACCCTGTCAGGGTGTTTTGTGACTGTTGAACAACATGTCCCCATGTAGAAACTTCTATATCAACATTGACACTCATGTGTGTTTAATCAGACAATCAAAATCTGGAAGCCAGGGTCTCTCTAGGCAAATAGTTCTGCAAAGTTATTATGTGTCTGGAATTGCTCTGGATATGTAGAAATTCCATCTCACTGGAAACATACCTTGAATGATCTTCTATATTCCACTGTAACCTTCCAAAGTGCATGTACACATGCTTGAATGCCTCTCTAAATATTTAGTACCCAGCCTTCTGTCTCCTAAGCAAGCTCAGTTCAGTTGCTATCACTGGGTCTCTATGTTTGCTGATAGCTCTGTCATACATTTGCCTTCTAGTTTGTCCCATAACCAGCTCCATTCCTTGATTCAGTATTTCTCAGATGAAACATCCCAGTGATCAAGCTTTCTCTATCACACTCTATAGTTAATTTCCTCCATTGTACTTACCCTTATATGAAGTCAATACATGCATCATCTATGTCCATCCTCTGACTTATAATTTCATATGAACAAAGATTGCATCTTCTTTGTACTAATCAAGTCCCAACACATAATATGCTCTCAATAAAAATTTAAGAAATGAGTTAATGAAAAAAGGAGAGTGCTTAATTAGTTGTTGGCAGATGCCAATCACTTGGGGCTACACAAAAGTAGAGGACACTAAATCTTAGATATTTAAATCTGCCTCTGAGAAGAGGCAGCAGAGATAACTTTGTTCATTGGTGACATTTGAGAAGAGCCAAGGAGAAAGCATAGAGGACACAGAGATCCTTGACAAAAACTAATGCAATGGGATAGTAATTAGTTACATTTATTCAGGCACCAGCAGACACAGCAGAGGGTGAGTATGAGGATGGTGTGAGAGGGAGCTGTAGAGTTCCTGGCTTGACAAAAAACAATCATGTTCCTTCTCTTCAGTCCCCATGGGGTCCATTCACTTGGAAGAGTGACTGCAGTGCATTCCACTACAACTACCCAGTTCACTGAGATGGCCAGGAGACACAAGTGGCAGCCACATGTTTCTCTTTAGTAATGGTCCTGGCTGGTGACCAATTCCAGAGATGTGTTCTGTAGCCTGGAAACTTGAGAGGCCAGCACAGCAGATACCTTTTAATGCTTTTCATAACAAATAATAGGTCATTGTGAAGAAGCAGAGGGGAAGAGGGTACCAAACAGGGCCCTTCGAATAAAAGCAAAGATCCCTAAAGATACTAAGGCTAACAAAGGAAAACTGCAGCTGTTGTCAATGTGGTGTGTCTCAGTACTCAGTCTAGTATGTAAACGGATGCCTTCACTTAGCTGTTGCTGTCCCTGGGCAGAGGTGAGAAGGATGCTGCTTAATAACAAAGACAGTCCCCAATGATAGCAAGTCTAATTACAGGAGAAAAAAAAAGAAGCTCAGAGAAAGAAAGGGTTTGGTTTCCTCCAGACATCATTTTATCAGCAGGCTGACATGGAAACTTCTAGGGTCATTCCTTTGCAGTCGCTAAAATAACAAAACAGTCAGGCAAGCAGCACATCAGCCACAGCCAAAGCCCCTGATCCTTCCTTTTGGAAGGCATCTTCTTACAATGGCAGCTTTTAAAAAAATTGTTTTCCTCCTTTTAATTAAAACAACAATTTTGTTCCTCTGGATATGTGTAAGTGATCCACAGGACCAAAAGAACAAGTGAGGTAGGGAAGGTGAGCAAACAATCACATTCAGCAGGGGAGTCCTGTAGAGAGAGTGACCCCAGGATTTAACCAATGAAGGAAAATTATTACCTAGCTTTCTAGAAATTTTCAGAATTAGGAACATCTCGTAACATGTACATTAAACAATTATTTTTGTGCAAATGAGGAATAATCTTTGAAATTACTCGTCTTCTGTTATTAAGTACACTACAAAGGAAAAGACGCATAACTCAAGCCCCACCAATTCTTTTTTTTAAATCAGTACTTACATTTTTCTTTTAATTAATTAATTTATTTTATAACCAAGTCCATTTAAATGAAAACAAACATTTATAGACAATATTTGGAAATTTGGGCATTGTTCTTTCCAAACTACTTCCTGCTGGTAAGGGGCGCTGTCATGGGGGATTCGAAGAAGATTCAGAAATCCTGGCTGTAGTCTGTAGGGCTGCTTTGTCCAGCTGTTTTGAATGTAGGATCAGCTTGTACTCTGTTTCAGGCGGTCTGGCATGATCAAACCACATTAGTCTGGAAGGAATCCACAGCTTTTCATTTTCTGTGGAAACAAAAATAGAAATCCTTTTCCCCAGTAACTTGTCCTTGAACTTAAATATTGGAGTCAAAGCATTTTTTTTATTTAATTTATTATTACATGATGATCCCAGTTCCCTATCCGTCCCTTCCTCCCTCCCTCCCTCCCTCCCTCCTTTTACCCTCTCTGCCCTCTCACATGCAGCCTAACCACCCTCCCATCCCATCCCCCCACCCCAATTCATATGTAGGGGAATGCCATCCAGCTGGGGTCATGTAGATCTGACAGGTCATGTGAAGTAGGAGCTAGGGCTTCTCTCCTGTCTCTAGGTTAAGGCAGTTATCCCTCCATGGGGGATGTGTTCACAAGGTTCTTTTGTGTACCAGGGTTACATCTTGGCTCCACTGTCTGAGGTTCCTTAGACTGCTCAGTCCTTCTGGCTGAGATCCATATTCAGGGGGGTCTGAGTGAGTCCCATGCTGGCTTTCCAGCTATCAGTCTGGGGGCCCTTTAGTTCCTCCTTGTTCAGGTAAGCTGTCTCTATGTATTTCTGCAACCTGGTCTTGTCCTCTCCATCTGCATCTGGGTTCTACTTCGACTCAGTGTTTATGTATGGGTGTTTGCTCCTGTTTCCAACAGGCATTAGATGAGGGCTCCATGGATAAGTTAGTTGTTGATCTCACTATCAGGGAAGGGCATTTATGGTAGCCTTTCCAAGGATGCTCAAATTGTTAGTTGGCGGCAGTCTTGTAGTTCTCTAGAACTTTCTTTGTGTTCAATTTTATCTTCAAACCAATATTGGATCCCTCTTTTATGTTCTCTCTCTCTCTCTCTCTCTCTCTCTCTCTCTCTCTCTCTCTCTTTCTCTCTCTCTCTCCCTCTCTCCTGTTTTATTCCTAACCGGACTCAATCTTCCTAGTTGCAAGTGTTTTCCTTTCCTCCCCCTTGTTTACTCCTACTTCTCTCTCCATTCGCTGCTCCCCCCCACTTCCTCTGTGCTCTGGGGGACTTGTCTCTTCCCAGTTCTGTGAGGGACTTTATATGAATCTCTTAGAATACACCTTGTATCCTAGTTCCTCTGGTGGTATGAATTATAGGCTGGTGATCCTTTGCTCTAGGTCTAAAATCCATATATGAGTGAGTACATACTATGTTCCTCTTTTTGTGACTGGGTTACCTCATTCAGGATGGTCTCTTCAAGTGCCATCCTGCAAATTTCAAGATACCATTATTTTTTTTTCTGCAGAGTAGTATTCCATTGTGTAGATGTGCCACATCTTCATTAACCATTCTTCAATTGAGGGGCTTCTAGGTTGCTTCCAGGTTCTTGCTATTACAAATAGTGCTGCTATGAACATAGTTGAACAGATGTCTTTGTTGCATGGATGTGGATCATTTAGGTATATACCTAAGAGGGGGATTGCCGGATCCTGTGGTAAACTAATTCCCATTTTCCTGAGGAATTGCCATACTGATCTCCAAAATGGCTGTATGAGTTTGCACTCCCACCAGCAGTGGAGGAGTGTTCCCCTTTCTCCACATCCTCTCCAGCTTAATTGTTTTTTTGTGGCTGTCTGTACTTTTTTTTACTTTCCTTAAGGAATTTGTTCATTTCTTCCACTTTTTTGTTTGTTTATTCCTCCATTTATTTAAGGGATTTTCTCACATCTTCTTTGAGGGCCTCTATCATTTTTATGACAGTAATTTTTAAGTCGTTCCCTTCTGCTTCCTCTGCTTTGTTGTTGTGTTCCGTTCTAGTTGATGTAGATTCCCTAGATTCTGGTGGTGTCATGCTTGTCTTTCTGTTGTTAAGTGCTTTCTTGTATTGCCGTCTTCCCATAGCTTCTTCCAGTAGGTGTTGGTGGAGTCTCTCCCTCTTTCCATGGTACTTCCCTGTGGGCTTATGTGGGTCAGAGTTTCAATATCTGTAGCACTGGGTGGTCCAAGCTCTCTAGGAGGTCTCTCTGCAGACAGGGACCCAGGGATGGGATCAGGGATGAGAATCCAGTAGAAGATGCCTGCGGAAACTCAGAGTGGTCCTTCAAAGATAGGTGAGTCTCTGGGAGGGGTCCGGGACTCCAGCAGAGGACTGGAGGTGGGGTCTGAGACCAATCAGGTGGAAAGTAGGTGTGGTCCCACGTGGATAGGCAGGTCTCCTTTGTTCAGAGTTGTTCCAAGAAGTCCCCGAAGTAGGGTGGACTGTTGGCTCCACCCTCTGTCCCAGTGCTCAACTAGAGCAGTGGGAAAGTAGGCAGGGTAGGGCACAGGGTAGGGGGGGGCAGGCTCGTGGTGGGGATGGGTGGGGGTGTATCAGAGCTCCAAGGGTGCTCTTGATGGGGACAGGACACAGGAGCAGTGGTATCAGGGGCCAACCCAGGGAGTTCATGGTGGGGGTGTAGGTTGTAGGGGAGAGGTTGCCCCAATTGGACCCATACCCAGACTCACCTCTAGCCAATGGCTAGCAGAAGAGGACAAAGGCTGAGCTGATATTTGGGAAGTTTCTGCACGTTAGTGGGTTCTCCCTGGAAACTGGCACTCTCCAGCTGAGGCCTCTTTCTTTAGCAGAGGCCCTGCTTTGGGGGTCAAGGAACTCCGCCCCACCAATTCTTAAAATAGCTTCATTTCTCCTATAGCATCTCCCAGTAAAAATATTGGTTACAGTTACCCTAGGGATATAAATGACTAAAATATCACTTTTAAAAAATGCATTTTTAAAATTAAGATAGGGGCAGAAGTGGCCTGAGTTCAGAAGGATATGCCACGTACAGAATGGGAAATTCAGGTAAAGGAGGTAAGCACTCTGTCACACATTAGTATCTGGAACTACAGGCATCTATCTTCTAGATAGCAAGCATAAACTTCAGAGTTACATGAGAAACACATTCATACCTATCACCTCCTGAAATTTTGTTCCTGTGTAAAATCCAATGTGAATTTTCTGAGGAAAATTTAGACTCAAAGAACTTCAAATCCTATGATCTTTGAGGGTTGGGCTGAGAAGAGATGTTTGTCTTACTAATGCAACAGCTCCTAGGATTCAGATAAACATATACTACATAATTCACTGAAATTCCTGACACCTGCTTTTGCCCACACACACACACACCCCACCTCATGGATAACTAGTATTAGAAAATGTGAGTGAGAAAGAGGAAATCCTAAGTTTCTCTGCAGCACCAGGAATGCCCTCGGACTGTCTCAGACACTTGACACTGAAGAAAACACACCACTATGAGGAAAGGTAAATTTCTGTCTCTGAGTGCGAATCTACAAAAGCACACAGCTCATTCCCATTCTTGGTCTAATATGGAGAAAGCTGCAGCTCTGGGCTATGGGCTTTTGGGATACCTTGCTTTCTTATTCTTGTTTTCACATTTTCTCCTGCTTTCTGCTATCCTACACAGTGGAGGCAGAGCAATCTGTAAAAGCAAAAATGAGACCCTCTTAGAAGTACATTTGATAAGTCTTCTATGATGAGTTCCTATTGTCCTCAGGAAAACAAACCCAAGCTCAGTGATAGCCAAGAAGATTGCAGGTAGCCTGGTGGAGCATCACCTCCAACACACCACTCACCGCCTCTCCCACCAGCACTGGTCCTCTCACAGCCCTTTCTTCCACTAGGGTAGATCCTTTGCTCGTCCCTGTCACTTCAATGGCATCTTTTGAAAAGTCACCTCCCTAGGTATTCTCTAAAGCATTTTCCTCAGTCACCATGTGTCCTTTTCAGTATGTCCTTTGTCTACAGTCTTCATAGTCTGCTCAGCAATGTGTCCTTTTTATATCATCTACCATCCCAACCTACTGTTTTAGTAAAGCTTCCAGAGAAGAACATGGGGGACTGTTTATTTCTGTATCCTTAGTACCCAGCACAGTGCTCTATTTTAACTAATTGGCAGACAGATGAATTAATGAGAAGAGACCCCTTCCATTTGTATACAAAAACACTGAGTTTGTAAATAAGATTTTGGCACTGTGTAAGCTGCCTGAAATTTGATTAAGTCTTATAGAATGAAGAACTAGAAATGGAGAATTATGTTCTTATTAAAATGATTAAAACATATTTAACTGGACTTCTTCACCAAATTTAGCAAATCTCTACATTGTGTTTGACTTCTTAAAACAGAAATGCATGAGGACATGGATGCCTGCTTCAAACACTGGTGTAGAACTATTCATTAACACTACCACAGCATGATTGCTTTATTTATCAGAATCCAATTCCTTATAGAGTATATACCAATAGGAGTAAGAAATAAAACTTCTAACCTTACCTTGAATTGTCTGACACATTTGGATAAAATGTTGGGAATGAAAAAAATAGAATCAACAATAAATCAATTAACTGAAATATAGATAATAACATTGTCTGTATAGAGGTTTGGTTGAGTCTGCACTTATGTGGGGGAGGTGTTTAAGTGCTGACAGTGTCTTTGGTAAGCTAGTGAGATGATTCATGATGAACCATTCCCTAGAGATTTTCAGGACCAGGGCTAGTTATCCAAAGACCAACTACTTTCAGTAAATTTAGCTGACCCTTTTGGGAGGTAAGGAAGCTGGAGGCTGGATTGAAACTCAAAGACAACACTAGAGGCTATTTCTTCCTAGATCTTGCAATAAATATCTCTTCCGTTAGTGAATTCTCTCGATCTGTCTTCTCCATAATAAAAATAAAATTATAGACAGAGCACTTTGGTTTTAAGTTATGTAGGTTGTTTTAGTGTCATTCAGAAGCACAGATGACCTGAGATGTCTGGGGATCCCCAGAGTATGGCTTGTGTCAGCCGTGTAGAGGACTGAGTCATTAAGGAGTTTTTACTAACTGCAGATGATAAGCATTAGGATCTTATGACTTTGCACTCACTTCCAGATACCAGAAGACAATCATATGTTTCTCTAAGGTGCTAAAGCTGTCCCTCCATCATTGTATCTCCAGAGATCCCGTGCTTCTTTGGGTATTTCTGATGCACCATGAGAAGATATTTATGGTTGTTAGTCTCCTATTTGTTTGAGTTCATTTTCTTTGAGCAATTTTTATTCATTTGTGCATTTCACACATTTTATTGAGCACTTACTATGGATCAGATATTGTTCATAATCTTGGTGTTAGGTATACCAGTGCACAAGGCAGAAATATTTCATAATCTATACCCTACATCCTGTTATCAAAGATCAAAACTTTTCAGAGAAATTCATGTGAGAATGATGGATTATATCCCTTATCACCCCTATATATGTTTTCCCTTTTATGGGGCCAAAAATTGTTATAGCCCTTTCTCTTTTATATTTCAAGTACTTCCATGTTTTATAATCTTTTATTATGTGAATAACACATAATAACACAGGGACAAAGACTAATAGTGTTCTATTAAAAATTCTTACTCTATCACTCTCCCAGAGACTCTGTTTTTGAATATCTTCTTCAACTCAATATCAAGACACCATATTTCATATTTTGTTTCAAAAGTCTCTTCATTTCTCTCCATTCAAGATAGGAAGCTTCAATATACTCAAAAAATTCCCTTTGTCTCCATGTCGTTCCTTCATGCAATGTCTAAAGAATGTGGCTACATAGGCATGATTTAATAGGATCATAAAAGTTCATCTACACTTAGAATAGTAATCTTTGTTATGTTAGGTCCATCCCAAATATCAACAAAGGACCAGAAATGTGTTACACATGTTAATGAAAAGTCTTCCTTTTGCTTAACTATTTTTACTTTTTCATTGTATTAGTTTGTCCTTGGCCTACCCTAAATTATGTAAGATTATTCAAAATATGTTGAATTTAATGTTTAGCATTCTCATTTATTAATAAAAGTATTCATTTGGACAATGTCCATTTATCCTATTCTCACTTTTATTTAATGTAGGATATTCTCACACACACACACACACACACGCACACACACACACACATACACAACACACCCCACACACAGTTACTTAGCTATACATCCAGAAAATATTTTATACTCAGAAAAATACATGTGTGCATGTTAGTATGTATATCTCCATAAGAACAGGTTTTTAGCATAGCTTCATTTGTCATTTTTATCATTGAATTATCTGTTGCTTCCCTATGCAAAATTCTTTAAACTGTTTTTCCTTAAAATAACTGGTCAAATAAACAATTTGAATACTTATGTTCTCAGGGGAATATAAAAAGTACCATTTGCTTTAATTGACTAATTAACTTTACGTAACACTGTCATAGCAATTGCCTTAGTATTCTCCTTACCAAGTATATTTCCTATTGAGATGACGTCAAAGGACTTTGCAGTGTGGACAGACCCATAAATCTACCTAGTTTCAAACTGAGATGAAGATCTCCAAACTTAAATTCGGTATAGGTCATGGGCAGTGCAATGAATCACATTCTCCAAAGACATTTGACCTGACTGCAAATTATTCCCATGTTTTGTAGATGCAACAGCCTGTGTGAGGAAACTCTGGCCCTTTTACCTGCAATCCCTTGGAAATGATGTATGGCTACTCAAGAACACATAGAATCAAGTCCAGCATCTTGACACAGGTGCCATTTAATGAAATAGAGTGAGGCACTTTTGCCTTACTTGTGACAAAAATTCCATTTGGCTTTGACAAACAATACATAAATTTCCTACTATGTTTGGGTATTTTCAGGTGAGAACTGAGCACACTGGCTCATTCACTTTTTACTAACTGGCAAAAATTAACAAATGACAGAGTACCAATTCATACTGAGGGATTCTCTTCTCATTTGCTGGAAGTGGCCAAATGACCAATTATCCTTGCAGTTCATTACTCTCTAGTGCAACTCCTAGCAAAGTCGGTGGCAAAAACACTGCTGAACTACTATCCTACAAACACATTCAAGTTTTGAGATGGTGATTCAACATTTTTAAAGAAACACAAAGCAGACTTATTTTAAAAGAAAACATACATCAGACAGGTAGGTTTGGTAAGATTTCAGGCTTTATGCCCCCCTACCCCCAGCAAAACAATAAATGTGTTCAAAATAATCTATTGTAAAATGTGCTTGTCAGAACCGGCTGTGTGTGTTCTGTTGACAGAGAACTATACTCCAGTTGTTGGAGTTGGAGTTGTTGGGTTTTTTTTTTTTTTTTTTTTTTTTTTGTCTCCACACACTCCCATAGAAGCATAGGGAACACTAAAATTCCCAATGAAGTTGCTATCGGGTTCAGACCATCACATCTTTCTGAACAAGCTTTGTTTTATTAAGGCTAAATTGTAGTTATAGCTGATATGTGTTGTACAAATGGGGACAAGATGTCATTTTCACGCCACTCTCCTTCCATTTGTACACTTTGAATGCACTTTAAAGCATAGACTCTAAGAGAGAAGCTTTAGTGACTTTGGTATATAGGACCTTTTATGGATCACTTAAAAGAAATAATAGAATGGGTAGAGAATGGGAGATACAAAGTATAGAATGGGAAACATTTGATTTGGACAGCTTCTTAAATTGTTTGTTTTTTTATGAGAATTTCATATATGATTTTTACATTTACATCATTTCCACCCCTTCCTCTCAGTCCTCCAAATCCTCTATTCTCCAGTCTCCTATCCTTCCCCCTCTCAAATTCATGACCAACACTCCCACCCCTCTACCCCCCCCCCCCACTTTTCTGAAGGCATTCATAGACCAGGGTAAAATCCCATCATGCTTTGATTTCTTGCTCTGAGGTTAAGCAATCCTAAGAGGTCTTGAACTTAAATGCAATGTGCAAAACCAAAGAAAAAGAGTTGTAATTCTGTTTACACATTAGTTCATTGGACCACCTTGAGCTAGATAGAGCCTGAGCATACCTAAGCTTCTGGTTTGTATTTGAAGGAAGGGGATTCAGTACACTGATCACAGAAGTCCAAGGCACAGTCTCCAAAAGTGTGAAGAACACAGGCTGGAAAGCCAGGTTCTCTCAGTATCGGTTTAGCCAAAGTTGCCTGATGCTCTCACAGTCACTCACTTACATTTCTAAATAGGATTTTGTTTGGCAAGTGTTATTTGGGTTTGACATTAAAGAAACAACTGGAATACTGCTAGGTCGGGAAGACATCTTTCACCAGATCTCCCACTGTGTTTTCTTGCCTCTTTATCTGATTAGAGCTACCAGTCCCCACATAATTCATCTTTCCATTTCTAGTAAAGGGGCCAGAGCAGCAAAACTGAGCTGGGTAGATGGGTTTTCCTTAAGACATAGTCCAGATTTCATTTGTGGAGGAGGTTCTGAAAAGCTGTCCAACTTTTGGGAAAGAATTATTGAAGAGACCTTTGGAGATTTTATGGTAGCTTATTTTGGTCCATATCAGTAATTCATTTTATGACATATCAGTTCCCTCTTGTGTTAAGTTGTGTTCTGGGACTTTTGCAAAACAGATCATACTTCAGCACATTTCCCTTCTCCCACAACAATATAGGATATTTTTACAAGATGTTGTCCAGTCTATAAACAACTGAAAGACATTATTTATGCCCCCCCCCAGACCTAATAACTATTTCTCTGCGCCACATGGCTCGTTTCAGCTCCATCTTCTTCCAGTTTTCTAAGACATATACTAATGCCGGTAGTCTGTTCCTGATGTAATATCTCATGCCATTATAGGTTCTTGTCAGTTACCCTTCTTCACTGCTTCTTTGGACTTCACCACAAAAATTAATGTATGCATTAAATTTGCTCTTGCTCTCCTCTGCTTACAAAATACCCTTAAACTGCACTGCCTGGATTTTTAATTCCACTTTGACATCATGTTCAGAAGGATGGCATCCAAATTCACACAGACCTTGTCTCTTTGCCTGGGCTATCAATGTATCCACAGCTTTTCACACAGACATTATATCAACATACAAAGCTCCTGTGACTCAGATCAAGCTTGCCCTCCTCCTCTCCTTACTCCTTACCAATTCTCTCTCCCAGACAGTCTATTTAAATCTACCATGGATTTTCATGAGATCTTTCTTCTTAAAGAAACCATGTTTAAACACTTTTCCAGTCATGTTAAAAATGACAGTGTTTCATTCTTTTAGTGACCAAATAATATTCTATATTGTCTATGTCATTTATCAAAAATTCATTAATCAATTGTATATAGTTGTTTGCACATCTCAGTTATTGTGAAGATTGTCACTTGGGAGTAAAATACCTCTTCCCACCCTGATTTCATTCCCATTGTAGGTATTCCTAGTGACATAGTACTGCATCATATGGTAATACTAATTTTAATGTTTTTGGGACCATTAAAAACTCTTTCTTTTACATATAAGCTCTAATTTGACAGTGTCACTAATAGTGTACACAAGTTCTCTTTTCTCCAATTTTCACCAGCATTTGGTATCACTTCACTACTAGCCTTTATTTTTGAGGTAGTGTAAAATCTCATCTCCTCTCTCTCTCTCTCGCTTTCTCTCTCTCTCTCAAGTCTACCACTCAATATTTAGATGGGCTAAATGTTTGTTAGATATTGAGTTGTACAAATTGGGTTTTTTTTGCATTCTTGACATTAACTTATTATATATCTTGTGCAGAAATATTTTCTCTTATTCTGGAGTTATTTGCATTTTCATCAAATACATGGAGTTTTCTTGACGTGAAATCAGTCAAGTCTCTATTTAAAAAAAAAAAAAGAATGACAGACTTTTTTGGGGATGGTATACAGTATTCTGGCTAAACATAACAGAAAAAAACAGCAAAACTGACTTGAAAAACATTTTTCTTTTCTTTCTTACTCTAAGAAGCATGAAAGTAACAGTGGCCCCACTTTGACCACTTTGGTAACTTAACAGTGAAATCAAATAATTAGGACCTTACACATTTGTCATGTTAGCCATACTCTTAGAAGGTCTCAAACAATTCATTTTTGCCATGCTTCCAAGTAACCTCTGTAGGACAAAAAATCAGCTATAAAGGAGGGAATTCTTCATTGAAGAGCAAAACCAATTTCCCTCAAAGATCTCATCTCTCTTAACACTGTCTAAAAAGAAGTAACACACTAACCCATCACACTTGAATAGAATAAATGAGATTGTCTTAGACAATTAATTGATGAAGACTTGTAGACACTTGAGCAAAGTTAGGGCCCTGTCTGCAGAGGAGAAGTAATAAAGGTACATAGGAAGTTACATGTCGGCACCCATTTTACAGATACTGTCCTTAATGAAGCCCTGAGCCTTTGTAGCTCTCACAAATCCCATTGCTCTTAAAGCAAAATTATGAATGAACCTTAGCAATGGGATTCTACTCTAAATTGGCTAATTACCTTCTGTCTTTAGTTTCCATAATTAATACAAGCAAAATAATCCATTCTTTTTCTTAATGTGCATAGGAAAGAAAGTCTTTAAAGCTAGAAGTGACTATCAGGGTGGGTACTGGATGAGGTGAGGGCAGCACTTGGATAAAGTGCCTCCTTAAATACTGGACCCTACAAAACTGGCTTCCCTGGTTCAAAACATAGTGACTATATTGTAATGCATCTCTTTTCTATGGTGTACAGCATAAGATTAGTCTTGTTATACATGCCATTCATTCAGCAGCACAGTATTTATTTTCTGAGATAATATTAAAATAATTTTAAGCTCTTGGAAAGACAATTCTTGCTGTTGGATAATTAAAACAACAATAACAACAAAATGGTGATAGATTTTTTGAGTCAGTGAAACTCAGTTATAAAATGATTTTTTTAAAATTCACTACTCTTGAAGTCCTGACATGATCAGCACTGGACATGACCCAACGATGGAATGAAGAACATGAATGGATAACTGTTTCCTTAGCAACAAGAACCATATATTTCCTCGGAAACAGAGAGGCAAAAGAACCTCTTCTCTTCCATTTTCTTTCTATCTGCTAGTGTCTTTCAGAGTGGTATAAAATTTTAATATTTTTCACCACTATGATGTAAGATCTTCCATATGCAAAGCAATAAGCATTTTTTAAATAGTTCAATAGGGCTCTCTTTCCATGTTGTACATGCAGGGATCTCACTAATAAATAAGAAACTCTACAGTGAGGTTATCTACAAACAGCTCATAGCTCTGTCTAGATATGCTTAAACGGCATTTAAAGACAAAGATACTTGGTACCATAGAAAATGTTATTTAGTTGCTCTCATTCAGCACCAATGGTTAACTGTCCCCCATCAGATGATGTGAGAACTGTGCCTCTAAGAAAATCTAAGGCATTAACAAACAAACACCCCCCCCCGTCAAAAAACATTAATTCTATCTGTTATAGATACAGATAAGAGTTTAAAAGACATTTCTGAGAGTCTAACTAACATTTTCCCCTGACTTCATTGTTTTTCAGAACAAGAGTTCAACAAACTAATAAATCAAGGTCCCCCCAAAGGTCAATCTCTAAATCTACCTCGAGTTTTTGGGTATAAAAAGGCTGATGACATGGCATCCACTGCTAAAAAATTCACCCTGAGTCTATTTCTCCCTAAGCTCCCTAAGCAAAATGCAAAAGAACAAATCGGGAAGTTGCTGCCTTAGCTGTGCCATTGGGAATGCAGCTCCAGATGCCACAGAGAGGAGTTGATATCTGTCTCTGCTCTGGCTGCTTTTTAGGCAGACTAATGCTCACAGATCCTGCTGGTCCAGCTAATGCCATGGTCCAGGAAAAGATGGGTGTGGTAGAGAAAGCTTAGTCTCTATGTTCTAATCCTGCCTCACCTTGGGTAGAGTTGGAGAAAATTCTTATTCATTTTTTTAAACTTACCTTTTTGCTTTATATGTTTGGGTGTTTTCTCTGCATGCATGTCTGTGAACCAGGTTTGTGCCTAGTGCCGAAAGAGGCCAGAAGAAATTGCCAGATTCCCCTGAAACTGGAATTACAGAGTCCACATGAGTGGTTGAAATTAAACATAGGTCCTTTAAGAGAACTGCCCTTTCTCTCCATCCCCAAGATTCCAATTCCTAATTTGGTTTTTAAAAACTGAGATCACAAATTTGAGGAAGCTGCTCTTTTAGGGACCTTCTCTACATGTATCTATTCACCTATTGTATCTTCAGGCACATCTGCTTGCCTACTATGCGCTGGTGGTGTTGGTCCAAGTGATGAATTTGTAAATAAAAATGTTGCGGAAGCTTTACTGCTTAAGCCACAAACCCTAACTGAGGAGGCAGGCACTCATGTTGATACACTTGAGATGGAAGTCAAGGGCTATGAAAGGTCAAAGAAGTGACAAAGCAGCCAGAGTTGAAGGACAGCATTAGAAAACAACCCATCCAAAGCAACAAACACAAAAGTACCAACAAAGATGCCTTATTCACAGGACGATATAAACTACTTTTAAAAAAACCACACACAGATGAAAAACATATGAAAGGCTGCTACAGGTAAACAAGAGACCTTTGTACTTAGTTATTTTGTCAAACATTGTATAGAATTAAAACAGTATGAGTGAGAGGATTAAACAGCTATGTCACCATTGCAGAGAGATTTCATTTAGTAAGAAAAGCAGTTAATAATAATAATAATAAATGTGACATTGATACTAAACTAATATGGATAAAAGTAAATTTATATGTCATATAAAGTTTATGCTAAACGGTGGTGCACAGAATGACAATACTGTCCTCATTCAGGATCTTGCTAGAAATGAAGTTTCTGTTGTGATGGATTGATTGTATCAGGACCTCTCGCAATTTAGCAAGATTTATAGATTTATAGCATGAATTTTAGCAAGATTCACTGCAGAAGTAAATAAACGCTCAAGTTTGATGTTCAATGAGCTATAGTTGGCTAGATGCTCTACATAGATTTCTACCTTAAAGCTAAGAGGGAGGCAACACTTTTAAGCTATACTTGATACTAGATCTTGAACTTAAACTAAGGTCAGCAATTCACCCACGGTAGCACAAAGAGTAAAGTGGTAGAGCTGTTTGAAGCATTGTAGTTTGACTGTCCATCTGAGGCTCTCTTTATCTACAAACAAAGTGATCCTTAAAAGGGTGGTGAGTGAGCAAGTTGGTCAGTGTCTTGGAAGCTTGTTTGGACTCATTTTATAACTATCAGAAATAAGCTGGTTTTGGTTTTGTTTGATTGTTTTTGTTCCTTAAATTACCAAGCACAGAATCTATCTGCATGTTCTTACTAGGTATTGCACTGGATATAAAGGTAAGTAAATATATTTAAACTCTCACTTAGCCTTCTGATAGCAATGTCTTCAACAGAGTTTATTTCCAGATCTTCCTAAGAGGCTTGAGGAATTGATCCTCTGCTTCTCTGAGGATTAAAATTCATGCTTGATTTCACAGACTTCAGGAATGTATGTAAAATTCAGGGCCCAGGGTATATATATTTTTTCATTCCACAATACAAGTACTAGACAGCATACAGCTTCTGAAAGGCCATTCAGAATTCTAGCAGTCACCAAGTTGAAGGTGGAGAATAAAGAAGAAACTACCATAACACCTGAGGTAAAATATCCCAACAATCCCCCAGCTCATATCAACCAGTTAAGGAATACATTCTTCTAGCTAAAAATCAAAACAAAATAGTTTTCAAAATGTCTTTCCAGTCATTGGTACAACCTTAAAATTTTGTTCTCCTAAGGTCTTTTCAAATTCAATAGGTGACACGCAGCAAAAATATGTCAAATTCATTTGTTTGCTTTTAGAGAGACAGGTAGCTCTTGTGAGGCTTGGATGACTGTTTTCAAGTTTGGTCGAATAGCAACTTAAAAGCAAGATGACTGTAATCAAGGGGAAGACGTGGCAAAATTCTATAATGAAAGTACATATTTTACTTCTCTCAGGCTTTGAGAGAGACTGGAAAACCAAAACAATTGCTTTAGAGTCTGTATTGTCCACTTCCACATGTGCACTACAGATGAAGGGTATCTTCCATTATAATCACAAGCCCTTTAATTAACTTCTCTCTCTTCCATCTAGGTTTGTGGGTAACATTGATAAGGTTAGAGCTGACTATTTCCTTCAGCAGAAAGATGCAAAAGGTTAGATTCACAGAGAACCCCTGGCAGTTTTGCTGGATCATAATAATTTCTTTTATTTCTTTAGGGAAACATTATGACTTTCTTAGGAATACTTTACAGGCAATTCATGATGATATAGAATGAGACCTTTTTCTGTGAATTTATGCATGTTTTCATATGTACATGGGTGTGCATGAATGTATATTTGCACATGTGTGTGCACACATGAAGATGACAGAGTATAGTCGAAGATGTCATTCCTCAGTAAACATCAATTTTTTTTAGTTAATTAAGACAGAGTCATTCACTGGTCTGGATCTTACCAAGCAGACTCATATGGTAAACCCCCAAAGATTCACTTGTCTCTGACTCTGTAGTGCTAGGATTCTAAATACCTGTCCACCTGTCACACTAGCTCTTTTCACTTTGGTAATAAGGCCTGCTTATAATGCAAGCTTTTACCAACTGAGACATCTTTCCAATTCATTTTTCTGTGCTTTTAAAGAAGGAATGAGCATGAGGGATGTTAGTGACAACCATCAACTCTTCCCAAAATGTTGCTTCCTGGGAATATTATAAAATAGCCTGACACTTGAGAATGTGTATTTCTCTCTTGTATGGTAAAACAGTCCAAGAGACTTCAACCAAGATGTATAGAGTATATATGGCAAATCCACTGACTGCACTTGTACCAGAGTATGTGGACTGCCAGTGTTGTGCTGGGTTGTGTCGATGACCTCATTGAGGAATCAGTTGTTATCTCTGTCACAGGCAATTGTGATGCTGGTGAACACATGTGAGATTATTTATACATGTGACCTCATCCTTTGCTTCCCATTTAACAACACACCCTTTTCCCCGAAGGCTTTTGTAATATGGTTATAGTCATGTTTGTAATGCTTGGTGTTAATTGTCACAAAGACAGAATCTAGAATCACTTGTGAGAAAAGACTCTATGTCTCAGAGGGATTATCTTGATTATTTTCATGGTGGGTATGACTGTTCCCTCAGCTGGGGGTGGAATGAGGAACCCTGGAAAAGGTGGAACAATTGAGCTATACACTAGGAAACACACATCTTGTTCTTCTTGACTGAGGAGATGGTGTGAATAGCTCCATCAAGCTTCTGGCTCTGTGGCTTCCCTGATAGGCAAGACCATAGGCAGAAGCTGGATTAAAATAAACTTTTTATCCATTAAATTGTTTTATATTAGTATTTTATCTCAATGACAGTAAATGAAATGAAGATCAAAACGGATACCAACTCTGTAATGAGGCCATGTCTGTAATAAACAGCTATGTGGAGCTATGACATTAGATTATTTATGGCTATGGGAATCATTTGGTCAGACTGATTCAAATAGGGTGATCCACCCACTGTGGGTGGCAGCATGCCCTGAGAAATGAATACTGGCTCATAGGTAGCCAAGACAGCAACTGAGCACTAGAGTTCATGAATTCATCACTCTTTTTTGACTGTGGATGTAATGTGACCATTACATGTGGATGTAATGTGAATCAGCTGTGACCAGCTGATTCAAGCTCCTGATACTTTGACTTCCTCGCCATCATAAACTACAACTTGGTTTGTGAGCCAAAGTGAATTTTTCTCCATTAAGTTGCTGTTGTCAGGGCATCTTACCACAGCAAAAGGAAAAGAACATTAGGCAACATTATTCTGTTCTCCACATAAGTAGGTCCCCAAGCTGTCAGTGCTTATCATGAAGTGTGGAGGCCAATGTAAGGAATAAGTGGGAATTAAATTTCTTGCCAGGCTTATGCCTAAAAAATTTTGGAAAGCCATTCCTCTACCTCTTAGTGTATATTTTTTTTTCACCGAAAGCTTTATTTTCAAGAACTCCTAACAAGTCATTTGGATGACTTATTTGGAAAGGAAGATATCTCCTACATACGTTCAGCATGCCAGCTGATTGAAAGTGTTAACGTGAGGTGACTAGGGATAAAACATCTGAGTAGATCCATGCAAACTACCTCAGAGAGCAACCATGCTGAACAGTGCATCTTGTAGACCAAGAGAGATGCAGGTAATGTGGGGTGTCAAGGGCATTGTGACAACTTGACTAGCAGGTCAAAACTCATGACTTTCATTTTCTATGTTCAGCCTTTTCTATTCAGCTTCTCTGCCATGTCATGGTAAGATCTTAATGCTAAATACTTTAAGCTTTGTTTCCATTTGTATTTCACTTCATATCCAGAGACTACAAATAGCTAAAGTCATACTAGTTGGTCAGACAAATGAACCACACCACACCAGTTTATTCTTCATTTAGTTTTTCCTCATTCTTTCAAGTCAGACTAATTTCTTCTATCCATGAAATCTGAATTCAGGCTTTTGGACACACTCATCACAAAAGAGGCTAAGAAATATAGTATAGCTGATGTGCCCAAAAGGCAAGCATCTGAGTAAGGGATTCTATTGTGTTGATAAAATGGCCAATAACAAAAGCAACTTGATAAGAAACAGTTTATTTGGCTTACACTTGCACAGCACAGTCAATTACAAAGACAAGTCAAGGCAGGAACTTGGAGGCAGGAACTGAACTAGAGGCCATGGGGGAGTGCTACTTTACTGGCTTTCTCCAAATGGCTTGTTCAGCCTGATTTCTTACACAACCCAGAACCATTCACCAAGAGGAAGAACTGTCATACTTGAACTTCCATACCAATCATCAACTGTCAATCAAGAAAATGCCCACAGGCTTCTTTATGGTTCAGTTTTACAGATTTTTTTTCTCAGTTGTGGTTTCTCAGATGAACGTGGGTTGTGTCAAGTTGAGTCAAACAAACAAGGACAGAAAAGGTGTGCGCTAACCATTTAGCTAGCCTATCCACAGGTTTGCATAGTTTGCTTAAGACAGCTCCCCCAGCTCCTCGAGTATGCTAATCATATCAATTCTGATATGTATTATGTGATGGGACATATGGTAAATATGTTTCTCTTATTGGTTAATGAATAGAGCACTGTTTGTCAATAGGGAAGCAAGAGGTGGAACTCGAAGAGGTGGATGATTCTGGAAAATTTAGGACAGCATCACCATGTGATCTCAGGTGGAGAAGATGAGTGAGTCTGGCATTCTTGGTAAGATAAGACCATGTAGAAAAGCATACATTAGTAATTATGAGTTAATAATTAAGAGAGAGCTAGCCAATAAGAAGCTCTTGACATTGGCCAACAGCATTATAATTAATACAGTATCTCTGTGTGTTATTTGGGGCTGAGGCGGCAGTGGGACCAGGCTGGTGGGTAAGTGCAAGTAAACAATTATGTTTGTTATGACTATAACATATGGGAAGCATAGCCCTCTATTTGTCTCTTGCTTCATAAGGCACCTAGTGTGGCTTTCTGACAAGGCTGATGAGGAAAGTAGGATTGGTTTAGTGGGTAGCAATGAGCAGACTGTGAGTATATAACAGTGTTTCACCTTTCAAGTGCTGATCATGATCCTATCAGACAGGGTCTCAAATACCAAAGCTTCAAAATATTGTCAAAAATCACAGTCATGAATGATTAAAACCCAAATGCTGAAATTCTGAAAACTATAATTCCTATAAAAGAATGAGAGGGGGGAAGAGAAAGAAAGGATAGAGAGAGAGAAGGAGAGATGGGGGAGAGAACACTATGACATAGGAGGGGCAGAAAAGTGATTTATTTAAGGGAAAGAATGAACTTCATCATATGGCAGTAAAGTTTTCCACTAAAAAATATCTCATCTGTAGAACGGGTGCTTGATTGGCATTCATAAGCCCTGGGTTCGATCCCCAGCACTGCATAAATGTGATAACACACCTGGCCCTTGTAATCCTGGCCCTTGGCAGTCACAGCCAGAAGGGCTAGAAATAAAAGGTCTATCCTCCACTACACAGTGAGTTTGAGGAAAGTCTGGATCAGACCCAGGGGTTTGGGGAGGGGGTGTAGCATTAGTTGTTTGTTTTGGCATTTTGTGTAGCTGACAAAATTGCAGGGCCTGTTGAACTAAAGTCACACTTAGCTGGCATAGCCAGTGAATTTACTGGGCAGTGGTTTGGAAATGATGATGGGCAAGGTATGATAAAGGTACTTAAGGGAACAGTTGGTTGTTCCATCCATTGCCAGTATGGTTTCACTAAATTTGTGATTTCTCACTGTACTGAAAAGTGGATTTGGCAAATGCTGAGAAATATAAAAGAATGAAATAACAGAAAGAGAATTAAATACAAAATGTTTGTGTCAATGAATATGTAATCATTAATGAATTTCAGAAGCAGCAGTGGTACTTTGAAAGCAAAAGTGTATGTAGTTATTCAAGGTTATTCCAGAATTCAAATGACGTTAAATATGTAGGAAGTTGGAACTGGAGAGATAGCTTAGGGGTTAAGAGCACTGAATGCTTTTCTGGAGGATGGGGATTCTATTCCCAGCTCACAACCATCTGTAATCCCAGTCCCCAAAGGGATTTGTCACTCTTTTATGAGCTCTTCAGTATACAGACACACCTGCCTGAAAATAATCAAAACAAAGAAGTCAGCTGCATCCTGTACCACTAGGTTCTTGGAACCTGACCGGAGTAACAAGGTAATGAAGATAAGGACCGACACATGCACAGAAAATTTAGGATCCAGCAAGCTGTGCTTTCTGATGGAGACACACCAATAATCAACCATATCTGAATCAAGAAGGTGGGTTAATTTATACAGCTGAATAAGGAGGCAGGTCTGGCTAATCTCTGGCAATCTCCCATGGAGACTGCTGGGGAGCTGAAAGTGAGGGAAGCAGTCATCCTGGAGGGAGAACAATCTATAGTTGATAATTTTTGCACTCACAAGTCAGTCTTTCTGAAACACTCATACCTAGACAAGTAGAAGGCTTTGCCAATTCTCCAAGTCTCACCTCGGAAGGTTCTGCTATTTCTCTGTGAATGTGGGCTCCTTTACTCTTCTACATGGCTTTGCTAAACCCTGCATCTCAACTACAAATAATTTTCAATACCAGAGGCAATTAATTGCATGATGGCTTTCAGGGAATTACATTTTTCGTTTTCTTCTTCTTCTTTTTTTTAGTTGAATCTATTAAAGAACATTTATAAACATTGTTCATATCTTTAATCTAAACATTCACTAAATGAAGACTAACTTTGTTTTCCTTTTGTTTATCTGTTAGTGAAAAGTAAAAGGTAATAATTTATATTCAGGAGTGATCCATACTGGGTGTTGACTGATTTTATCAATGATTTAAGTCACCTGCCATTGATACTATAGACAATTACAGTTATAACTTTGGGAACATATACTGGCCAAGTGCTGTGCTTTCCACTTAATGTACTTTTCATTTGTACTACTTTCTTCTGATGTTTCCCTTGCTCATACCTGATGTACTGTTCTTATTATACTTAAGTGTCTATGCTTACAAAAATATATTATAAAAATCTATTTTTACAAATAGACCAAAGAAGTACTCTTACTTTTATATATTTCTCAACTATATCCTGTTATAAATCCACATAAGTTCCTTTAATATTTTTAGTTTTTATTCAGAGTTACACTTTCAAGATTGGAAGGCTTGGAATATTGAGCACTAGGAGGTTTAGTATTTGAGGTTATGGTGGAATACATCCTTGAGTTTGTGGCCAAATTTTTTTCTTCTTTCAAACATTTTTACATTTCTTACTTTGCTATTGTTCTTAAAATAATTGGTAATAACTTTGCATATAAGTTACATTCAAAATCAGTATATCTTAGGGATATAAGGTACAGCAAGGAGCACTCTAAGAATACCCAAAAAGTTGATTGGACTCTGAATAGAATGTTTAAAGCATCTTTTTTTCTATTTTTTTTTCCAGTCTCATTCATTTATTTTTTCTCTTCCTGTGACTACCCTATCATTGTATATAAATCAAGACTTTGAGAAAAACCTTGTTTGCTATACTGGTTATTAGTTTTATAATAGTTTGTAAATGGAATGTAGAAAATATAACACTTTTATGAATATTCTTTTGATTTGGGTTGAATTGTAGATGCGATGTGTATGAACCTATTACATGCCCGTTTCATGTCCTCTAATTTATCGCATAATTTCAAGTCCTGATGAAGAAAATCAATAGCTTGGGACATCTAAGAGTTGGATTTTTCACCACTGACATTATCAGAGAAGGGTAATATATGCCTAAATGAAAATGATGTAGCATATTAATTACTTTTTCTGGTAGCTATGACAAAATACCTGATGAGAAGCAATTTGAGGGAGGAAGGTTTTGCTTTGGTTATAGTTTGAAGGGTATAGACCCTAGTAATAAGGAAGGAATGTGAGGCAGCTGGTTACAGTGTGTCTGAAGCCAGGAAGCAGGAAATAGATAGGAAGGGGCTGCTTATCAAACTTCAAGGCCAGCTACTCTTTACCCACTACACGCAGTGGGGCCACATCATCAAAAAAAAAAAAAAAAAAAAAAAAAAAAATCACGAGCTAAGGATCAAGTGTTCAAACACATGACCCTGGTGGGGGACGGTTGGGCATTTCAGATTCAAATTACAACATGTTATAAGCAAAGAAATAGCTGATTCCTCTTCTGATACTTTATCAGTGAGAGCACAATTAAGTCTGAAATTGCTATTGCATTATCGATTTACAATAGTTCAAATGTGTAAATATAGCATTTAATACTTTTTGTGAATCTAGTATTACTTTAAAACATTTACAGTGTTTTCTGTCAAGTGATTTTTTTTATCATTCTTTGTGATATATATTCATTGAAGGGAAAAACCGAATTATTTTTCTGTTGATATCTTGGCCTGTATTCAGTCCCTTGAGTTATTTTAAATGGGAATGTACACTTTCCAGTCCTTGGCCAAAATCCAAGTGAGTGTACACTGGAGACTTGCAAGATGTATCATATTCTTGCCTTATTTAAAAATCGTTCCTAATGGTTTGATTCTGAAAGGTAAAATTTAAAACATCTTGTCAAAGCCTTCCATGACTGTTATTAAAAATGCATTCACATTTCAAAGTAGATTCAAGCCATATGTTCTCATTTGCCCCCATTTAGCACATTAAACTACTACTTTGCAAAAGGGGATCAATACCTAAGGAACCACAGAGTCCCTCTTTAAAATAGCTTCATATGTTTCTTCTTTCAGCATACAGTAATACTTTGTCTCCTTACCTGCTAGGATGGGGCACACCTGAAAGGGTTTATATTTAACCCAAGTTCAGACCTCATGAAACAGGGGTCGTTTCTAGACTTGGCCAATTTCTATTTGGTCTGTGTTAGAAGTTAGGATGCTGCCTTGCATTTGAGCCATCTTCTTTCATATTTTCCCAATGTTTTAAACAATTAGAAAATTGGATATCAAACATCATTTATCTGAGTATTTTAAAACTGTGCCAAAATAAAAGCTAATCATTTGGTAATCATTTTTAATCAGTATGCACAGAAGAGCGGCGGCAGCAGCAGCAAAGCAGTTGCTGCATGTTTGCTGACAAAATATTTAATCCAAACATTTAATTTCAATCTGCCACTGTTCTCAGTCAGGATAATTACTTTAAGCAAATACCACATTGAAGAAAATGGTCGCAGCCACTGAAATGTAAATAATACAATATAATCATCATCACACTCAAATTCATATACCATAATTTATCTGGATCAATTTCATAAACACAGGTATAATCAATGTTTAAACTGTCATAAACATACAGATCTAGGCTATACTTGGAAGAGTTGGTTTTCTTACTCTTACTGGCTGTGCATACCCAGGTTAGATCTATTTAACAGACGAAAATAATGTGGCCCTTCAGGTCATGTTAATAGGGATGGAGGAAATGACTTTATCCTTGCTGTCAAATGTCAGATTCAGACAAAGTAGTTAATCTATAAAAAATTGGCAAAATAACTTATCCAATACGCATTTGTAAAATGAGCTAAATATGTTGAAAATGATAGGGCCTAGAAATACATATACACATATATGATATGTTTTAAGTAAATACATCTACAACTATTACTAAAACAACAGATACTATCTGCCCTAAAACAGATTACTGTGTTCCCTGATGTTTTAAAATCAAGAACCTATTTAAATTCAACAAAATGAAAAGAAATACTCTAATCTTCACCAAGCTCTTGACTTTGCCTTTATAACCACAGCATTTACAATGTGTTCAAGTTCTTAAAGGTGAGGGTTACAGGATGTGACCATGGCACCAATCTGCAGCCCAAGACAGTCATGCTGGCTCTGCTTCACACCCACTAGCCCCTTGCCAATCACCAGAATACTTTCCACAGCCAAGAATCAACTGTTGCACTTGAATAACAACATATCCCAGGCTTCTCAGCAAATATAGGGTGATTACACCAGACCAGCTCTCAACAGAGAGCTCTCAACCAATCAGATGAGGCTCCTTCAAACTAAAATAACGATCAATAAACACAAAATTTCAAGATAACATAGGAACAGAAAAACAAGGATTTTAGCTGAAATAAAAAATTTCATGGGCTGATAATTCTTAAAGATATGGATTTAATTAGGTGAATTTAGCATACCCTTTCTCCCTTGTACACTTTAACTGTGATGTTTTAAAAATTACAACCTCCATTTTTATGATTAAAATAAATGATGGGCCCCACTAATATACGATCTTTTCTTCATGAACCTATGGGGTATACAAATAAATAAATATTGGTGTAATTCTCCTAAATTCAGACTTCAGTTCATCAGTTTTTCCATAATTAACCAGTTTTCCACTTTTGATCTTATTTTGCTTCATGACCCAACTTATTTGTGCTTTCCTTCAATTTTGGAATTTTCTTTTCTTTCTTTCTTTTTCTTTTTTTAAATAATTTTTAAATTTAAATTAGAAACAAGCTTGTTTTATATGCCAATCCCAGTTCTCTCACTTTCCCCTCCTCCCCTGCCCCCCTCACCAACCCCCATCCCATCCCCTTTCTGCTCTCGAGGGAGGGTGAGGCCTTCCATGGGAGATCTTCAACTTCTATCATATTATTTGGATCCAGGCCTAAGCCCTCCCCCCATGTGTCTATTTGGAATCGGCTCCCAGAGCTCATTCATATACTAGGAATAAATACTGATCCACTACAAGAGGCCCTATAGACTGCCCAGCCCTCCTAACTAACACCCACATTCAGGGTGTCTGGGTTGGTTCAGTGCTGGTTTCCCAGCTATCAGACTGGGTTTCATAAACTCCCTCTTTTTCAGGTTAGCTGTTTCTGTGGGTTTCTCCAGCCTGGTCTTGACCCCTTGACCCCTTGACCCCTTATCACTCCTCCCCCCCCCTCTCTCTCTCTGAAACTGGATTCCAGGAGTTCAGCTCAGTGATTAGCCATGGGTATCTGCTTCTGCTTCCATCAGCTACTAGATGAAGGCTCCGGGATGATTTTTTTCTAAATACTTCTTATTCTTCAAGACATTGTCAATATTAAGAGTTCTAGCCAGTAATGGTTTTCCAGTGTTCAAGATTTTTCCAGATATTTTTCTTGCATGAGCAAACCAGGACCATTAACTTGGGAGATGACATCACAAAAATGGTGTATGTTTCCATTGCATCCTACCAAATGGTACAGGTCCTTGGTATGACTTATATCCTAAGGCTAACTTTGATTACCTGGATGCATTAGACGTCCATGGTTTGGGTATTCTTAATTAGCATATGCCATTGGCCCAAACCAATTTAAATGGAGGAAAATTAATATTCTCTCTTTGTTGGAACAACAGTTACAGATTGAAAAGAAGCACATGTTAAGCTATCACAATACATGAATATTTGGGACTATATACCAATGTGAACTTTCTTCTAGAAGGTTTCTCTAATAAGTTTTCTATGGACTTATGACACTTTCAAGCAGCATTTGTTACTGTGGTCATCTGATGGGGATTTGATAATTCATCTCTTCTGTTTTCTAATTTGGAGGATTTATTTCTTCTTTGTGTTTTTAGTAACTCCTTTGCATTGATAATGCATCTTCAATGCTGATTTATTGAATGTCAGTACAGTACCATGAATAATGAATGTATCACATTGCTGAAGTCATGACAGCTTTAGACACTGGGACATATTTTAGGCAGCCGTCTATGTAATTTTTATACAAATGATGTTATATTTTAAAATATGCTTGCTATTTAGCTTTATATTGACAATTTTTATTTAGATTTAAATGAGCTATATGAAGGGCACAATACAGACCCAAATAAACCTATGAATATTAAAACATAACGATGACATGTTAATCTCACATCATTTTTTAAACTTTTATCCCTTTTCTTTATTCCTCATGCTTCATCATATTGGCTAGTATCTCAAGTGCAGGTCATATAACTGTGGAAATAACTATTGAAATAACATTAATTGATAATAAGTATTTTAATACAATATATTTTGATTGATTATGGTTTTCCCACCCCCAACTTCCCCCAGATTCCACTGCCCCATCCATCAAAGTCCATACCTTTCTCTCACTCATAAGAACACAGTCATCTAAATAATAATAATAACAGATAACCAGGAGAAAAAAAAGCTAAGGAAAAACCTCAAGAAATACATATAGAAGCAGAGACATACACATTCTCATACACAGACATTCCTGTTTTGTGATTTTTATCATGTTTATACAACACCACTCTGATGTCTATTTTTGTTTATCAATTTGACACATCTAAAATTAACTAGTGGCTATATATCCTGGTGAGAGATATTTTTCTAGTAAAATTATATGAAGTTTGAAGACCCACTTTTAATTCAGATCTTTTTGAGATGAGAAGATCTACCTTTAATCTGGGCCACACATCCTGCTGGCAGCCAATGTATAGGACCTGGAAGAAAGAAACTTGCCCCCTTTTCCTGCTTTCCCTCAAGCTTACTGGCACGTGCATCCCTTCCCTGACATTAGAGACTAAGTCTTTGGGTTTTCAGCAAATACTGAAGACCAGCAAAACATCCAAACATATGGACTAAACAACTTTTGGATTAGCAGGATTACAATCTGTACGTCAGTGGCTCTCAATATATGGGTTGTGACCCTTTGGGGTCACATATCAGATATTTTGCATATCAGATATTTATGATTCGTAACAGTAGAAAAAGTACAGTTATAAAGTAGCAACAAAATAATTTTATGCTTGGGTCACAACTACATGAAAACTGTATTAAATTGTAGCATTGGGAAGGTTGAAAACCAACTAACATATTCGATATAGATAGATAGATAGATATAGATATAGATAGATAGAGATAAATTCATCCTGTAAGTTCTGTTCTTTTAGAGAACCCTAATAAAACCACTGTTTAAATGTGCTAAACATATTTATTGCTTTATATTCATGTGATTGATTACAATTTTGAGAGTCTTGTTCCAATATTATCTCTAATTTATAGTATATTTCATTAAATAAAAGGGATTTGGATGATGACACATTTTTGCTTTGTCATAATGTCAGATAAATATTTCCATACCACCAGGGTACAGCTACTGCCTGCTAGCAATAACAGCAAAATATATAATTGATTTGAAAATTAATATTTCTATGATGGTATAGTATGAAAAGATGAGTTATATCATCTACAAATAGGTGGTATAATAAAGACTACATTTTTCTTCAAACAACCTATTTGATATTGATGCATTATTTTATTGTGCTGTTAGATTTCATCTGCTACTGTTTTATGTTTGGAGAAGAGTTGTGTTGTATCTTTATAATCATAGTCTAGACACTCGATTATAAATTCTTTTTAAATTTTGGATCAATTTACTATCAAAACACCTGCACTCCAAATGTCTAGCAAAAATTCTCTATCTCTTTAAATTTTGCATTTAACTTCAATTTTACTTTGGTAATTTATGTATTTTTAAAGAATTACTCAGGTTTTATTTTTTTATATGGGGTTTAGCTGAGTAATACATTTAGCTGAGTTCCCCATTGTGTGCCTATTTTTCCCTCCTCTTATCATTAGCCTTTTATAACATGTCCATTTTGGTTGTTTTAGCCAGCTTTGCATCTATTTTATGTTCTATTTTCATAAGAATATTACATTCTTAATGCTGACTCCTGCCATCATGTTCAATGAGTCTGTGTTTTCTATTTTGTGCTCCTTTTCTAATGTCTTGAGTACTAAAAACGTTTTTAATGTTTACAAAATTGGTATGACTTTTAAGGAAATGAAGATCCCTCTCTGATTTATTTTAATTATATTACAGAAATTCAGATTCATACAACTCTCCTATACTTCTTACTGTACTCTTGACACATCCACTCCACAGTTTTCATGATCCCGTTGACACATACATCATCTTCACTCACATTTTGGTGGCTTGGATATCCTCCGAAACTAATATTATGACTTCTATACCTTTTCTTGTGTTTCCCTAGCATGGATTTTCTATCAGCTTGTTTTCAACTTTCCTAATTTTAGCTGCATTTTTGTATATACTTAGAATTGCTTGGAGATGGCATCTGAATAAAAAGTCTAGTGATATGTGTAGCGTAGCATCCATGGAACACATTCGTCAGATCATTCATGACAATGATAGCTAATTGCCTCTGACTGTGTTTTTCCCAATACGTTCTCTTTTCATATTTCTCACAGTCATCAACAGACAGATCAGGGCAATTGTGCTCAAGCAAGGGTTTCTCTAACCACTGACTCTCACTGAGACCCTTGTAAGCCTAGATTAAACTCTGAGACATGTTGCAGTTTATGGCACTTGCTAGCCAACCCTATGTCCTTTCTTGAGCATCTACCTTGTACCGTGGCCAAGAGGTTGCTCCTGCTCCTGCTTCTTATGTCTTCTGCCTTCTACCTCCAGTATGCACTAGTGTTTTTCCTGGGAAATCATTGCTCTGAGTCCAGTATGTAAGGATTCAGGCATTGCGCTTGCCTGTCCCTGTCACCTGGCAGAATGCACTCTGGTGGTACTCTGGTCAGCTCAGGGTTCCATGAGTACTAGTCTGCAGGCAGGTGTAAAGGGCCCCTTTAAAAGTCAGACCCCTGGCCACTTATACTCTCTCTCTCTCTCCTTTCCTCCCTCCCTCCTTCCCTCCCTCCCTCCCTCTCTCTCCTTTTCTCCCTCCATTCCTCCCTCTCTCTCTCCTTTCCTCCCTCCCTGCCCCCTTGCCTCCCTCCCTCCCTCCCTCCCTCCCTCTCTCTCTCTCTCTCTCCTGCTTCTGGTTGGCCACCAGCTACCCCTCTCTCTTCTTCTCTCCCCCTTTCTCTCTCCCCCTCTCTCCTCTTCTGTTCCCGGTGCCTCTATGTCTCTTCCCTCCCCCCTCACTCCCTTTTCTAAATAAACTCCTCATTTAAACTATGCCTGGAGTGTTATTCCCTCCACTTCACCACCTTCATCACCCTCACCTGCTATGGAACCTGCTCTGCTCTCCCATGTGGTCCTTTACCTTGGGACCCCATTCACTTGGGGCCCTCACTCAGACCCCACCCCTTCTCCAGCTTTTATTCTTATAACTGTAATGAAATAACAACACAGTGTGCATCTGCCTCCTTGAGGATCTAGGCTGGCAATGAGTTTCTACTACATTCATAGACATGACATATGTCCTTCTTTTGCCAAGCATTTATCTCCAATACTCTCTAGTAACATTTCTTTCCCAGGATCTAACATTTCTGTCTTAACCTATTATCCATGAATGTATTTACTTCAAGTAAACAAAGCAATGTTTGTTGACATTTTTATCATCTTCCTTAAAATATATTTTACTATTTGCCTTCTGTGCCTTACCTGACGTGACTATCATTTTCCTTGCTGTTGAGATACCTCATCTTCCACTCACGTTTGTGTTTGATTTCTCTTAAACAAAGAGTGGAAGGTTCTGTATGTATGTAATAATCTGACATAACCAAATTTATATAGCAAATCAAACTGCTAGTGCCAGATTTACCCCATGAAGGCATGTTAGCCATACTGTTGCCATGCAGACAGCATGAAACCATCAAATATGCTCTACTAGGGGATTTTTTTTTCTGGTGCCTTGTTATTATTTTTTTGGAAAATCAAACTGAATTTGGAATGTCTCTCTCTGCTAATTCTTAGTCTCTGTTCTTGCACCATTGGTTGCAATAAATACATTTACTTCATTTAAGCACACCCTTTCCTATCTGCATGAATTATTTTACTAGTAACCTTTCTTTCTGCCCTTTACTACCACTATACTCTCTGAACCAACCTTTTCTACACCCTGCTTCTACTCCACCAAATTTCAGCTGCTTTTAATGCATTTGGACATTTTGAATTTGCAGATAGTTGTCCTATTAGTACTCTGAAGATGGAGTTCTAAATGGTTTTTATTTTACTTGTTTATTTTTTTTCAAAAGGCATACTTACTCACAGAATTTTTACCTGTACCTAAATGTCAGTCTCTTTTATTACAAGAGACTCTTCTCAGTCAAGTAACTACTGATGGTGTGGACCAAAATATTCTTGTCTGGGGGGGGAGGGTTCTTGTGAGCGTCAAGTAATGATTGGTATAAACTCTGTTCTCCATCTACTAGATTAAAGTTTTCTTAATTCAAAGTACATTCATACATTTCCAAATTCTCTCAGAAGCAAAACTAATCTTAACATAGATCTGTTCTACTCTACCAAAGCTACAATGATAATCATTAAAACTGATTTGCTACTTTTTATTTCTGTTGCTTAATCCATACTATCAATGGAGTAGCACTATTTTTATGTTATAAACCAATAACTGGAGAAGGTAGGATTCAGGATAGTTGTTCCTGTTTGGCTCTCATTTATTACAAAACAGTATCATGTGATACATCACATGACTATCAAGTATGTTTTTATGAAAAATGTAAATCAAATCCAATTTAAGATATAAAGGAATCTTGAAGGTAACCTGGTACAAAATTTGACTCTCATAGGTGAAGAAATTGGGGCCATGAAAATTTTTTGTTGTCTCCTTATCTCATGGGACTTCAGCAGTACATCTGGGGAAGATCCTAGAAAGAGATGCAATATGCCAGAACTTTTCAGAAATACCATGATTCAGTAATACAGTATTGTACATTCTTAATAATATAAATAGGATGAAATACCTGATGAAACAAAACAGAAAATTAAAATTATTCTCTCTTTTTATAATTCAGAAAACAGTATGATCATACAAAACTGAATTATCTTAACTTTGAAGAAAAATTTCTAAGGATGTTTTACAAATACATTAACTGTAAAGAGATAGCATATATTATGTAAACTGTTCTAAATATCTTTATTATTCTAATAAGCCAAGAGCTCATTTTTAATTAAGCATTAAATTTAGGTAACACTGGGTCTGAGAAGATACACAATATTTAACATATTTAATTAATAAAAAATGATGACTTGTATCTTAGAAACTACATTCAACTAACTAATCCTGTTTAGAAATAGTTAAAATCACCAAGAACCAAAACAGATTATAGCATACACAGAAGCATTGTTCTCTGTGAATATGAAACGAGATGATGTTAAGCACAGGGCCTGGCATGAATATAGTTGCACAACATGTTAATACTACATATATAACATAGGTAATACTTGATATGCCATTCACCCTTTCCTCTGTGGTCAAAGGGAGGTGATGAAGACCATGTTGGAATTTTCTCTCTAAGGGATTGGTTTTATTTTTCAAGTATTGAGTTACAATAATATGGGAAGTTTGTTTTATTTTCAGTATCTGCAGTGAAAGTAAATATTAACAGTTAATACAGTAAAACTACTAATTTCTCAGTGATTCACTAAATCTCTTTAGGATCTGCCTTTTATTTTAGTATTATATCCAGACTTCAAATCATTCTTAACTGTACAGGTGTCATGTCTTATTGATGATGCCAAGCAGAAACTACATGTCTAAGTAAAGAAGCCACAGTATTCACTTGAAGTGTAATCATAACAGAATCATTTAGGTTTTTATAAGAATACACAAGCCTCTGCATGTGTTATTGTGCTATAACAGTTTTAAAATGGTAAGGAATCAATTTGTTTAAAGATAAATTAGACAGGCATGGTCTTTGCCTTGTAAAAATAATGCAGCAAGCAATCGGATATTTAAGATGAGAGTTATGCTTAGTAAAAAGACAAGAGTTGCCAAAACAGTGTCAATATTATGAGACTCTTTTAAGTGAGGAACTGTGTCTACGAACCTCATGGCTGTTGATCATAAGTAGATGACCAACTCTGAACTGGATGGATGGATACTAGCAGAAAGAGCTGAAAATCAGGCAGAGGTTTGTATTGATTTCTGGAACAATGTTTTCAAAGAGAAAATGCACTTTCTAAGAATAATTAAAGTTCTTTTACATACAAAATCTATAAAAAAATATGATTGAACCCTCAGAATTTATAAAAACCAAAAATAAATCCATCATCTAGTTATATCCCTTTGAAAAGCTGAAGGCACATTTTTTTCTAGGCATTTTTATTGTTGGAGCAGGGCTTTTATGAGTATTTCAAAAAAGATGGAAGAATTTAAGGAGAAATAGGTTGACCTGAACACCTACTGTCATTCATTCACTCGGGGAAGGCTTTCAAGTTTGGCCACCTGTAAAAGTTTACTCTGAAGAAGGAGAAATGTTAAAGGAAAATCTAGTCTGCCTCCTCCCTAGTCAGGCTTCCTGGGTGCCCACCTTCTTGGTGATCTCCTCTCCTCTGGGGTGCATTCAATAGTCCTTTAATCCTTTCTTCCAGTGCTAAGGAGGAAGGAGACAGAGACATAGAGACACAGAAGAGTATAGGCTTTGAATAAAAGCGACCACTTGGATTTAAATTTCTGATTAGACATACTAATGTTTTGCTAAGGACTAAAAGAAGATTCACTATTCTAAGCAAACTGAATGCAAAACAACTCTTAAAAGTTATTGACCTTGTTAGTAATTAAAATCCAACAGTTTTTACCCAATTTCTTTGTTTTCTTTTTTTTTCAAGCAAGTCAGTATCTAAAGAGAGTTAGGGACTTGTGTCTCATGGTGCCAGATATTGGAGAGTCGAAGATATGTGAACAAGGACAAGTGGAAAATATCAGGCATATGGTATGAAACACATTTGATTCATTTTACAGAGGGGAAAACATTTGAACAGAATGCAAAATATTGTGGTCTGGTTTACTTGCCAACTAGAGACAAGTGTGAATTCTAACAGGGAAAATCAATGGCTAGTTTGAATTGTAGGCGTTTAGACTAATTGGTATAAGCAAATAATTAGGTTGGTGTTTGAATGATAAATTTTAAGGAACCGTCTGGTAGAGGGTACTTGATTTTCCTGTTTTCTTGCCAAATGGAAGATTTAGCCAGATGAATTTGATTTCTATAGCAATCCCAATTTTTGCTGATGTGAAAGCAACTGAATCTTTGCTAGTCTATGCACCCTGGTGCTCTTCTAGTTTCAAGAGCTTCTTAGCAAGTGCGTGTCGTTGTTTTATGAAACACCACTGATAAAAAAGAGACGTTCATAGCTTCATGTACAGGGCTTGTTTTCCTCCCCGTAGAAATAACTGTGGGAAAGCCTTAGGGTAACTAGACAAGTTGGGTTGCCAGAGAGCATTAAGTAATCAATCTACACAAACAACCACCAGCTTTCATTTGTTAACTGTGAAGCCATTACCATCCAGTGGTAAATAGACCAATGAACTATGCCTACTGCAAAATATGCTGCTTCCAAATGGTTTTACTTTCAGAAAAATTGCAGCATAAAGCGCGGGAGTAAAGACTTGCTATATTATAGGCTGAGAAACACAGATCAAAAATAACTGAGCAGAGTGACTCCCCCCACCCCGCCCCCCACATTGGATTTGTTTACACAGGAAAGCAGAACTATCTCTCCTGAAACTCAGCAAAGAAGAAAAGAGCCATGACTCAAGGAGTGAACAAGCAGGAACAAACCCACACTGGCAGGCATGCTTCTTTATTTATTGCTCCCAGCAGGTGTCAGAAGCCACAGTTTCTTTGCAACCATCAACACCCTGGGGCTTTTTAGTTCCACATCCAAGACAAGGAAGAAGAACACTGGTGACTCACCCCAAGGGATTAGCTACCTGAAGCTTATCCTGACTACTAGCAGGCTCCAGCTGGGTTTAAATTTTTTTAAAAAAGATTTTCTGGTGCTCACTGGTTGATGATTACTTCCAGATTTTAGTTCTACCCCAGTGGACATTTCCTCCAAAGAGTTTATCTGTTCTTAAAATTGCAGTTGCTACAAAGAAATGTCCTCGCCAAGACCAGTTCCCCAAACTGTTAGAACCCTTAAACAAACAGAGCAAAAACAAAGCCTACCCATTGCAAAAACACGCTCATCACACAGACAGGATAGTTACTTCAAAGGTCTGGGTCACATTGGTGACATTTGCTTGGGATTCTCAGAAATCAGGATGCAATTACAGCTGTGATGGGATTGATGTCCTTAAGGGGCTTGAACATATCATTTAGGTATAGGTAATAAAGTGACAGAGAAACTCAGCATTTGAATGCCAGAATAAAATGTCCCACTAAAGTCACACTAATAAAGGGGTATAACCATTTGCACCTTTTTTGAAGTACTCAGAATAAAAGTGTACTGCACCTATTTCATCTCAGTTCTCTGAAAATACAGCAAAAACTTCAATAATGTGTGTCTTGGTATATATCTTTGTGTGTGTGTATATCTATCTTTGTGTATATATATATATATATATGTATACATACACACACATATATATATATATATATATATATATATATATGAAAATGCAGTTTAACACACACACGAGAGAGACAGAGAGAGAGAGAGAGAGGAAGAGAGAGAGAGAGACTGAGACAGCATTCTACTTGGGGATTACATTTTAAATCCCTAATGCACTAAATTGAACTTTCTTGGTTCAAAAGAGTGCTGATTGCTTCTGTTCAAATGTTGTTTCTGTGGCTGCTGCTGCTATTTTTAGCACGCTGGGTTACTAGGGGTGCTGGCTCTTAGAGGCCTGTTCTGTCTTCAGGTTTTCCTCTGAAAATTTCTCTATCTCTGATGTCAACCAGGACCATTGTCCCCCACTGCTGCCTACTCTCTTCTCAACTACACAAAATATGCTACACATTAAAATTTTTTCTCCTAGAATTTGACAAGTGAATGTAACTCCACCTAAAAGCTCAGTATTTTGGAAACACATCACAGATTGGTGACTTATATCAAAAAAAAAAAAAAAAAAAAAAAAAAAGAAAAGAAAAAAGAAAGAAAAGAAAAAGAAAAAAGGCAAGGAAAAAAAGAAATAAAAGTGCCTTGACTTCATCTGTGGAGAAAGCCTTATTTACATCACTGTTTATACTGGCTTTCAACCATGAAAGGACAGATATTTCACTAGGTATGTATTTGAAAAGCTTGTAAGGCAACTATGATATCTGAATTCTACAAATAAATGGTGGTCATATACACATACGTGCAAAGTGAGAAAAAAATGGATGTAAGTGAGCTCCATTGGTCATTCTTGCTTCTATGACTCCTAAATGAGACCTCCTATGTAACTCAGAGAATAATGCAACCTTCTTTCTGGATCATCATCACAGTTATTTACATCAGTGTGCCAAGGAAGACAGGAAGGGGGTCAATAATTTACTATTTGATAATATCCTTTCTCTTTTTCATATATATATATATATATATATATATATATATATGTACATAAGTATAAGTACATATGTATAAGTACATAAGTCATTGCTTCCTTCTTCATAGCAGGCCAGCCCTTAGGAGACATCTCATTCTCTATGAACCCACTCATGCATAATAAGTTTTTTTTAAGTCCTGCCTGTGGTTTTCAATGTTATGATTCTTACAGTATTTGAAAGAAAGACTGAATTCTGTAAAATCATACTGCAAGCTACTATAGTAAGAATACAAACAGCATTACCAGTGTAGCTGGCTATCGTCACCTGGGTTTACAGCTCCCTGAAGTCAATTGTTTTAAGAACATAAGCTCTGCACTGAGGAAAAGACATTGATTTATTAAAAAAGTACTCAAGACAAAAAATAGTACCCACATATTTACAGGGTAAGCATCACATTAATCATAAATATGCTCATTTGTTTGTATATCTGAATATTATATTGCACTATATATTTCATTTTAACCTTTATAAGAATAGAATCAAATAAAAATTAAGTGGACATCTACTTAATTCAAACTATCTTTGGCCTGCTTGCTGAAGATATCGTGAATTATTAGGATGTAGACACTGACTTATAAAACTTAAAGGACAGAAATACTCGAAATTTTCAAAATAAGAGGATTTTGAAAGTGGATCATTTAGACCTAAATAACAGGACTGTGATGACCATAGGAAATTCCACCTGGCTCTACAAATGCAGCATTAGAATTGGGCTTTATGGCCTCATTATAGTTGAGTGAGTCATTATAATAGATGGCTAAAATTCCTGCTAAAACTAATTTTTGATAACACATATTTGTTTCACAACTGAAACTTTAAGAGATTTATGTTATAGATGGGAGATTAGACTAAAGTTAAACTTTGATTTCTCATGTTGTCTTCATGGTTCACCATTGTCATTCTCATCCAATAGTCTTTGAGTGAGTAAAGAGAAGCACAAATGACTGAAGCTCATACCATCACCATTTTAAGAAGAGAAAAGAAAATAACGTTGGAATCATTAGTCTACTTTGGAAAATTCAAGTTTAAACTCACTGTATAGGTGCCATCATATGAATGGTAGATCAAGAACCAGGGAAAACTGTATAGGGTTGGAAAAGGCAATGCTGTTTTCCATCAAAAAAAATCTGAAGAGGTGTAGTAGCTAAAAATATTAGTAGCATAATGTTGGAGGTGATAAGGTAAGAAATAGTGCATGAAATAGAATAAATAACACAGCAGAGGAATGTGGACAATAGCCTATGGATCACATTGAGAATGAATTGAAGAGCTGAAACATTTCTTCTATGTCATAGGAAAGTCCAAGGTGTTTAAAAAGAAATCAGATCAGCTGTACACTGTAGAGTTATGGAGGTTACATGAAGAAGAAGAAGAAGAAGAAGGAGAAGGAGAAGAAGAAGAAGAAGAAGAAGAAGAAGAAGAAGAGAGAGAGAGAGAGAGAGAGAGAGAGCGAGCTCAAACCAGGAAGAAAATAAGAGCCAGGAAAAAAATGTTATCCTCTAACATAAAAATAGAAACAAAAGTATTCTTCCCATCCATCTTATAATTGTACTACACAGAAGAATGAATATGATTAGTTATCTTTAATAACTTAAAATACTAAGTAAATATTACTAATGATAATGCCATTCAAAATCTCCTTCTTTTCAAGCATACTAGCATGGGTAACCATTTCTTGCCTAAATGGTAAACATATCCCCTTTCCCCTTCCCCATACAGGAAATAGAAGAAATAAACAAAATGTCATTGCAAGTTGATAAAAACTACTTGAACAATGTCTGATATCAGTTCTATTCTAATCCCCCCCCCCCGAAAAAAAGCCATGAACAGTATGAGACATTTGTATGCTATAATGGAATGTTTGAGTTTTGGCAATAAACTTGCATGGCATTTAGAGCCAAAATACAGAATTTGGAAACAAGTTAAAGACTCCATGTCATAAACAAATTGGAAATGCATACACATTCTTGGATAATAAATTAATCTATCCTTATCTGAAAGATATCCATATCTTGTAAGGATTAAAAGTGTATAGTCCTACTAAATTATCTGTCACTCAGTAAATGATAGACCTTCTATATTTTGGCTCACAAAACGGGTCTTATATTTCCTTTTCTAATCCTTCACTGAGACATTAACTAAATATAGTAAGACCAATATTGTAGTGGGAGTGAAGAAAGGGCTCAGTGGTTAAGAGCACTAGCTATTCTTCCAATTCCAGGTACCCACATGCCCACATGGCAGCTCACAACTGTCTGTAACTCCAGCATTTAGCACCTTCACACAGAGTCAGGCAAAACACCAAAGCACATAGAAATAAAGTAATAAATAAAAGCCAGTATTGTAGATGAAAATATCAGAGTGGGGACTCTTGTACAATCTCTCTATTCAAACAAAAACATCTACATATCTCCTATAAGAAGAGCAGTTCCCACTGACCTGTGTATGCTTATCATTTGAAGACAAGTGAGGAGAATAAAATGATTAACCACAGCAATGCAAGGAAAAACATTTGTAGAATTCCTGCAGAGATGGGAACTTAGAAACCCTGTTTCACTCCCATTCTCTAGAAATGAACGAGAAGTTTATTTGAGAAATTACATGAATTTTGAGTTATGACTAACAATTGCATTTTAGAGCACAAATTTTTCTTTCAAAGGGTAAGCTTTTTTATTAAGTCGTTAAAACGTGAACATTTCATTTTAAAATATGGATGAAATCCATGACACTTCAACTAGATGGTTCTAGATGGCATTGATAGAAAATATACAAAAAAATACAGAGAGGTTTTTCTTTCACCTCCTATGTTTTAGCTTTTTAAATATGGTTTAGCATTGCACAAACAATGATTGTAATCAGCAATACAGAGTGCATATTATGAACACTGGTGAACTTCTGGACCATTTAGTCATCCAGGCAAAACTTGCCAGTATTTACAGATTTCTATTTTTAAAATCCTTCCAGTAGTCCTAATTGCAAGTTGATAGCTCAGAGATGTTGAAATCTAGAGAATAAATAATGTTGAAGTTCCATCATCATTTTTTTTTACCAAGTGAGTAGAATAGTTTATACAAACCCCTAATAATGGGCCACCCATCCCCAAAATATGTTCAGCAAGGAAGTGTTCAATTGATTTCTGTTGCAGTGTGTGTGTGTGTGTGTGTGTGTGTGTGTGTGTGTGTATGTATGTATGTATGTATGTGTGTGTTTTACCCATTTCTCTTTGATATTTTATAACATCAAGAAAATGGCAATGGAAAGAGGAAAGCATCTTCAACAAATGATGCTGACACAACTGAATGGTGTTCAGAAGACTGCAGCTAGACCCATGTCAATCACTATGCACAAAACTTAAGTCCAGATGGATCAAAGACCTCAACATAAACCAAGCCACACTGAAAATCTTAGAAGACAAAGTAGGAAGTACCCTTGAACAAATTGCTACAGGAGTCCACTTTCTGAACTTAACACCAGTAGTACAGACACTGAGATTAACAATTAATAAAAGGGACCTCCTCAGACTAAGAACCTTCAAAGGACACTGTCAAAAAAACCAAATGGCAGCCCATAGACTCAGTTAATATCTTCACTAACTCCACATCTGACAGAGGGCTGATCTCCAAAATATACAAAGAATTCAAGAAACTAGTCACCAAAACACCAAATAACCCTATTAATAAGTGAGGTACAGAACTGAATAGAGAATTCTCAATAGACAAATCCAAAATGGCTGAAAGACACTTAAGAAAAGGCTCAACATCATTAGCCATCAGGGAAATGCAAATCAAAACAGCTCTGAGGTACCATCTTACTCCTGTAAGACTGGCAATGACAGCTTATGCTAGAGAGAATATGGAGAAAGGGGACTACTCGTCCACTGCTGGTGGGAATGCAAACTTGTACAGCCATATGGAGATTAGTATGGTGGTTCCTCAGGAAAATGGGAATCACAGGACCTGGCAATTCCATTCTTAGGTATATACCCAAATGACCCACATCCATGCAACAAAGACATATGTTCAACTATGTTCATAGCAGCATTGTTTGTAATAGAAAGAACCCAGAAGCAACCTAGATGCCCCTCAACTGAAGAATGGATAAAGAATGGATATAGAAGATGTGGCACATTTACACAATGGAATACTACCCAGCAGAAGAAAAGCAATGGAATCTTGAAATTCACAGGCAAATGGTTGGAACTTGAAGAAACCATCCTGAATGAGGTAACCCAATCACAAAAAGAGGAACATGGTATGTACTCGCTCATATATGGATTTTAGACATAGAGCAAAGGATCACCAGCCTACAATTCACACTGACAGAGAAACTAGAATACAAGGAAGAACATAAGAGATTCATACAAGGTCTCTCACAGGGGAAAGGAGCAAGATCTCCAGAGCATATTGGGGAGGGCAGTGAGTGGAGAAGGAGTTAGGAGAAAGAGAAGGGGAGGAGAGGAGAACATGAGGGACCAGGAAGATTGATTCAGGGGACACGAATAGATGAAAGAAAAATAAATAAATAGATAGATAGATAGATACCATAATAGAGGGAGCCATTAAAGGTTTGAAGAGAGAAACTGACTCTAGAGAAATGTCCAGAGACCTACAAAGATGACCCTGACTAACAATCTTAGCAGCAGTGGCAGGCTACCTTAAATGCCCTTCCCTGATAATAAGATTGATAAGTAACTTATATGCCATTATAGAGCCCTCATCTAGTAGCTGATGGAAACAGAAGAGACACCCACAGCTAAATACTGAGCCAAACTCCTGGAATCCAGTAGCAGAGAGAGAGGAGTGATAAGAAAAGGGGTCAAGACCAGACTACAGAAACTCTCAGAGATAGCTGACCTGAACAAGGGGGAACTCATGGACTCCCAGACTGATAGCTAGGATACCAGCATTGTACTGACTCAGACCCCCTGAGTGTGGGTCTCAGTTAGAAGGCCTGGGCAATCTAAGGGACCTCTACTGTGGAATCAAGATGAATCACTGGTGCACAAAATGACTGTGGGAGCACATTCCTCATGGAGGGATATTCCTTTAGCCTAGAGGCAGGAGGAAGGGCCTAGACCCTATTCCAAATGTCTTGACAGATATTGATGATCCCTCCTGGAAGGCATCACCCTCTCCATGGAGTGTGGGTGGAGAAGGATAGGAGGGGGATGGGGGCATGGAAGGGAGGAAGAAGGTACTGGGATCGATATGTAAAATAACAAAAAAATATATAAATATAAAAAATAAGGTAGAATTAGTGTAATTACTCCAAACTAATGCCATATACTTAACTACTGGTAAAGTTTCTTAGTCACTCTATCTGATGTTGGGAAGACTACACTGTTGGCAAGGTAGAGAATTTTATATCAGAAAGCAAATATTATAGCAAGAATATGGTAAAGTTTCATTAGATATTTGTGCATGCCACTCTAAATATTAGGATTTGAGCATCTACATACCTACACACTGAAATTCATTTAAGCAAAATCTGACGTTGGGGATACACTCAAGCCACCCACTAAATTTATCCAAACTTGGTGCCACTTTGCACATTTCCATTGTGCAAATTCAGCACCAATTAAAACAACTTGCCCATTTATTGGTTTATTTATGCTTGAGCTTCTTTTCTCTATTGTAAATACCACAATGATCTTCTTATGGGCTCATTTGAAATAGTACATTGCTATTGGAATGAATAAATTGATGTGTTTTCTGAGTGAATCTTTTTAGTAAACATTTTATCCACTTAAATCATTGGTTAGTTTCTCTTCACTTAAATAATAAATGCAGTGACAGATAAGTTCTGTTTAATTTTTCATGTCATCTCAGTTGGAAACTTAGACATCCAAAATCACAATATGCATCGACAATCTTATTATAAGGAAATGACTTTTGCTCTTTGTTCTGTCCTGGAAACTTGACTATGGAGACAAGGGGTTGAAGAAAAACCAAACGTGAAAGAGATGATTTCAGGGGGACTGGGCTCGTTCTGATGGAAGAACCAGCCACCTGCTAGAGATTCAGCATCTTTATGACCTATAGCACGATGAGGATGAGTTCACCAGTATCCATAGGAGGTTTATATAGGGAGATGTCTCAATTGCAATCATCTGGGAGGAAGAGACTGAAGTTGCAAATTTTTGCACACATACATTAATTTTTCCTAAATATTCATACTTGGACCAAAGAAAGGCTTTGCCATTGCCTCCGAGCTTTGCCCAGAAGGCTTTGCCAATTTTGTTGGGTCCAAGTGTTTGTTTTCCTTGACATGGCTGTACCCATGTCAACAATACACACCCACCTAGAATAACCTATGCTCTCTACACTCTTGATTTACTATTTTTGAAAAATTGAAGTGTTCTGTTTGTAACTAGTTAAAGGTTTGTGTTTAAACTATCACAGAGAGGTAATCCCATTTAAAGTTATTGGATCCACAATAATACGTCCTCATACTTAGGCCATTCACAAAACTGAGTTTGGGAAAGGCTAGAAGAACACACATTAAATTTACATTAGCACCAGTGCAGAAAAAAAAAAATGACCACACTCATATTCTGAAAAACTACAAAGGCTGACCCAGCTTTTTAATGCTATAGGTAACTATAGCATTGAAAAATTGGATGGAAGAGAGTTTAGGTTACCTAGAGTTCCATACTTACCTGACTTATATAACTGCAGAAAAATACCTAAGTAAGGTAAAAAAGAAACTGCATATGCATGTTAGCTATATTGTAATCACTTTAGGAAATATTTGACCAAATCATTGCCATCCAAGAAGGCTTTTATCTCATCTATATGAAAAGTAACCTGATATTTGTGGTGTAGAAACAAGATAAGACACAGCTGATAAATAGGTAGAGCAAAGTGAAACATAATTTTAGTCTTTTCTGAAAACTAATGAAAGCATGTTAACAATGCCCCAAATTCCTGCTGTTTAATAAAAAGATTAATCTTCAACCTAATGAAGTTAACCAAGCCTTTACTGGGTATGTATAGAGGAACTTGAAAGGAATATGCTGTTTTAGAATCAGAGATTAGGGCTTTAGGGACAATGGCATAGGCTGTGGATGAAAAGGTAAAGGGCAAATTTTGTATTTAAATAATAGTCTTTATTGAAATAAATAATGAAAAGATGATTTTCCCTTAACGTTTTAACATGTCCAATACATTTTGTATTTTTAACATTAGAGAATAAATAACAAAAACATAACAAAATAGGCTGGGTTTAGCTCAATGATAGAGTACTTGTCTACCATGTAGGAAGTCCTGGGTTAAATTCCCACTTTTGCAAAATTGGTCAAATAAATAAGAGTAAATTCATGCTAATAGCAATAATAATGAATTAAAGTTTAGTTTGTCTGGTAATTCCTAGGATCCATCTGACAACAACTTACAGCAGACTAGGAACATAGAGAGAAAGCTGGAACTCTGCGACCCAGAGTAGTGTCTTTCTGGTACCTATAATCAGAATTATTTAACTGCTTTTGTACTGTTTTGTTTTGTCATTATGCTAAAGATAGCCTGGAGTCATGGCTCATTCCTATCATCTACACTGTTGTTAAGTAAAAAGAGAAGGATGATAGATCTGAGGCCAGCCTGGGCTATGTAGTGAGTTGCAGGCTATTCAGTGGCCCATGCCATGGTCCTGTGCCCCACCCCCAAGAAGAAAAAATACACATATACACAAGATAATCTGAGTGTTGCAAATGTGAATAGGATACAATCTCTGTCCTTTGAAAGGGAAGAAAAATTACTAACATTATAATTGACATTAAAGGAAAACTTCTAAATGGCATTACACAATTAGTATCCTAATTCTACGACATTGAAGATTTCATCAAAGGTTTCATGGAGAGGCAAGTGACCTAGCTTTGAAGGGAAGCCAAATATGTGGCCTTTAGAAAAGATGTTTCTAGCCTAAAGCTAAGAAAACAAAGATGATATATAAGGGCTAACTCTCCCCAGAACAGTGTTTCATAGTCACTCAGTAATATTTCAGCCAAACCTTCAGCCTCATTTTTTTTATCTGGTGTCTCTTCAATCTGTAGCATCACAACAGTTATTTAGGCAGCACAAAGATATGTGGATTGTAATACTAACCAATTTTCAGCCCATTGTTAATGGGGGGTAGCAATACAGACCTGGTTGTGGGGGGTGGACTCTTCTGGTTTGGGCCAACTCCAGAGATGTTGTTTGGGATTACTCAGCAATTCACCACCAGCCACAGGTCAACTAGAGGCTGGTGAGACTAGGATGGCTCCAACTGGGATAATTCATCACTATTCACTGTGCCTCTCATCCTCCAGCAGGCTAATCCAGGCCTACTCCCATGACAGCTGGACCAGCGGTCAGGAGAGTCATTAGAAGCCCCGACTTTACCCTGGCAGGCTGTCACTTCTGTCACATTGCACAAAGCAAGTTCCCAGGCCAATCCAGTTTCAAGAGATGGAAAAATGGAAATTAACCTCTTGGAGTAGCTGCAACAAATCCTCGAACAAAGGAGATAGACACAGAAAACAATGTTGAATTTAGGGCTGTTCTAATAACCCTAGAACAGATTTAGAAAGAAAGGCAGTTTTAAAAGTTTTAGAAACAGTTTGTTTTTGTCAGATGCTAGACTTTGGTTCATCAACAGTATGTGGTCCAGTAAGCATTTATCATGAACATACAACCAATCAATTCTCTCTATCTCAGGAAATCATCCCTGCTCCTGTGCTCATCTCACAGCAAATTTACACCAGTCCCTGGCAGACCTGCATTGGACTAAGCATAGAATTGTATTTTCTTTCTTCCATTCTCTGTCTTTTAACTTATTAACTGCCATCACAATAACAGAACATCATTTAATGCAAAATTACAAAGGAACTCTTGTGGGATTGCCTATTACAGCTGCCTTGATGCCAAAACTATTCAATGTGATGAATGTTTTACACTGAATACCAAATACGCTTATAATTATCTTGCCATTTATAGAAGTGTTGCCAATCTACCTTTGATTCTAAAGAAATGGCACATCTTTATCCACTTGGAAATAAAGTCTTGTGCTCATGAGATCTACACAAAGGCCCTTTCATGTGGGTCAAAAAGGATGCTTCCCCATGCCCATTTAATATGTTTCCTCTGAAGTTACTGATGCTGCCCTGAGGGCCATACACATAGTGATGATGAGCGTGTAACTTGCATAGCAAACTCCCTTTCTCCAATCACACACATTATAGCATTCAGTGATACTGAACATACCATAATACAGTCGTATTTTTGTATGCTCTACAGATACAGCTAAGGTATTGCTTTGTGAATAGAGCCCAACAACACAGGCACAGTTTACCAGGGACTTTGCATTTAAACGACTTTCATCTTGACAATGACTGACATGTCTCACTGAGAATATTATATATTTAGAAGAGTTTTTGAAGGCTCCATACTTAAGAATCCCATCTCATCTTATTCAGTGAACTTCTGAACTAAGTCTTAAATGTTTAAAGAAGGGTCAGAAAGCCACCCTGCTACAAAAGCCTGCAACTTGCACCCCACTCGTATCACAGAAGAAATTCATGCATAGAATAATTTTCCTAAGTTTTCTTTACATTAGAAAAAAATTCTTCTACTTTTAGCTTTGAATATTTATCACTGAGACAAGAACTTCTGCTGGAATCAAAGTAGAAGACAAACTTGAGGGGGTGAGGGAAACGCATCACTGTCTTCATAAACTTTGAGAATTTCTTCAACCCATGCTTCTCCATTTACACAGCAGATCAGGGAAGGCTAGAATCCAATTTCAAATCAAATAACCCCCATATCGACGTGCAGGATAGTTGACAGGGCACGCTCCTCAAGGTGCTGCTTTCTGGTGGATAATGTGCTCAGTGTGACTCAAAGTAGCCATTTGGCAGAAAAATGCTCTAGTCAAATTGAAATAGCTTTGGAGGCTTGGTTAGAATGAAGCGACATAATGTATGCTTGTCGTTAGATGAAAAATAGTGTGTTCAAATTAATGGGACGAAAAAAACCTCAATGATCCAGATCCGAGTCTGCACAATGACACAAGTGTCAAGATCTTATTTAAAAGTGTTAAAATGCAAGGCTGTTCTGCAGCACAATTTGTAAGGAAACATGGGCTCCTGAGCCAGATGCTGGAGATTTGTCCTGATAGGAACTACAGGTAGTGATAAAATATGTTTCTTCCAGATAATTACTTGCTGCTCCAGGAAAGTGGCATTTCTAAATTGATATTTCAATGTACAGGTGGACATGGCTGATTTTTTTTTTGTCAAGCCACTGGGCTAGCAATCTCTCAGTTGAGAAACTGAAAACTAATTTTGTTTTATGCTTACAAAGCAACTCAACTTCTCCACAGTTAAGAAAATGCCCATTGCTAAGGACATAATGAAAGATTTAGTCTTCAGATGACAAAAGGCAAGTGTTTAACTTTTTATTTTGATAGTTTAAAAATATGTGAAGAGTACTCCTTCCAGGTAAAGCTCTATAAATATTTTAAAAACAAAGCAATTCTACCATGTAGAAAACTTTCCAACTTGATAAAGTAAAAACAAAATCATTGATCTTCTAGACACTATGGTCAGGAGTTTATACCGATCTTATTTGATTCTTGAAACAATCTGCATTTTACATAATGTCTTTCTAGGGGTTAAATACTTTTCTAAAGTCTCACAGCAGGTGAGTTGAGAGTTTCCATGTTCAGAAAGTCTGACTTCAAAGCCCACATTATATTACAACAAATACTTCAAGTGTTCCCAGTTAGAATTATTAAAAAATATACTTCAAATTAATTATCCATGAATATAAATAAAATATTATATGCAAAGATTAATGTAGTCTTATTAGGGAGCCATTTTATGCCTGCTTTATAATACTGTTGTTAAATAAAAACCTCAGTGCAGAACTATGCAATATAATGTAAATCCTGAGACGTCAAAGGCTTTTGGATCCAAGGGCAACTGCCTTTATTTTTTTGATAAATAAGCAAAAACTTAAAGGTTGACTATACTGTGTAAGTCTAGAGGCTGACCAGGTTAGAGTATAAAATACATTGTTCAATTTCGCTTCTTTGAAGAAATAAAATTCTGAAAACTCCAAAAATTTCTCCCTTAGCAAGGAAATCCAATGGATCTTTTATCTTCAAATCAAAATTGCAATCCTTGACATTAGATGAAGAGACAAAGGATTGGAGTATGATCAAAACTGCCAGCGCGACTGGAGCCAGAGTGAGGCACTTAGTGGCCTCAGCACTCGGTAAGCCTCTGCTTAGGTAAGCCTTCTTGAATTCAGATGAGCTGAAGCTTCTCAGACAAGTGATAGTATGATCTGGGAGGTGTGTCACCTGGGTGGAAGAGTAGAAATGATAATTTTATCCTTTCTTCTATAGTCTTCACAAAATCGTCTCATTTCACTTCATTCCTATAGTCTGAGGTACCCTTTTTCTTCTTAAAAATACACTTTTTGTTTTTTTGATGGGGGAATGTCCTTCTGAATATATGTATCTCTTATTGGTTGATGAATAAAACACTGATTGGCCAGTAGCCAGGCAGGAAGTATAGGCAGGGTTACCAGATGAGGAGAATTCTGGGGAAAGGAAGGCAGAGAGGAGCTACCAGGGAGACTCCATGTAGCCACTCCAGGTGTAACATGCCAGATAACGGGTAAGCAGCCACATGGGTGACTATACATAAATGAATAGAAATGGGTTAATAATAATTAAGAGAGAGCTAGCTACTAAGAAGCCTGAGCCATCAGCCAAATAGTTTATAATTAATATAAGCATCTGTGTATTTATTTGGAAATAATTGCCTGCGGGACCTGGTGGGACAGATACTCTGTCTATGTTTTTTATTAATTTTTGAGAGTGTCATATACCCGTATTGTATAATTTGATCATATTTACCTCCACTCTTCTCTTAGCCTCTCCAGATTCATCCCAATACCCAACCCCTTCTCAATATCACATGCCTTCTTAATTTTAATAGCCCACTGAATCAAATGTATGCTGTCCATGAATATATATATATATATATATATATATATATGTGGATATTGACCATTAAAAAATGATCAAAATACAATGGCTACACCCTTAAAGTCAAAGAAAACAGAACATCTCTCCCAAGCAGGTATCAGCTGTCACTATCTCCATAGCTGTGGTGGGGGGCCTTAAGAACTTCTTCTCTCTTCAAGGTAAAGTGTTGTCTGGCTTGATCCTTTGCAGGTAACCACAGCCACTGTCAGTTCATAAATGTATTTGCCCTGTAATGTCCAGAAGATACTGTTTCACATCCATCTTCCACATCCTCTCTGACAATCTTTGTGCTCATCTTCTATCATAGTCCCTTAGCCTTGGAGGGATGGGGTACATTCTCATTGGGGTTTTGTGTTTCTGACTAATACAGTAACTGGAAACAACTTGGAGGAAAAAAAAGGTTCATTTATTTCCACATGTTATGATCCATCATGGATTGGAAACTAAGGTAAGAACCAGGATCAGATGCTAAAATAGGGAATGAATAAATATTCTTTTGGCTTCCTCCTAGTTCATATATAGCTTTCTTTCCTATACATCATAGGCCCACCTGCATAGAGACAGCACCCTCCACAGTAGGCCGAGCCCTCCTACATCAATTATTGATCAAGAAAATGTCTCACAAACATGCCCACAGGGCATCCTGATGGGAGCAGAAGTCTTTTTCCAAGTATATCAACTGTGCAACCAAAATTAACAGTCACAAAGTATGGTATAGATGTCCCCTTTGTGGCTGAGAATACCACTGTTGCTTTTTTGCCCTTGGGACAGTTGTGAGTTTCTGTGTGTGCTATTATCCACTGCATAAACAATAACAATAAACCCAAAAAACAAAACAAAACAAAAAAAAACTTCTCTGGTGAGGTCTGAGAGTTGAACCAATTTATTGCCCCATATTCTTAGTTATCTATAAGACGCTGATCTTCATATTTGCTTGTTTTTAGGCTTCCTGCTATGCAAGTACTTAATTTTTGGCTTATTTAAATGAACAAGTCAATTATGGCTCCCTCAAACCTGTTCTGGATTCCAAGCTGTGTTTTCACTTATAGATGAAAGACAATTTATATGTTCCTTCCAACATGCTGTACTTCCCATACTACAAATCCTTAAAGATCTGAAAGGAGCATTAGTAAGCCCACATTCAGTAAGTGAGTATTGAGCTGCTTTCTGAAGATTCCTTAGAAGTGATAACAAAGATATTAGTCACAGTCAAAGACCTCAAATATCAGATAAAATAGTATGTTTTTAGCTTGGATCTGTCTTCATTGAGGAGAGTTTGTTAACCAGACACATTTTTACTGATCCTTCTTAATATTTGTTCCTATTCTATTGTTTCAAGATAGCAGTTAATAACATTCTTCAGTTCTTAACACTGGAAATCAGATCTTACCATTTTTCTCATACCTACCAATTTAAACTGGTCAAATGATAGGCCTGTCTTCATCTATGAGATAGTTTTCTCTTTGTTTGCTTGTTTGTTTGTTTGTTTGATCAACTCTAAACATTTGAAACTTCTGCTCCATCCCTGTAGAAGTCTTTCCTTCCTTAATTCTGGTTCTAGTTTACTCTCTGTGTGAATATCCTGGTTCTGGTTCACAGCTTGAGCTATGAAATTTGCTGTTTATGTTTTTGTAACTAATTTGTTAAATTAAATTAAATGTTACAACCTAATAGAGCTGGGGGCTGTAATATACCCTATATATGATGAATTGCCCAGGTATCAGCTCTTTTGTGTGTGGTTTGAGGATAATGGTCAAGGGACTAACTGCAAGGTTGCACAGGCTTAGTCACACAGTCATGATCTGAGGATTCATACAAACACTTCTTGTTATCTGCATGAGACATACTTGCTAAAGTCTTGATCAACACAGCAAGTCACATGACTAAACTCAGACTCTACATTAGTGGAACCCTTCCCCAGCATGGACACCTTCACGAAGGCAAAAGCCAACTCTGCACATGTACGGAGCTTCTTCCAGATCTTATTCTTCTTGCCACCTTCCTATTCACATTCAGGCAAAGCTTCTGTATTTGTCCTTGTGCTAATCATACTCTGGACTTTCCCACTCTCAGTCATAGCACTGGCCACTGATTTGCCAATCCTCAGTCATTAGTTACAGCACTGAATACCCAGGAGCTAATTTTTATGGTATTATTTCATTTGTCTCATTTGGATTTGTTAATTTATAATTTAGAAATTCTGGAATTACTCAATTTCAAGTAAATCTATCTATATTCTTCACATAATGAAACCTGAGACCAGGAAAACTTTAAAAATGGAATGTGGTTACAGGGTATTTCAGTAGTTTGAGGTCCATTCAGGCTGTTAGGAGGCTGACAGGTGTCCTTCAGGGAATGCATAATCTAACAGGTTGCCAGCTATATAAATGTGGGCTGTTGTGCTGTTCCTCTGGACTTATCACTTATATGCAACTTTGCTGCTCCATCCATACAGTTGATCCTTCAACTTCTCATCAATCATCTGTCAAACTTTCCTCTGCATGTTTAGAATAATGCTGTGAATTGTTTGAAATTCCCCTTCCTTGTGAGCCTTCCCCTGTGCCTCTTACTCTAGTATTCAATACAGACTGTCTTAGATATATAAAGGAATTAAAGTTGCAAATGCCTCCTTTGTATATTGACTGGCTGATCCTCACAGACATACATAAGAGGGCTAAAAGAACCTGTGAGTGTATGTTTGTGTTAGTCATGTTGTATTTGTTGCTGTAACAAACACTGGAGAAAAACGGTGTTAGAACTGATTTCTGCTTACAGTCTCAGAGGCTTCATTAGCCTGTTCCTGGCTTCATGGTTATTGGTGAGAAGAAACAATACACTAGCAGGAAAAGTTAATGGTGTAAGAGGCTGCTTACCTCCTGTCAGCTGTATAACAGAGAGAAAAAGGACATTGCAGAAAATATACACCCTTCAATTACAGCAGCACCCTCCCCCAGTGACCTACTTTTCTATTTACTCTCCACCTCCTAAAGGTTCCCCTTAGCTCCTCTAACAGAATCAAATTAGGACTTTATCAATAGATTCATCAGCAGATTGGATCCATGTCCACATGATCCAATCACCTTCAAAGAAACCCATCAACCTACAATCTAAGCCGGAAACACCTTAGCCTTTGGGTGATATCTCGGGTTCAAACCATAACACTGTTTTCAATGAGAGATACAAAAAAAAAAAAAAAAAAAAAAAAAAAAAAAAAATCCAACTATTTTGATTGAATCAGCACATGTCTGCTCAGTCACAAGCTTTACAAACTTGTGTCAATTACAAGTGTTTTTGTTGTAAAAATTTTGGAATTTACAATGACATTAACATGGCTTTTTGCTCCAAATTTATATTGGTCTACCTTGTTCTATCCGTTGCTGATAAAAACGAATCAGTTGCAGAAAGTTCATCACAAAGAAATTCCTACACAGGAAAATTATATTCAAGTGAAGTGTGGAATGGGTTGGGTTCTTCTCTGTGGTTTCAATTTTCTGTATTATTTTAGTATGTTATATTAATATATTTTACTATGCCTGCTATTTTAATATGTGTTTTTCTGTTCACAGAAGAGAGAACAAGCCATATCCTACCACAGATCCTAGCAGCATTGTATTAAAGTTAGAAGAATCCTATTATGAAATTACTAAATCATACAAACAACTTAAAAAGACTTCTGTTTACTCAAAGAGCTGTCTAGTAGGCTGCAAGTGAAAGTGATTTAAGCATGCAGAACATGCATTATCTTGGCCCATTTTTCACATGATAGAAGAGCCAGAACTTCTTACCATGGAAATGCTAAGTGGAAAACACCTCTGGATGCCACGGTCTAACCAGTCTACATGTTTTACTAGCTAGATTGATATTTGATGTAGTATTTTCAGTGATTATTATATATTGATAACCCAACACTGCAAGAGAAGATGGGGTACACAAGCACCTGATAGTCTAATAAAACACACCAGTACCAACTGAAAAAGAAAACTTGTACAGCAATATTCAAGAATACCTGAGTGAGCCCTTGCTTATTCAACTTCCATGTGCCGATGATTCAAGTGTTACCCTGGAAACTAATATTGAGTCTTAATCTCACAAATTTTGCCTGAATTGTTGAGAAACAGATGAATTAAAGAGAGGATATATTTCTTCTAGTAACTAAATCAGGTACAGCAGGGTCTTGATAACCCCTGCTGGGCATGCCACTGGAGTGGCTTTTATGAATGGGAGACACATATGCTGAGTGTGCTACAGAAAGGCCTTTTGAGAGTTTTTCCATGTTTTCTTTCGAAGGTGTTATCTGTGCACTGCAATACAATGCCTACTGTGGAGCAAGGGGTTTCCTCTTGCCAGAGCTGCCACTCAGCTTGCTTCTCTCTTTAAACTTTCCTATGTACTTATAGTTTATTCAAGTATTTTTAATCTAGATTTATTTCTTCAGCTATATCCCTTTTGTGATTTCTTAAATTAATGCAATTATGTTTAAATTAAAAGGACTCCCATAGGATAAAGTTATTAAAAGGAAGCTCTTCAACCCTCTGTTATTTCTATATTTATAAATGTCTCAAAGCCTAGTCGATCCTTGAGAACGCCTAGGACCTAACAACTAAAACTTACAGAGGAATTCACTTTTAATCATATCTCCTTAAGTTTTTCAGTAATGCTTAAAACATTAATGGATAGATGTAAGGAGAAAAAAGAGACATACAAAGAACAAATCTGTGAAGATCTTTCCACAGCACTTGGGGCTCTCAGGATACAGTTCTGGTAGTTTCCATAAGTGGGGTAGTTCTAGCTAATGAGAACGTCAATGGGGATTAGCCAGATTTACAGGTCTGGAGTACTGTAGACAGCAGGGACAGAACATCACCACGTTTCTGTCGTAGCTGTAGCAGTTTCTTGTTTGAATACCCTTGGGAGCAGGGTAGAGTTGGAGTCAAGTTTCTGCTCCATAGGCTGTGGTATACCCAGATATCTTAATGTATGCTAAATGTGTGTCCTGATACCTATACCTAACAATAAATTTATTCATCTCCCTTATGTAATTCCTAAAAGTAATGTGTTAATAGTATAGTAATGACTATAGATATACTTAGAATACTTAAAAATAAAAAACTCATTATTGCTTCTTTGGGATTTTCACATAATGCACCACAATCCTTCTCACTTCCCAGTGCCTCCATATCTGTTCCTCACCCCTGCAGCATGGGCCCCCAAAATAACAGAAAACAAAACAAGCAAACAAACAAACAAAAAACACCTTGTTCCTCTGTCTTCCAACACCTATCTCTTCATTAATCCTAGTGGCATTGGTAGCTGTGGTGTGTATATCCTTCTGTCCAGACAAGCCCACCTGTAAAACGTTTATTGCAATGAGTCATTGGTCTGGTTCAAGGCCTCTGGCACACCATCATCTCTGGACCCTCTCAGATATCCTACTGATTCCCTGAGTCATAGAAACTCACATTCTCATATTCCGAAGGACCAGTCCCTTCAAATGCTCCAGCATGTCATAGATGGGACAGATGGGCCAACCTAAGGATGGTAGCTCAGCTGATCGGTGCAGGCCACTGGGACTGCCTCATCAGGTAGGGGCAGAGTAAGCTCTCCCACACCCATACTGAAGGGTGGGACTATCTCTCCAGTAATTCAGAATCTTTTAAGAGTGTTCATAAATTGATACACCTTAAAAATAATTTTCATGAGTTTTGAGTGTTCCCTGTACCTCTCTCTGAGTATATAAGGGCATATTGCCTTGCTGACTAGACATGTAGAGAAGCAGAGGGATCATATATTTTTAAGCAAGAAGAAGAATATAACATTTTAAAAAGAATCCTCATTCTATCAGTATTTTTTTCTGTCCTAGTTTCATTGAATTATGTGATTTCTGAATTTTTACTTTCAATGGTCTATATCCAACCTCCAGAGAATTAGCATCAAATCTGTAACCCTGAAATGCTCTCTAGTGGCTGGGATTGGAGTTCACAGTCCTATGCACTACTGCTTATTTAAATAACCCCAGGGAAACATTTGTTTACTGATTCTTACCTTAGCTAAACTTCCTTAGGAAATCATTTTATCTTTCTATATTCTCTATTAGTCCTTCATTCACTGTGTTGCTTTTGCCTCTTGTCATAATTATCTGTAATGTTGAGTCAATTTTAAAAGTAAGCTCAGACTTGCCCTAGAGGTGGCAGAATTTCTGTGGTAGGTAAGTAGAATGATTGCTTTATCTAACTTTATAACGTGTAAAGGCTCTGAGATGAAAGAAGCTATGTAAATGTAAGGCTGTCATTTTAAATTGCCATTACTGTCGGAAATTCTCAAGAGAAACATTACTGAAATCCGGCGTATGCACCATATTAGATTGCTTAATATCATTAAAGCATGTGCGGCAAATGAAAATACCAATTTCCTCTTATATGTAGCTCATGTTCAAGGCTGCGTATCCAAAGCCAGCCTGTCTCACGGCGTTCTGGCACATTAATACTCACTGAAGGAAGCAGCAGCTAACAAAGTGTGAAGACGATGATGTTTCTGGAGCCACTGATGGCTTGTTTGTGTTTCCACACTAGCAGAGGCAGACACTGACCAGTGAATTCATTGTGAGGACACACAGAATTAAAAAAAAAAAAAAAAAAAAAACCTCAATATGACCAACAGAGAAACCTATACACAAATACACATATTACATAAATTTACCATAGGAGGAAAGAATTACAAGGGACTGAAACATAACATGGCAGAAGAAACAGAAGGGCTACAATATGAGTTCAGTGTTGGGTGAACTCCACCTGTAAACCTTTTTGTTTGTTTGTGTTATTTTGTTTATTTATTGTTTGTTTGGGATTTTTTGTCTTTTGTAAGTCGGTTTTCCAAATGGAGAACACTCTATTATTAGAGTCATGCACAACCTAGCAAGACTGAAATGCCAAGAAATAAGCGAGTGAGAGCGAGGCATCAGTGGCAAATTGGAATCTACGGCCTTTTGTGCTTGTTAAATGGTGGAATGATTATAATTGGAAAAAGTGATGTGCATTAGTTCTGAGTGAATGTACAAGAAATGACAAGCGTGTAACTTCATGATTACTTCACAACACTCTAGACTTCCTTCTAGCTTCACACAGAGGAGTTCAGCCCTACAGCAGAGAAAGCCACATGCCTTCTCCTCCTACCCATAACTATTCTCCACAGGTCACATGGAAATAACCCTGAAGTGGTAAGTCTTGGTTTAGGAAATCTAGTACTTAAACCCATATAAATCACTGTGACAAAGAATGGTAGGATATATGTTTTTTCTTTGCTAGTGTCATCATGATCACTGAAAAACAATTAGATGGGTCTAGCTCTCAAGGAAATATCTGACATTTACCCTCCCATGGGAACAGAAGATGGAGGAGAGGTTCCTGAAAATCCAATATAATATTGAAATGAGAGACAGCGTTTCACATTCTACATTCTCCTCTTTATATTTGTATATGCCCTATGTTCAGTTTGTGATGGTATCAACTACACGTATTTATTTATTTTTCTGAATATAAAAATTGGAGGTGTCTGGAAACATTCATTTGGTGAAGAAATTTATCAAATGGTGGTTTTCTTAAGCACTTGCTATTTTAAACTTTTACAAAATAGTTTTAGACAGGATGTGCGTGGGAAGGAAGCTGACTGCACAGCAATAGTATAAGAGAGCCTGGGGTTTGACTACAGAGCTTTGTGTTTCAGTTTTGGTGGTGGATGCAAGACTGCCAAAAATCATAGACCTGGTTCCCACAAACAATGAATTCGTTGTAAGTTTAAAAAAGACCGCTGTTTGAGGGGATATGTGTGTTAATACCCTGATCTTAACACTGTAAAATGTGTGCATTACAAGAACGCCACATATACCCCGTAAATATCTACAATACATCTACATTGTTATGTCTCATTTAATGTAAGTTACACTATGAGAGACAAAAAGAAGACACAGATGAAAGCAGTTTCCAAAATGTTTTCTTATTAAGAAAAAGCATTTGTGCAATTTTAAAAATCAAGGATACAAGTAATAATAACATTAAGAACAATAGTCAATCAACTAAATTATGCACTCTAGTCAATAAACACATGAAGGTGTCAAGATGCAGTTTCTATTTCATTTTATCTTGAGAAATGGTTCTTAAATTGTTGTTTAACATAAATTTGCATATTATTAAACATATCTACATAATATTTTCCCAAAACTTGGGCAAAGTCTAGTAATAGTTATAAATTCAGCTTTTGTACCAGAACAAGTTGGAGAACATTATTTGTGAGAGGAAAATATATATGAGTGAAACATAGTCATAAAATTCTCTGTCTTATTGCAATGTGAAATTTGGAGATTAAGAAGGACATGTCTTTAGGGTTTGTGTATTTCAGTAGTACCTAGTAAAGGTCTACATTTAAATTCCTTCAGTTGTCAGTTGGCAGTTATATTTTCTGAGCCAGAAAATACATGAATGCTCATTGAAGACTACACTGGATAAATATGGGAGAAAACTAGGAAAGGCATAGAACTATTCTGGTTTTTTTAGTCATAATACTGCCATAATAAAGAAACCAGTCACCATAGTCACATCAACAAGGGATAGCTTGTGCTTCACCAATGTTTCAAGAAGTTGCTCTGTGATTTTGAAAGGCTGAGTGACATTCAGTATCAAGAAGGTTTTCTTGGCATGATGGCAAGAAAGTCTTTTATTATCTCTTTTTCAAACATAATCTTCACTTATATATGTGATTTGCTGGGGAGAGTTTAATAGAGAGCTTTGTTCCTTTTTAACATCCATTAGTATGATGAAGCAAAGATAGTTACAATAGAGAATGTATTATCAAGACCACCGTGCAGGTAATATCCTGCATATTGAATCTAATCACCCATTTAAGTTCAAGTAAGAGTTGTTAAGAGTCTGGCGAATTGTACTTTAATGATTAGTGATGAGAATCACCTGGATAATGAAATTAGTATTGAGAAACATATTTTTAGGCAGAATGATTATCCTGGGAGATTGATTAAAAGGATAATTGAAGAAAATGTAACCTTTTCCACAGTTACCAGGTTGAACTTGTTTAAGGTAATTTATCATAATAGTGTAGCCAAGCCAGATCATAAAAGGACTGACCACTGCTTTAAAGTGTGTTTATTATATATTAATGTAGACCACTGTCATACCAATGAATTATCACCAAGGAAAATGTAGAGGATCATAGCAGTAGTTGAGGACTATCTCACAAGACATCTCAGCCACTCTCACAAAGCAGCATTGACTTAGAAAGGATGAGCCCGGTCTAGACGAAGCCTCTATAAGACAGGGATGATGTTGTGGCTCAGCCTGTTACTAATAGCATGAGTACTTATCATCATGCCTACTGTGAAGTGTTAGCAAGGATCACAAACTATCTCCGTTTTCCTTGTATATAAAATAAAATTTTATTCCTACTGCCAACTGTGGTAAGAAAATAATTACAGGTTTATATTTCACATATAAGGAAGCATCAAGACTTCACCTCTTCTTGTTTTTTCCCCTCTGGGTCTTCTTGGGAGCTCTATTTTTTATGCTTGAAGTGTTATCATTGGATATCCCCTTAAAGTTTTTAGTTGTGAGATTAAAACATGGAGAAATTGACTTATTTCATTAATAGATTATTTTTCTTGCAATGGTGTTCAGTACAGTAGAAAAATTGAGTAGAAAGTTTGGAGAATTCTCATTTATTCCCCCTTGCCCCTTGGCCTCTTCAGCCACACATACACATACTGTTTCCCTATTATTGCCTTTCATTAGTGTGTTGCAGTTGAGCCAACGGTGATGCATGATTATTAGCTGAAACCTACAGTGCACGCTGGAGTTCACCACTTGTAGCATTCTATACATTTTGCCAAATATTTAATACCGTGGGTCCACCATTGGTATTTTATTCTAAAAGGTTTCACTGCCTTTAAGATCCCCTGATTTCTACCACTTTATCTCTCCTGCCTCCAATCCCATCTCCTCATAGCCACCGATCATTTACTGGAACTATAGTGTAATATACTTTGGACACAAGATATGTAGTCTTTGCAGAGTTGTTTCTTTCCCTGCGGTATAGACACTCATTAAGCTCCCTATATACAACAATACAGGATTTGTTTATTTACTTGCAGAGAGGATCTCAAGAATTTCGGGGGGGGAGGCATCAAAACTCATTATATAACCGAGGATGACTGAATTTATTATCTACTTGCTTCTTCTTTCTTATTTCTGAGATTACAGGTATACACTATCACACTTAGTTTATTAGAAGCTTTGATAATCTCTTCATTATCAGTGAATTGTATCACATCCCATAGTGTGAAACTATCACAGTTTGTTTATAAATTCACTTAATAAACATCATCATGATGCCTTTGAAGTTTTATAAATTATGAATGATGATTCTGCAAAACTCATGTGTAGGAACCTTTGTGGGTATATTTTCAACTCATTATGCGCATTTAAAACACAATATCTAACTTTAGAGCAAGATTGCATTTAGCTTTGTAAGAAAATAACCAATTGTCTTCCAATGTGTCTATATGATTTTACATTCTTTCCCAACAGATGAGATTTCTGTCCTTCCAAATCCTTAGCAACACTTAATATCCATATTTTTAATTTAAGGCAGTCTTTTAATTTTTTTTTTTTTTTTTTTTTTTTTTTGGTTTTTATTTCCTAACCAAAGTTTCCAATCCCTCCCCTTACCAGTTCTTCTCCCAAACTCCAACACACATCCTATCCACTCACTCCTCTTCTGCCGTTTCTCTTCAGATACAGGCAAGCCTCATGGATCTCAGCCAGCTATGGTATATCAAGTTGCTGTGAGTCTAGCCAACTCCTTTTTTATTAAGGCTGAATGAAGAAATCTGGTAGGACGAATGGGTCCTAAAAGAGGCAACAGAGTCAGAGACATACCCTGCTTTCAATGTTAAGAGTCTCACATGAACACCAAGTTACACAATGGTAAAATAGAGATCCTAGGTCAGACCCATGCAGGCTCCCTGGTTGTGGGTTCAATCTCTGTGAGACACTAGGAGCCCAGGTAATTGGTTCTGTGGGTTTTCTTGTGGTACCCTTGACAATATGGGTTCAGCAATCCTTCCTCCTCCTCTTCTATAGGGTTTCCCAAGCTCTGCCTAACGTTTGGCTGTGGGTTTCTGAATCTGTTTCATCTATTGCTGAGTAAAGCCTTTCTGATGACAATTGGGCTAGGCAAGGATCTGTGAGTATAAACAGAATATCATTAGGAATCATTTCATTGACTTCCTTTGCCAATGTTATAGGATTGATATCGTGTTAACACATGCACATATTTGTATAGATACAGAACAATTCTATCATCCCTTAAAGTTCCTTCCTAATTCAGTTTGGATTACACTATTCTTTTCTGATCTCTCAGCAAGCAGCGATTCATTCTCCATCACTACTATTTGATTTAAGAGTGTCATATGAATGGCACGTTCAAACAGGGTTTAATTATTTGAGGCTGGCTACTTTTCCTAAGAATGATGCCTTAGAAATGTTTCTACTTAGTTGTGGGTACCAATAATTTGTTCTTTTATTTCTATTATTTCACTATGTAAATATACCACAGTTCAGTTATCCACTAATCTATTAAAGTACATTTGAGTCATTTGTATATCTATTGCAAATAAAGACTCCAGCAACAAAATTTTATTTGAATTTTAGTCAACAACCATTAGTCCATATCTGAATAGATTTTTAAACTCTAACCACTTCCTTTGATCTACATCTCTCTACTTTAGTCAATAGGATGGCTAGGGTTCTAGAGTAAGTCTTAAAAACAAGTAGTGTGTTTTTTAAATAATCCTATTATTCTTTTTAAAATTGTATTATCTCAGCTGGACATAGTAGCCACAACTTTAATCCCAGCACTGGTCAGGCATAGGTACATGAGATAAGTCTCTGAGTTCCAGGCCTTCCAGGTCTTCAGAGAGTGTTCCAGGAGAGCCAGGGCTAGACAGAGAAACTGTCTCAAAATGAAAAAACAAGTAATCAATCAATCAATCAATCAATCAATCAATCAATAGAAAAAGTATATATGTATATATGTATTATATATCTACATATATGATAGAGAGACAGACAGACAGATAGAATGTATTCTTTAATTTATCTGATCAGTAGTGGTATACAGCATTAGGGAAACAGAGGAAACCGGATGAGTTCTGAGTTCAAGGCCAGCCTGATCTAAAGAGTAAGTTCAGGGACAGCCAGTGTTACACAGAATCTTCAAGAAGCAAACAATAAAATTGCTTTATCTCTTCTGGTTTTGTGGCCTTTCTGTGTGACTTTTAAAGCAAGATTGCAAGTAGAAGATTGTTAAAAGGTTACCTCTGTATATCCGATTGAGAGACTACTTACATCATCACTATGTAGAGTCTTCTACTTTACATCTATGAGACTCCCTTCCTCAGAACTTCATTCATTAACACTGTAATTTCCTCCATACAAAAAGTTACTAGGTTTTCAGAAAACAATGCCTTGCTAGTCAAATACTTCTTTGTCCCTTTTTAAGCCATTATAGTTGAGTATTTTAACTTTGGGGTTCTGAATTTATCATTACTATTATACAATGTTATGATTGATTTCCACATGCTGACAATTTTCCTATAACTTTATTAACTTCTTCATTATTTATGTCTTTTTTTTACATCCCTTGAGGGAATTTTCAGTCATGTTATCTATTTAGAAACTCATATTTGTTTTGTCCATTATTTGGGTATCATTCCTATAATTATTTTTGAGTATTGTTCTGCCCATTATGTTCAGTGAGATTCTTGATAGAAGCTGTGAGAGTGACATCCTTGCCATATTTCTGTGGTTTTGGGAAAGAATTAAGTTTCTCATCATTAATAATGACACTAATTGTTTTATTGTAGGGACTTTAAAAAGATTTTTAAATGAATATGTGTGTGTGGGAGAGTGCATGTATGGGAGCACATGCCTTTCAGAGTCCAGAAGATGTCATTACATTCCTAGACCAGGGGGTGATTGGATATGGTTAGTAGGGACTGAACTGACGTCTTCTGGAAGAAAACTACATGTTCTTTACTGCTGGGTCAGCCCTATATTTTAGTTTTGACAGATAGCTTTTATTTCGTTGTAGCTATATCTTTCCTTTCATAGGTTGTTGAGTCTTTTTCTGCATTTTTTAAATTTTTATTTCATTTTACAGTCCAACCACAGGTTTCCCTCCCACCTCTCCTCCCATCCCCCTATATATCCCCTCTATCCCACTCCCAGTCCACTCTTCCTCAGGGATAAGGACTCCTATGAAGAGTCAACAATAGGTTGGGGCAGGGCCAGGCCCCTCTCCCATGCATTGCCACTAATTGTGGCATCCCCCCCATGGGTAGTGGGTTCCAACAAGCTAATTCATGTACTGGGATAATACTGCCACTGAGTACAGCTTTCCATCCTAAGGAATGGGCTCCAATAAGCTAGCTCATGTACCAGGTTTGTATGTAGTCCTACTCCCAGGAGAGAGTTTTCTTCTTTTTTAAGTTATGAAATGAATATATATATATATTATTAACAGATATAACTATGTACCTTTTATCCCTAAAGCTGTAAAGCTGTTGTTAACATAGAATGTTACATTGCTTTATTTTTGATGTCTAGTTAGCCTTTAAAATCCTGGATATACTTGTTGTATTGTATTCTTCTCTGAAACTATTTTGGATATATTTTCTTTTTTAAATATAATATTTATATCTGTTTTCTAAACATTGTTGGTATTGTATTATCTTTTTCTTGTTTATTATCAGAAAAAAATCTGGCTTTGTACAAAAGCTGTGAAGTTTCTCTCATGTTTCTGAAGAAATATATCGTAGAGTCAATGTTATTATTCCTGTAGACATTTGTCATTCAAATCACCTGGTCATGGAGATTTCTTTTCTGTGAAGCCATAAAATATGAGTATAATTCATTGAAGAGTTTATTTGGGTTACTATATCAACTTGACTTTTTTCCTCTTATTAAAAATATATCATTTCCTCATATAATATATCCTGATAATAGTTTCCCTTCCTTCTACTCCTCCCAGTTCCTCCCCACTTTCTTCCCCTCCAGAATTACTCACTTTCTGTCTCTCATTAGAAAAATGCAGGCTTCTAAGAGATTTAAAACCAAACATGATAAAGTAAAATATGATAAGATAAAGTAAAAATCGTACTGAAGTTGGTCATGGAAACACAACAGGAAGAATAAAGTCCAAGGATCATCCACAAGAGGCAGAATCCCACTCACTCTCACAGTCAGTAGGCTCATGAAAATACTAAATTAGTAGATATAATATATGTAAAGAACTTGGTGTAGATGTATTTTGGCCCTGTGCTTGCTTCTTCAGTCTCTGTGAGCTCATATGTGCCTTTACTTAGTTGATTCATAGAATCTTGCTCTAGTTATCTCCTCCACACCCTCTAGCTCTTACAATCTTTCCATCACCTCTTCTGTGGGATTCCCTGAGCTCTGAAGGGAGGAAATTCATGGAGATCTCCCATTTAGACTTCCCATTACTCTCCAAGTAATGTCTGGAATAGGGTCTATAAATCTGTTTTCATCTCCTGGAGGAGAAAAATCTCTCTACTGATGACTATATAAGGTCCTGATCTATGAGGATAGAAGAATATCATAGGAGTCATTCTGTTGGCTTCACTCTAAGTTTATGGGCTACCTAATCTCTGATTCTTGGTTATCCAAGCAGTGTCAGGTATAGGTTCTTTCTCAAGTGTAGTGGGCCTTATCACCAATGATCTATTTTACAGATAGGACAAATTGTAGGTCAATGGTTTTTGACTGGGTTGGTGTCCACATTTTTCTTTCAGTAGGTTTAGACACTGTCCTGGAACCTTCTTTGAGGACCAAGCTGGCCTCAGACTCAGAGATCTGCCTGTTTTTGCCTCTTGAGTGCTGGAAATAAAGACATGTGCTACCACTGCCTGGCTAAATGTGTATGTAGCCCAGGTTAGCCTCAAATTCATGATCCTCCTGTCTCTGCCTCTTTCAGCAAATCCTACCAGAGTGTGCCATATCAACCGGCAAGAATTTTATTATTCTTAGTTGATAGACACATGTTATTTTCAAATGTATGATTATCAAAATGCTTAAATCATTTCTCGTTGGTATTTATAATTTTTATTTTTTTATCTAGTTTCCATTATCTATTAATTTACCTTAAAGTTTATCAATTGTATTGTCACTCCTTAAAGTGCCTACTCATAGGTGCCTGAACCTTACCCATGTTTTCCCATTTAAATTTTATTTAGTTCTACTCTTTAAAAGCAGACTTATTTGAACATTTTAAAATGTAAGACTGTGTGTTTGTCTATATGTGTATACATGTGAGTACAAGTACCTTTGGAGGCCAAAGGCAATGAATTTTCACAGATTTGGTAATACAGGCAGTTATGAGCTGCCTGAGGTGGTGCTAAGTATCAAAGCTAGGTTCTTTGCAAGGGCAGCAAGCACTCTACTCTCTAGAGTCATCTCTAGTCCCCGGAGTTCTTTTATCTATATGGTAACTTTCACGGTGCTTGCTGAAGAATCACTTCTGCTTTTGTTCTCTACTTTCAAAATTAGACAGTTTTCAACAATTGAACACTTTGAAAAAATAGGTAAATACTTATTATGATGATAATATTTTATTTAAATTTGAAACAAGCTTGTTTTACATGTCAATGCCAATTCCTTCACCATTCCCTACTCCCCTGTCCCCCCAAACTCCATCCCATCCACTTTGTAATCCCTAGGAAGGGTGAGGCCATCCATGTGTAATATGTAAAATCTTTATATCATTTGGAACAGGGCCTAAGCCCTCCCTCATGTGTCTAGTCTGAGAGAGTATTTCTGCATGGGAAATGGGCTCCCAAAGTCCATTCATACACTGCCCAGGCCTCCTAAATAACATGCATGTTCAGGGGGTCTGGATCAGCCCTATGCTGTTTTCTCAGCTGTCAGATTGGGCTCCATGAGCTCCAACTTGTTCAGGTCACCTGTTTCTGTGGGTTTCTCCAGCCTGACCTTGACTACTTTGCTCATCACTCCCCCTGCTCTGCAGCTAGATTTCAGTAGTTTGGCTCAGTGTTTGGCTGTGGGTGTCTGCTTCTGCTTCCATCAGTTACTGGAATAAGGCTCTAGACTGGAATAGAAGGTAGTTATCAATCTCACTATCAGGAAAGAGCATTTAAAGTAGTCTCTCCACTATTGCTTAGATTGTTAGCTGGGGTCATCCTTGTAGATCTCTGGACATTTCCTTAGTGCCAGGTTTCTTTTTAAACATATAATGGCTGCCTCTATTAAAGAGTGTCTGTTCTTGATCTCCTCTATTCTCCCCCCCCAACTCAATCTCCCTGCTCCCTCATTTCTCTTCTCCCTTCCTCTTCTCCCTTGTCTTTCTCCTAACTCCCTCTCCCATGTTCCCATTATGCTCAGAAGATCTTGTCACTTTTTTTATTCTCAAGTGTGTCATGTAGGTCTCTCTTAGTGTCCTCCTTGTTTCTTAGATTTACTGGTGGTGTGTATTATAGGCTGGTGATTCTTTGCTCTATGTCTAACAACCATGTATGACTTCATGTTCATCTTTTGGTGACTGGTTTACATCATTCAGGATGGTTTCTTCCAGTTCCATCCATTTGCCTATGAATTTCAAGACTCCATTGTTTTTTTTTTTTTTTTTCTCTGCTGAGTAGTACTCCATTGTATAAATGTACCACATGTACTTTATCCATTCTTTAGTTGAGAGGCATCTAGGTTGTTTCCAGGTCCTACCTATTTCAAATAATGCTGCTATGAACATAGTTGAACAAATAGACGTCTTTGTTGCATGGATATGCAACTTGTGGGTATATGCCTAAGAGTTGAATTACTGGATCCTGTGGTAGACGGATTCCCATTTTCCTGAGGAACTGCCATACTGATCTCCAAAATGGCCATGCAAATTTTCACTCCTACCAGAACTGGAGCAGTGTTCTTCTCTTACCACATCCTATCCAGCAGAAACTTAATGGTATTTCTGACTTTAGCCATTCTGACAGGAGTAAGATGTTTTGATTTGCATTTCCCTGACGGCTTAAATGTCTTTGAGCCAATTTAGATTCCTCTATTGAGAATTCTCTATTCAGTTCTGTACACTAATTTTTAATTTGTTTATTTGGTGTTTTGCTTACTAGCTTCTTAAGTTCTTTGTATACTTTGGAGATTAGCCCTCTTTCAGATGTGGGGTCGGTGAAGATTTTTCTCCATTCTGTGGGCTCCTGTTTTGTCTTGTTGATTGTGTTCTTTCCTTATAGAAGCTTTTCAGTTTGAGGAGGTCCCATTTATTAATTGTTGATATCAGTGGCTGTGCTATGGGTGTTGTGTTCAAGAAGCAGTCTCCTGTCCTAATTCCTTCAAGGGTACCTCCCACTTTCTCTTCTAAGAGGTTCAGTGTGGCTGGATTTATGTTGAGGTCTTTGATCCACTTGGCCTTAAGTTTTGTCCATGGCTATAGACATGGATCTATATGCAGTCTTCTACATACCAGCATCCAGTTATGTCAGCACCATTTGTTGAAGATGGTTTTTCTATTGTATAATTTTAGTGGTTTTGTCAAAAATCAGGTGTTCGTAGATGTGTAGTTTAATATCAGGATTTTCTATTTGATTCCATTGGTCTACCTGTCTATATTTGAGCTAATACCAAGATGTTTTCAGGACTGTAGCTCTATAGTATAGCTTGAAGTCAGGGATGGTGATGCCTCCAGAACTTCCTTTATTGTACAGGGTTGCTTGGGCTATTCTGGGTCTTTTGTTTTTCCATATTAAATTGAGTATTGTTCTTTCAAGGTCTGTGAAGAATTTTGCTGGTATTTTGGTGGGGATTGCATTGAATCTATAGCTTGCTTTTGGCAAGATTGCCATTTTACCATGTTGATCCTACTTAATCAAGAACATGGGAGATCTTTACATTTTCTGGTATCTTCTTTAATTTCTTTATTTAAAGACACAAAGTTCTTGCTATACAGGTCTTTCACTTTTTTGGTTAGCATTACCCTAAGATATTTTATGTTGTTTGTGGCTATTGTAAATGGTGATGTTTCTCTGATTTTTTTCTCAGCCCCTTTATAGTCTATATATAGAAGGGCTACTGGTTTTTTGAGTTAATCTTGTGTCCTGCCACTTTGCTGAAGATGTTTATCAGAGGTAGGAGTTTCCTGGTAGAGGTTTTCGGGTCACTTATGTAAACTATCAAATATCATCTGCAAATAGTAGGAGTTTGACTTCTTCCTTTCCAATTTGTATCCCCTTGAACTCCTTTTGTTCTCTTATTGCTATAGCTAGAACTTCAAGTACAATGTTGAAGAAATATGGAACAAGTGGACATCCTTGTCTTGTTCATGATTTTAGAGGAATCATTGAGTTTCTCTCCATTTAGTTTGATGTTGGCTATTGGTTTACTAAACATTGCCTTTATTATGTTTAGGCATGTTCCTATTATCCCTGATCTCTCCAAGACCTTTATCATGAAAGGGTGTTGGATTTTGTCAAAGGCTTTGTCAGCATCTAGTGAGATGATCATGTTATTTTCTTTTTCAGTTGTTTATATGGTGGTGTACATTGATAGATTTTCATATGTTGAACTATCCCTGCTTCCTCTGGATCAAGCCTACTTGGTCATGGTGGATGATTTCTCTGATGGGTTCTTTTATTGTCTCTATTGCAGTTTTCAAACCTTATACTGTTTGAATTGTTTCTTGTAAATTATGCTTGTCTTTTTCTCCATTTCTTGAAGTTTTTTCATCCATTCCTTTAAGGGATTTTCTCATTACCTCTTTGAGAGTCTGTATCATCTTCATGAAGTTTTTTTTTTAGAGTCGTTCTCTTCTGCTTCATCTGTGTTGGAAAGTTTAGATCTTGCTGGTGTGGAGTCCCTAGAGTCTGTTGGTGTCATGTTGGTCTTCTGTTGTTGACTGTGTTCTTATACTATTGTCTACATATCTCTTCTTCCAGTGAGTACTAATGTGATCTCTCTCTCCCTCTTCTTGTGGGTATGGGGCCAAGGTTCTCTTCCTGTGGGTGCAAGCAATGTCTAATACTCAGATGTCTCTCCTCAATCAGTGGGTGATAGTGCGACTAGGATTCAGTCATATTCTGGATGTGCTGGTCCACTGGGACAGGCTCCCCTGCATGAAGTCCCCAGTCCTCAGGATGTTCTGATCAGACCATCAGAAGACAGGCTCCTCCCGTGAGTGGAGGCAGGACCACGGTGCAGGAAGACTCTGGATGGGCTGGTCTGTCAGGACAGATCCCTGCTTGTGCCATCCTCAGGCCCCAGGAGGGTCCACTAGATAAATATTTATATCATTTTTCCTTCATATATTATTTACATTAAGATATGCTTTCATTTTTGTTGTTAAAAATAAATTCCTAATTTCTTGGTTGCATGATATGCTGGTACAATAATGACACAAATTTGTGGGTGTGGCCCACAATTATCTGATAGGAACTAGGACCAAATCCATGAAATGGTATTTACCCCTGACACTGCACAGGTGACAAAGTTCCTAAGAGTAGATATGGCAGAGACCAGGGGTAAGCCAAATACTATTGTTATGCCAAAGAAACGCAGCAAAATGACTCCTAACAATGTTCTACTGGTGTCTTGCTCAGCCATCACCAGAGAATCTTTCTACCTCAGTAGATGGGAACTAATACAGAGACCCACAACTGAACAATGACAGAACAGTGAGTGAAAGCCACTGGAGCAGCAGTGGGAAATGGGGTTTATCCATCCAATCCCTCCCTCCAGGCTCAGGGAATTCTGCAGAAGTGGAGGCAGACAATTTGTAAGAGCCAGTAATAATGGAAGGAACCAAGGGAACAAGGCCTTCTAAACACAACAAAACTGAGGTGTCAACAAAACTGAACTCATAGATACAGTGACAACATGCACCTGGTCTACATGGGTCTAACCCAGGAAGGGTCCTATTGCTGACAGGGGAAGTGGACCTAAGTCCCTATTCCTAACCCAAAAGCTGTCTTTAACTGAAAACCTTCCACAAAGAAAAAACATTAGTTTTCTCTAACGGAGTCTCATGGGGTATTCAAACCAACCTGAAGGGCAGGCCCCATGCCCAGAAGTAGATAGCTAACACAAAATGAACTCAATAGTATTTTGGGGGCTGCTTCGCCCCACAGTGCTTTGTCAGGGCACTGCTTGTACTTTACCTTACAGATTTTTTTGGTTATGCATAATAGTTTCCAATTTTATCTCAATAGCTTTTCCTGTGTGTGTGTGAATGTATGTATCTGTATGTGTTTCTTGTGTTATTTTTTTCTGTTTGCTTGTTTGTTTATCCCTGTTATGATATTTAAAAATTTTATTTCACTATTACTAATTTTTAGATGCCTATTTGTTTTCTAAAGAGAAAGAGAAATAAAGAGTATGGATTTGGGTGGGTTGGAAAGTGAGACAGATCTGGGAGGAGGTAGAGTAAGGAAAATCATAATCTGAATATATAGTCTGATAGAAAATTATTTTCAATAGATTAAACACACACTAACGAACAAACAACTTTTAATTTCCTTTGAGACCTGATCTTTGGTTAGAAATGTTTTGCTTAATTTTTCAGTGGCTGGTAGGTTAGTAATAAACTTTTATTATTTACTTCTGTTTCATTCTGTCATAACCAAACAGTTTGGTGATAAGAATAACATTTTATCTCCATTAAATGATATCTCCAAAAATAATATTTTTATCTTCATTAAATTACAAAAATGGCTTTAAAATTTGTTTATAGCCCTGGCTTCACTTTTAGTGAACTCTCACCGTATGTACTTCGGAGGATTGTATGTGGGTATTAGTCTTAGATAAGGTCAGTAACTCTCAGTTCTACATGGATGGCTGCTGGTGGTCCTGACCTGTCCATCATCCTTGCTCATTTTGGGACTATTTCTACCAATTATTCAATCTCAAACTGAACTGTCTATTTCTGTTCTATTGTAGAAGCTTGATCTCAGAGTTACATGGATACTAAGAAAACATTCTACCTATAAGCTACATTGCTAGGCCTTGAGACATTTGCTATTTTTCTTTTTTAATTCTGCCTTTCTGTCTTTCTATATTTCTTCCGTCCTTTCTTTCCTTTTTTTGGGGGGGAGGGAGGGGCTTGGAGACAGTGTAACAACCCTGGCTGTGCTGAAATACACTTTGTAGGCAAGGCTGGCCTCGAACTTGCAGAGACCCACTTGCTTCTTCTTCCAGAGTGCTGGGATCAAAGGCAAGCACCACCACCCCTGGCTAATTCTGCCCATATTTTTCCTCTTTTATTTTGAATATTTACTGTCAGGTGCATAAATATTTAAGATAACTATGTCATCTTAGCAAATTACTCTTTTTATCATCATGTAATGTCTATCTTTGCCTGGTCTGTATCGTGGTACTCATTATTTATGATTGTTAGGGCAAATATTTCATTTTTGAGTATGTGTTTGTATACTTTTTCCTTTAACTTACTGTTGAGTTTGATATGTCTCTTTGCTGTTGTTTCCTGTCTTACTATTTTTTTCATACATATAACAAAATAGTGTTCTTCCCCATCCCTCCACTCCCCACATCATCAGCATCTCCCTACTTACCCAACTCCAAGCTCCTCCTACTCTTCCTCTCTCTGTCTCTCCCTTAAAGCCACAAAAACTAAAAATCAAAATAAACAAACAAAAGCCAATAGAACAACCAAACAACAACAACAACAAACAGGGGGTTAGCTTTGCTCTGGCCAACAACCCCTGGGTAAAAGGCCTGCCCAGCAGAGTGAAATGAGTCTCTTGTAGGTGACATACAGTGAGTTCTTTCTTGTATTCTTCCTGAAAATCTCTTTTATTGCTTGTGTTTACAATTGTATTCAATGTAGTTTATTATTATGTGTGTATTTAGTGTACAACATGTGTGTGTGTGTGTGTGTGTGTGTTCTCTTGTATTTTCCCTAAATCCTTTTGCTTTTCTGTCTCTTTTGACTTTTCTGAACTTATCTTTTATTCTGCTTTGTGTTTCAGTGACTTTGTCTTTATAACATTGTAGATGCTCTTATGATCACCTTTCTGCTTACTTTGAGAATCTTTGGAATCCATACAGAAGACCAAGTAGCAGGTAGACATTCACCAATGGGTATATCTCCTCACCCATCTCATTTTTGTTGCCTTATATCTTTCAGAAAGAAACAGTAAGGTACATATCAGCTAACACATGTTCTAAAGATGAGAGAAAGACTTCCCCAGACACTTGTCTTCTTGAGTCATTTCTCCCTGTCCTTGTGACCTTCATTGCTTCCTGTTATTGATTCCCATGAACTATGAGGAACTTGCACCATGCTTCTGTTATAATCCAGGCAAATCTGGCCCTGCCTCTCACCCACTTGCACATGGCAGGTGTATATAGCCTGGATCATGAAAAGAAAGACTCCACCCAACTTCTGTTCTCTCCCCCCCAACTCCCATTTCTCTAGAAGGCAGACAGGACATTTCCTGTCTCCCCCACCTCTTTTCCTATGTCCTCTCTCTGTCTCTGTGTCTCTTTACCTTATTTTCTTATATTTCCCTCAAGAAAATTTTTAATGTAAATCACATCTACAGGTCTCTGTTTCTCCATCTGCCTGCTGTCCATCACCCCTCCCCCCTGGGACTGTGATCCTCAGGGTCCCAGTGAGGAACCTGAGACCTCAGAACTGCTGTCCCAACCCTCACACTTTATTTCTAACATAACATTCCTAATGAATTCTAATAGTCTATTTTTGTTGTTGTTTTTGAATGAGAATTGTTGAATTTCATTTTTGGATATAGTTGAGATTTATAGAATACCTCACCTATTGTCTTAGAGATTCTATTGCTATGATAAGACACCATGGACAAAAGAATCTTGGGGAGGAGGGGTTTTACTTGACATAAATATTCTGAGTCACAGTCCATTGAAAAAAGCCAAGGCAAGAAAGTCTAAAGGGAAAAGAAACCTAAAGAAAGGAGCTGATGTGGAGGGGTGCTGCTTATTGGCTTGCATTCCCTGGTTAGCTCATCCTTCTTACTTATAGCACCCAGGAATGGTACAACCCATGGTGAGGTGAGCCCCCCTCCCTAATATCAATCAAGAAAATACACCACAAGCCTGCTCAGGCCATACTAGTGGGAGTATTTAATAATTGAGGTTTGTTTTTTTCCAAAATCACTGTAACTTGTGTCAAGTAGACATGTTTCACTTACAAGCTGACATGGAAGAGACATTTCCCTTGAATCCTTTTACATAACCATGAAAGCTTCTAGAAGCATGGCAGTTCATTAGATATATGCCTGAAAGCTGACTGGCACAGGCTTTTCTGTGGGAGTGAGCATACAATTTACTTTGTTCAAATAATTATAATTTGAGTCTATTTAAAATATGTTAATAATTATTTCACATAAACAGACTCCAAAATTTTTGTGACTCCCCCACCACCGGATATTTATATTTCTTTTATCAAGATCAGCAAAACTTACATAGAAAGTATCCTGCCCCAACCTGATGGTTTCCCACAATGTCAGCAAGGTGTGTACACATGACCCAGGTTCCTCATGTGATTGGGGCTGGCATGGCGGCAGGGCAAGACCAGTGACAGCAGGCGGAAAAACCATACTCGTTACAAATGGCACCCACGTGGCTAATAAGAACTTACACTTAAAATTTAAAAAAGGGTTTTAGAAACAAAAGAGCAGAGAAAAGCAAGGTTTCTTGTTAGCAGCATTTTTCTCGGTTGAACTCTGCTTTGCAAGAGATAAGCAGCTATTCGTGCCGCTCCTTTAAGAGAAGATTCCTGACTCAGCATAAGCGGCAAAAAACCGCACAGTTTTTAAGAAGCACTGCTAACAATTTATTGCAAGAGCTTGCAATGGCAGTGACCACATCTTCAAGCCGGCAGCATGCAGACTAAGGCAGTGAGCACAGTTCTCACTGCTGGCAGTAAAATACTCACCACCATCTTTGGTAAACCGCAGCTGACACAGCTATGACTTTCATTTTAGTAATGTTGTTGTTTACCAGATAAAAGACTCATGGCCAGAAAAAGAAAAAGATTTACAGTAAAGACAGATTCACATTAAGAAAAAGCGCTAAAAGTTTACAGTATGTTTTAAAATATACATAGACATGGAAAAAAAAAAAAAAAACCAAAATGGTTTTAAAGAGACAAAGAGGAACTGGGTGTGGTGGCACACACCTTTTATCCCAGCACAGAGAGGCAAGCAGATCTCTGTGATTTCAAAGTAAACCTGGTATGCAGAGAGAATTCCAGGGCAGATCAGAGTCACACAGAGAAACCCTGTCTCAAAAATAAAAAGTAAAAGAAACAGAGTAATAATAAAGCCACATAAAGATGAAAAGCTCAGAGAGAATCTGGTTACTGTATGGTATTATATTGTCTTTGTATTGTTTGACTGCTGAGGAAACAACTGTTAAAACAAATGCTGCTGAATTAATTCAATTTATATATTTTAAAAATGCTTTGATTCAAAAATTTAAGTTCAAGGACAAGTTACTGGGAAAAAGGATTTCTATTTTTGTTTCCACAGAAAATAAAAAGCTGTGGATTCCTTCCAGACTAATGTGGTTTGATCAAGCCAGGCCCCCCGAAACAGAGTCGCTGGTGATCCAACATTCAAAACAGCTTGGACAAAGCAGCCTCGCAGACTACAACCAGGATTTCTGCGTCTTCTTAGGATTCACCCATGACAGCACCCCCTATCAGCAGGAAGTAGTTTGGAAAGAATGATGCCCAAATTCCCAAATATTGTTTATAAATGTTTGTTTTCATTTAACTGGGCTTGGTTATAAACGGTTAATGACCACAACCAATCTCTTTTTAAAAGTAAAAAGGGGATTATGGTATAGATATGAATACTTTGTTTTGGAATGGATTTTCATTTACTGATACAAATTTAAGTTCAATTTTGTCATATGTATATTTCTCCTCTTGTTTAGGTATTGTGTTTATATAGCTCAGTTAGAAATGTAATGTATAATTTTGTGCAGATTATAGATAGTTACCTATAATAGTCAAATCTTATAGTTAAGTTAGTTAAGATTTCTAGATATACAGACATGAATTTGAGATAAATAGCTATTCTTCAAACCTTTCAAAGACCTACAGAATATGGCATTTAAAATGGTTTAGGGTTTTTTTTTTTTTCTTGACAGTGAGACATAACTGCACCTGGCAACACCACCTGCGTCAGAAAAGAAGATGGACCTTGAAGAAACGCATTATGGAGTTTGCCTCCAATATGGCAAGACTAGCCATTTGGACAAGATACTGCTCTTGTCTGGACTGTTTGACTTTATGCTGTATAAACTGAACATGCAGGACCCACAGAAAAGTGACTGCTGATTCAAGATGGACATTGCTACAGAGTTCCTGCTTCATGGAAGAGTCTGCCAGACAGTCTGCAGGACACAGAGAAAAGTGACTGACAAACTGCCAATACAAGAAGACAGTTTAAAGTTTCCTGCTTTGCTGAAGAGTCTGCCAGACACACTATGGCCTATGGGCTGAAGATGGAAGATTACAGAAGAACTTTGGTTGATTAACCAGGCAAGATGTCTCTGTCATTTCTAGAGTTTATATATTATCCTTCTGTGGTCTTTGATGGAGTTGAAGACAAATAGTTATGGTTATAGTTTTCATTAGTTAGGATTAAAGATAAGTTACTTAGACTTTAGACACACAAAGATAGAATAGATGATGGAATATTTTCTTCAAATCTTGCTAAATGTTAATGGACTAAATATTGTTAACTGTGATTCTTATTTGATAACTGTTGTGCTATATATTTTGCTATTTTAAGGTTAAAACCCTTCTTTTTATTTAGACAGAAAAGAGGAGATGATGGGAGATGCCATTATGTATTTATGTTTCTCATACTGGTTAATAATAAAGCACTGTTGGCCAATAGGAAAGGAAGATAGGAGGGACTAGGAGACAAGGAAGAAAGAGGAAGTAGTAAGGAGGAGTCAGGATCGAGAGTCTGGAAAGAGCAGTACGCGGCAGCCGGCTCTGGGTAAGAAGACCATGTGGAAATACATAGATTAACACAAATGGGTTAATACTTAAGACAGAGCTAGCCGATAAGAAAGTAGTAACTAGCCAACAGTATAATATCAAATACAGAGTCTCTGTGTGTTATTTGGGGCTGGCTCGGCGGCGGGACAAGACCAAGTTGCAGGCAGAAAAACCCATACTCCTTACAGTAGAATACTGACGAGTGCTCAGTCAGCACATGGTTCTGCAAGCCTCCTTGACTGCTCAATAACTCAGGACAGGACACTGAGATCTTTTCAGCCAGGGATACTACAGACCTCAGAGTTAGTTGCCATTTGGAAGTTTTAAAGTGCAAAGACAATAATCAAAGAACATCTGCAGGGAACAGGGGATTCCCAGATTTTCTCTTGATGTTGGCAGCTGTCCATGGGCTTAAACTCATGAACTGAGTCCCCTATGGGCCAAAATCAATTTTATTTGACTTTTAATCATTTGCGAAATGACTCTAGTAATATTTAAAATCCGGTATTTCTGAAACAGAAAGAAGTTCTCTAGGGAGTAGTACAGTGGACTCACAGTGGGTTCCTTAGAGCAATACAACTGAAGGTAGGGTAAACATCTGCTTTCATGTTTCTATGGTACTGCTTGTATGATCCATTGTTACTGTGTTCTCTATCACTCCTATTTCTGAAAAGCCTAAGTTTATATTCCCAGTGATGTTTGTCAATTATGTGACAGTTGTTTCCTAATATTTAGGGTGTTTACATTTGGATAATAAATATTAGGGTATCAATTATTACTCTGAGAAATATTTATCAGGATTTCTTTCTGTGTAGGAAGGTATAAAAAGCTCACTGTACTAAGAAAATGATGAACAAATTCTGTTATGTAAATAATAAACAAGAAATAAATAATAGATAAATAAACTGTTATTTTGGTCATCAGTGATTGTTATGAAGATTTAATATGGCGGGTAATGTCACGGGGATAGAAGGGTGTGTTTTGACTGAGGGTCTCATAAAGATTCCTCTGAGGAGAAGAAAGGCAGCTAACATCAGAACGGTGAAGTACTGGTCTGAGGAAATCATTCTAGATTGTGAAACTGGAATGTTTAGGGTAACAGGCAGAAATATAGTGAAGTGGTGTGTAGGGTTCCCTAATATAACTGTTTTCTATGCTATCAGAAGCAAGCAGTGAAAGGAAAACCTGGAAAATAAAGCAGCCACTTAGTAAGTCCAGGAAAAGTGATTAAACTCAGAGGACAAGGCTTGGGAAAATGATTCTTTGTTGGCCTGTGCTGTCTCTGTCCCATAGGTGTCATTGTCTTCTGATTGTACAGCTAGATTCTCATTGTCAGGAGTTTTCATCTACTTGATATTTCATCAGCATCTCCCAGAAGTCTCTGCATTAGCTACACCACCCTCACATCTTTGAAATTCCATGGCAACAATGGTAGTGGCTTTCTCTTCTCCTCAGCAACAACTTGCTAGAGTTCCAAGGCAGCTTTAACCTCAGACTGTGTCACTCTGGGCAGAAAACTTTATTGGTTGCCCTTGTCACTGTTTATGACTACATAACTGAGCTTCACTCTCCAAGACTCATTTCACTTCAAATGTAACATCTTAGTATGAATGATGATTACTAGGACAGCCAGTAGTTCACTTTGACACACTCAAAACTGAGAGACTCATCTTTCAGGAACACAAAGAGCAGCTAAGTTAAGGCCAAAGACTTAACTTCCTGATTTAGTAATTTTTTTTGACACTTTCTATCCAACTATATAGTTTATTCTTATTCGGCCTGTGCTTAATATATACATTTATATCTATGTATACATAAAGTTTTGATCCAAATATTACTATTTTAATTTTCTTGAGCATCTTTTTTTAAATCATACTTTTAGAACTAAGTATCTTTATATCAGTTATCTGAATAAGTAGGAAAAATAAGAAGATAAGGGGCCAGCAAGGTGGCTGAGTGGACAGGATCACCTGCATCCAAAACTAATGACAGGTTTTGATGCCTGATCCCCAAAACCCAAAAAAGTGAAAGGAAAAGGACAATTCCCACAAGTTTTCCTCTAGTTTCCATATACATGCTGTGGTTCACACACTCCCCTGACATGCATACATACACATATAAATATAATTTAAGTTTTTAAAGGGTGATAGAAAGAAACAGTTGACCAACACCCATAGAAGAATCTAATTCTTAGCATTGACACTTGCAAAGGTTTCTGCCAGCCTTCCATTATTTCTGAGCCTTTTTGTTGAAATCCAACTTACAGAGAGAGATAGGACATGGGTTTGCAGGGTTTCTGAGCATTTGTGGATTAAGAAGGTAGAGGGGAAATTATTACCTATCCTTTCAACAACATCTAATTATAATTATGCTGATGTTTACAAGAACAGTCTTTTTTGAGCTGATGGAGAACTAAACATCTATTCCTTAGTGTGGATAACCCATACCTCAGTCTGAGTGTGGAAAATGTCTTAAAATACAGAGCACTTTCTATGTTAGACCAATTTCGTAGGTTCTGTTTGGCTTTCAGTCATCCCTGTCTCCCAAAGAGGAAGTACAAAAGCAACCCTGAGTCTGCTCTTCCTTCTGAAGCCACGAGTAAAGCAGTTTGGAAGACGTTTTGTTTCATGTCTTTTTTAACTTCTTTAAAAATATTTCTGAGAGGGTGGCTAATAATAAGATAGGTAGGTGGATGGCAGGGAGTTAACTAAAATGTTCAGAATAGTTCTGAGTACAATCACATTTATAAATAGAGAGAATGGGACAGGAACAAAACCCCACTAACTCAGTGTGTCTAGTTCAGATGCAGCTAATGTCCCTATTTAGCATCGTCAATTTGCTCTCCCTTTTCCTCACCAGCCTAAGAATGTGCCTCCAAGCACTGAACAGCCTGCCAAGTCCAAGGACATGGGAATGTAAGTTATCAAACAAATTGGGATGAAAGGTGCTGAAATCATCTCTTTAGAACATTGCCAAAAAACAGCTTGAGCTTCCAGAATGCTAATTGCTGAAATGTGTTTCAGCTTCCGAACTCATTCTGAGCTATGACCCACTAACCAAAAGGCAAGAAGAATGTGGCAAAATAAAAGAGTCAAGTTAAAGTAGATGCTGAAAGAATGTCAGTAACAAGGAATAAGACAGATAAAGAAGTTTTTCACTGGAGACTTCTGGGAAAGCATGGGATGGGTTGGAAAGGTGTGTATTCTACTTGTGCCATCTGGCTGTATAATGAGATGTGGCAACCAAAGGGGGCAGTCCTTACTTATTTGTTCTGCTTCTGTAATTTCTGCAAGGGGTAACCACCATCTTGTAGTAAAGTATTAAAGGCCATTGCCTATTTTGAATTAATTAAATTTCTTGTTTGAAAAATTCACTTGTTTCTATTAACTTATTTCAACATCACAATAATTTGTTGGAAAAGCAAAACTCTCTGTGTGTATCTATAGATGAAATTGAGACCCACAGAGTCAAAATAAGTTATCTGAAAGTCAGATTTATTGTTAGCTACAGAATTAGAGTTAGAATTAGAGTTTTCTGGAGTCCTTGCCTGGCCATCACACTGTTATACCCCACTCCAGTCAGTAGCCTTGAAAACCCTCAGAAAATGTACTAGAAGAACTGAAAGAAGCCTGTTTTCATATTTTTGAAACATATCATTAGTTAAGTGACTTTTATGAAACAGTTTAATAGACATCCCTGTAAAAATGGGATGTCTATTAAATAAGAGTCAGCCCTATAGACTAGCTATCTAGACTCAGTGTGTATGTACATATGTAGTTGCCAAATATATTGAGTGGTGCCCAGTTATTGGTTGAGCATGTACAGAGAATCATTACCAACTAAATAAACCATAATACCTTAGATCTACTTATATGTTACATACATTCCATTGTATATGTGGTATTTTTCCTAACATCTTGTATGACTTTGGAAGTCATATTTACATATAAATCTAGTACAACTTCGCTTAGAGAGACAACTCATTAAAAAATAAAATTTTAGAATTGGTTTAAAAGATACATAATTATGAAAACAATGTCTTATCTCTAATTTTCTTAGCATTATATTTTAGTGTCTCACCTTACATTTTACTTTAAAGATATAAATTCTAGTTTTTACTTTATGAATTAATTAGTGGGAGAGCAACTAGTTGTGATGTCTGGATATTCACACTCTTATTCTCCACTTTCCAAACATAAAACAATAGCAGTTGGAACTCCAACAGAGGGGAAAAAATGTGGACACATGCTTATGTTCTTGGAAGGAAGATAAATATATCCAAAGAAGCAATGGTTTGTATATGAAAATTGTGAATAAGTTTAAAGCCAAATGTCTACTAGACCCAGAAGTTTGATTACTGAAAAATGTAAGAATTAAAACTGTTTCATCTAAGATGATAAAACAGGAAAAGAAACTGAATTCACACTAGTCATCCCAAAACAGAGATGATAGAGCAGGAAAGGGAACTGAATCCACTCTTTCACACTAGTCATCCTTAAAGCACTCTCCAATCCCATCCATAAAAGGCAGCTAAAATTTTTCTTTTTAAAACAAATTCTGACTTCTTGTAGGAGGAGAGGATGTAGGAAACAAGGATACATTATCAGGGACCAGCAAAACTATAACTCTGGTCTTTGAATGGAACCAATGTATCATCATGGTGCCACAGTCAAGGAGTATGTCATGGCCAAGGAAGAACATGGTTTCAGACCAGGGGGTTTGGAACATGTGTGGAGTCAACAACCAAAAACAGTCATTACTAAGAAAGGTGGATAGGAGAGGAGAAAGAGCTCAATGAAGAAAAGAAAGTTAACCAAATAATTTCACTCAAAATGAGGCTGATGTCAAACATGCCAAATGGAGGACAGCAATTTTAAAAGACTAACCCTGTCAGAATAGTTTTTCTGTCTAGGACCCTTGGCCCAAAAACCTTAGCATCACCAGGGAGCTTGCTAGAAGTACAGATTCCCAGGCATATGTCCAGGCCACCAAAAACTAAATTCCCTGTTTAATATAAATATCAGGAGACTGGTTTGTATAAAATCACTAGGAAAGTGCTGTTGCAGAAGAGAATATATTTACCTAACTCTGAGAAATGCTTCTACAGAAATACACTTCAATTCCTCTGAGGGGGAAAAAAATGAAGGAAACTCATTTTAAAGAAAGCAAAAGTGATAGCATCTTTAGCTTTAGCAGTGCAGTATTTGCCTGATATATGGTGTCCCTGGATTCAATCCATAGCACCTATGTAGTAAACAAATAATAAGTAAATAAATCAAGCAAGAATAAGCAAAAAGGCAGACATTCTAAGATCTGTTGCACAACAAAAGAAGATTTAAACATAAACAGTTAAAATTCCTACAAACCATCAACAGCTCTTATGTATTGAGTTTGGCCACAGGACAAAAATGAAAGTTAATGAAAATTTTCTATAAAGTATTTATACAGAACAGGGAGAAAGAGAAGGGAGGTTAAAGGAAAAGTTGAAATATAAGAAACAGCTATTAACGACCCAATTCACACTCAGTTACAGCAATGAGATGGAAATAGTCACATACCATCTTACTTTTTAATTCTTATTTTATATGTACTGGTGTTTTGATTGTCTGCATATCCAAGTATTACCTGCATGTCTGGTGCTCATGAAATATCAGAAAATGGCAGGAAATCACCTATAAGTAAAGTTATAGCTGAGTCCCCATGTGGGGACCAGGCATCAAACTCAAGTCCTCTACATGAACAGCAAATATGCTTAACCTCCAACCCCCAAAACACTGTATTTGATTTTCAGAATATAAATGATAGACAGTCATAAACAATACCAAGGTAAAGGGTAGATGAGTTGAACAGAAGCAATAGCCTGCCTCTGCATGTCCAGCACCAGATGACAGCAGAGAAATGATGGATGGCTCCCTCGCCTGAGATTACAGCTGATACTGGATGAAGAGAGCTGTTTTCTGTTCCCAGTTCTTTTCCAGTATGCATGTCCTATACCATACAGCTTTGCAGCCTGACTCAGTGAGTACATGGAATATGGATACTTTGGATACAGTATGTGTCTCGCTTTGGATCACAGAGGCAGAGATAACAGCACGCCAGTAGCAACTTTCTAGCCTAAATTTTAAGATGCCTTCCTTATCCTTAGGTATTTCTGCCATCTTCACAGGAACAGCAGCATGCTAGGGCTTTCCAAACAAGAAGGCAAGAAACTAAAATACACATAAAACGTAGCTTCTTATCCAATGAAGCTTAGCTCAGTGCTCTCTGAGACATCATCTACACATATGGCTCCCATGAAATTGCATGTGTGCATGTTGCAATAACAGCACAATAGAGTTATTTATAATTCAATTATATGTGGCTCTTGCACAGAACCCAGATGCAGTTCCCTGAAGCCACATCACAATTGACAACCATTGTTAATTCCAGCTAGAGAGGTACTGACTCTCTTTTCATACATCTGCAGTTAGTGCACATATGAGCATCATAATATATATATATATATATATATATATATGTATATATATATATGTGTGTGTGTGTGTGTGTGTAAACACACATATGCATGAAGTAAAAATAAGCAATAATAAAAATAATTAACACAAAATGTAATTTCACAAACACAATTAGGCTACCATTCATGCATTCTCATAGTAAGGTTTACTAAAACAGAAGGCTATAAAGTAAAAGAAGAAAAGTGTTGAAAGTGCAACCAAAAAGAAAGCATGAAATACATGAAATTTGAAGGTAAAGACTGATGTACATTGGTTCCTATAACACTCACTCTGTACATTTATTAAAGATAAAATCAAATTCTGAAATATGAAAATGAGTTTGCACTCCCAGATATTCAATTGATGAAGTATGTAGAAGTCTATATTACGAAGGGTAAAATTATTGAATAGTTTTGAATTCTTGATAAAATACTTGTGTGGACATACAAAACAAGGCATTACATGTACTGCCTTTTTGCTTGTTTGTTTTTTGTCTGTTGTTTTGTTTATTTGTTTGTTAGGGTGAGTGTGTGTGTGTTCTTGTTTTGTTTTGTTTGTTTGTTTTATTTGAGACAAGCTCTCACTTTGTATCCCTGTCTGGCTTAGAACTTCTTGTGTAGGCAAGGTTGGCCTTGAACTTCATCTGTCTGCCCTCTGAGAGCTGGGATTAAATGTTTATGCCACCACTTCAAATATATATATATATACATATATATATATATATATGTATATATATATATATTTATATATATATAATTTTTAAATGAAATAAATTGCGGGTAGGTTATAAAAGTCTAATTGGACTAAAAGAAGAAAAAGATTCAGGGATTGGGGGAATCATTAAAAAAAATCCTAAGATACATAACAGAAGTAATGAAACCATTGTAAAAGCAAAGAAACAGAAACCATCTTTAAAGTCTACTCATGAAAGAGATCACTGGATGATCAATTAACACTCAGTCTAACCAGTGATCAGGCTCGCTAACGAATGAAGTACACATGAGACCACTGAAATAGCAAAGTGTTAAAACCACAATGCTGCTGCAAAAGCCCAGGCTTTCAGTCAAAAGGCATCATGTGCTGATGAGGACTTAGAGAAACTGAGATTGCTTGTCCACTGCCAGTGAGCATGCTGACATAGGCAGTTCTGAGACCACTGAACGCCTCTAGCCCCCATTGCTGACTCAACTATTCTACCCGTTGTCCCACACTGTTGAGAAACTTAGAGGCCATGCACAAGCTGCTCTTTAATGTTTGCTTGTTGCAGCATCTTTGATGAAAGCAAATTTTCAAGTAACTTCAATATGTGTTAGCTGGAAAATGGACAAATGCTCTTTTTTCTTTTACTCACATAAAGAATTCTAAACTCATTAGTTAATTTTTTATTATTACTTATTTTTATTTTGTGCATATGAGAGCTTTGCCTATGGTACATAAATGACTATGTACTGTATGAACCTTTTCGATGAAAACTCAAAACATGTAATGTGGCTCAAAACAAGTAAATTGAAGATGAATAACAACCATTCACATTAAAAACACCTACATATTTGAAAATATGAGAGATAGCTTTATACATTATTTATTAAGATATGTGAATACATGTTTTTATGAAACAAATAATTTAGGATACTAATTTTTACTGAAAAGAAAAGGAAATGGATTTCGGGAGCTGGTTACTAGTTTTGTTTAAATAAATGTTTACTTTAACAACTTTATTTTTAGGTAAGATTGACTATTTGACAGGTTTTGAAAATCATAGCAACAATAATTATTCTCAGGTTAACTTACTCTTTTCTGCCAAATGTCTGCTACTGATTTAAAGAAGAGATATCTAAACATGTATCCTGTTAATTCAAAATATTTATATTTTAGGCATTTAGTGCATGGAAGAGCATATGCCAGATATGGACATACAACGAATAAAAAAGACAAATGTCACCTTTACAAAGCCAAGTCTAGCAATATTTGCATAAAATCTGTCATCAGGACAGTTGTCATGAGAGTTGTAGATAACAGTGCACCTTTAAGGAGGAGTCATTCAACCAACCACTATGGTATACTGTTAAAAATGGGTGTCTAGAGAATATCTCTGACTCTTGGGGTACATATGTGAAGATCCACAACCTGACACTCATTTTTACAATGCTACTGGGAACCAGTCCTAGAATTTAATAAATGTTCACTACTTACAGAACATCTCCTTGTGCCATTCCTAATTTTGAGAAAGCTGAGAAAAAAGATGTTACTATTTCCAACATGCAGCTTTCTTCTTGGCTTTGATTTCCAGGAGCTGGCATCAAGCATTTGAAGAAAAGCCTTCAAACCGTCTACACAGTCTTTCCCACACTAGAGAAGTTCAAGCTACAGTTGCCTTCCTTTCTTAGACAAGAGAAGCAATACCCAAAGAGCATATTTAAATAAATGCACACTTTTATTCAAACTGTGCAGCAGAGAAGTTGGCAGATACCATGATACGTCAATTGAGTTCAACAACACCCCAGGGTTAGAGGTGGCCTATCATGAAAAATCCTCAAAGGACAGACAGTGGGTATGTTATTGCAGACTACAGAAAAGTACCTTCCTTCACATCAATCAAGTGGGAAAGGGTACAGAACCAGAGAATTAGGTCTTGTTTTTCAAGGTAATAAGGTGATGAAATTTAACATTATTTTCCTTATTTTGGTTGTTGCACCTTAAAAGGTGGCATCAGCACCTCCCGCTAACACTGAAAGGTAGATCATGAAGCACAGCTGTTGAAGAAGATGGTTATAAGGTTGGAATTGCCACCATCCATTCAAATCCTATTTCTAATTTTGAAACAATGATAAACAGGTGGAAAAATAAAACTGAAAGCTTTCCGGGAGAGAGGCCTTTGCTTTTCCTTGGGCGTAGTGAGAAGCATTTCAAGAACCATGTTTTTTGGGGAACATGTTTCCACGCCTCCCAAAAACCCAACCTTACAAAACAAACAAACAAACAAACAAACAAAAAGTAAAAGGGAAAAGAAAGAAAGGAAGGAAGGACAGAAGGAAGGAAGGAAGAAGTATTGACTAAATGGCTATTCAGAAGCAAGGTCATGGATTGGTAGTTTTGCTAGGCATGTCTGTTAAGAGAAGGTTTTTCTGGCACCCTGGAGCCACCGCTGTGCCAGCCCCAAATAACATACAGAGACACTATATTAGATATAAAGCTGTTAGTTTGTTACTAGCATTTCTTATTGGCTAGCTCTGTCTTAAATATTAACCCATTTCTATTAGTCTAAGTATTTCCACATGGTCTTATACCTGATGATATCTCCCATCACATGTCTGCAATGCACGGTTGGCTCATAGCTTCCCAGTTTACATGTGAGCATCGAGGACAGGAGGGACAGCTAGGCCTCAAATGAAATGTACCTTTTTCCAAGTGCAGCACTGTAGGTGCAGGAGAGAGGGAGATGGAGAAAGGAAGTGAAAGGCCACTAGAAAGTATTAGAGGAAAGCAGGGACTATAGGGAAATAGTTAACTAAAGTAGAACGATGAAACAGGTCGATTCTCCTGAGCTGAAGGCTACACTGAGGAAACTTTGAATACAACAAAAACATAAGCAAAGGGCTCAATTTTAAAGTGTCTACTCTATTAGATGAAAGTGATAACAAAGTATCTGGGTGCCATTGAAAGCCAGTCTCTGCCACCCTTTACCTCAGCTTTCAATACTGTAAGAAGCAGAGCTGGTCACTGTGGGGAAGAGGAGGGAGTTAGGTAGAGCCAAGCTCCAGGACTCAGCTGGTCTTCCACTGGAACTAGGAAGAAGTTTAGTTTCATTTGAGCCCAATGAACTTGTGGGCCCTTTTGACTTCTGAACTAGTCTTTTGGTATATTTGTGTGTGATTTAGAAATGTTTGTGATACAGAAGTGATACAGCATGTGGTTTGCCTCTGATATTTCCACTAAGAATATAGCCAATAAGCCCATGGAGATAACTTGAACAAGTGGTGAGAACAAATGTCCATAGGAGTCAAGTTTGTTTCCTCTTCTGTCCCTGTGTTATAAGGTTATAAGATCACCTGACTTCTTCAGGTGTTTACAGGGTAATTAAAGGAAAAGAGAGAAAGTTTTGGCAAACTGTGCAGATGTCTGAGTCTGTGTAGAGCAGAAGCAGACTACAGAGGACTGCAAGAAAATCTAAGTGATTTTTAAGAACACGGGTGTTTCAGATTCAGTTTCTAGTCTTTTCTGGTCTTGTAATATAACTTGATCCTTCTGAAATATGCTCTGGATACTGAGGGCCTAAAGATACCATGGTGCATCTCCAGCCCCCTTTTCCTAACTGAGGAACTTCAAGCATTCTAGGATACATAGTCCTTGAGATGAGCATCAGACTGGTAGCAAAGACCAGCTTCAGAAGGTGAGACCCCAATTTTATTCCACCATAGAAATAAAAAAGGCAACTAGAAAGTCAAAGACTTGGAGAAGGCCTGCATTTATAAATGATTTCTTAGTGGCAGCTTCCAGGCTTCTAGCAAGCAAAAAATGAGGAAGTAAAGTTTTGTGTTCCAAAGTTAAGAAAGGCTTGACAAAGAAATCTTCGAAGATTTGGTCATATTTGACACTCTCCTCTGTATTAGATGTGTAGAACATACTCTAGGAACAGTTATCAGTAAAATAGATACATGGGCACAGAAGCCAATTACTCTCTTTGTAAACAAATTGCAGGTTAATTAATGGATGTCTTGGATGCCCAACTGATGCCTTAAGGAATTTTAAATGCGTTCCATCATTCAGAAGAAAATCAAGGTGAAGATACTAAGTGGTTAAGATACTTGTTTAGTTCTTGTTGTGCCTTCACAGCGTTACAGCTGCTGGGTGTTCTTCACGAGACCCAGGATGCTAAGTGAAGCTAGTTTTCAAGTGTCACTCTTGGCAAGTGAGATATTCCTTTTATAAAACTATCTACTGAGCTTTGACACTTAGACTGAAGTGTGTGTCCACGTCCCTGTTATAATGTGAACATGTCTTTGTTCACTCTGACTCACAGATCCTTCAGTCAACAAAAGTGCTTTACAGATGAGCAATTCAAAACTGCAAAATCAAAGGTGCTATGTAAAGCTGTCTTCCTCCAAGGGCTGCTGATCATCTTACCTTGAGAAACTAGCAGATCAGATACGACTATTTCACTTCCAGAGCAACCCGGGATGTGTATGCAATGTCACTGTCAGTCTTACTCCGAAAAGAACAGTGTTTGCTAGAGCTACTGAATTAAGCACTAAATTATGATAGACTTTGTCCATCAATCTGCAGTTCTAAAGACACATCTCCCTCCTCTGCTTAGTATGAGTATCTATAAAATTCAAGAAATCATAATTTGTTTTAGTGCATTTATAAAACTCTTTCTTGGGATCTTGCTATGGTCACTTATGTGGTAGTTGAACATGTTGGTGTATTTCTAAAACAAATACTCTTCACTGAAGCTTTCTGTATTTTCTACTTAATAAAGGAATTTTTAAAGTGTAGTCTATAAGACAACCCAATAACTTAGCATTAATTGCTGTCACCAAAGAATCACATACTGGCTTTAAGATTCTGCTTAATAAACTCCCCACTTTTTATTAGACCAGAGTATTCATGAGCATACACATCTCTGTAACATTTAACCAATAAGCTTCAAATATTCCACAAACTCAGATTAGAAAATTCTGAAAATAATGATGATTCTCATTTACCATTATGACTTTATTCATAAATTATGATGTGGATATACATGTGAGGAAATAGGAAAGATATGACTCTTGAGATGTGTTGAGTGTGTTCTGGGACCATTGTTCTGCATATCAGCTGGTAAAAAGCACTGGATATGGGTGGAGGCACCTCACTGTTAGTATCCCTCTTCTAAATTTTGACTTCGATTTCTTGGTCTCACATTATAGTACTGAATTTCAAGATCCCCAAGACTTTTCTGTTTTTGCTTGGTGACTGGCACTATTTCACTGAAAGACTTTGAAACCCATTGTCTTTAACACTGATCATTGTTGCTGGGACTTAGTAGTAGATCTATCACCAAATACCATGCTGGTTTTTCAATATGCACATTTATGAGGTCTTTATAATGATTACCATCACATTATGGTCCCCTGACTATGTAGACAAGGTAACCCGGCTTACAAAATCACGTAATTAATAAATGGCAGAGCATAGATATGAAAACTCTCTGAGTCCAGACATGATGATTGTGAAGGTCATGTGTCCTTCTTGAACAAACAGTTATTATAGATTCCTTCTCTATGGCCCTTTGACCATGCTTACAGCTCAGGTGTGAAGAAAATCTCCCTGTTTTTTAGAACATCACCCTATCTGGAAAAATTTGTGCAAAATGTTTAAGCACTCGCTACTTGAGCCTACCTGAATTCCAAGTAAATTTTAATTTTATTTTAATTGTGTCAAGACAGACATTTTTAGCTTTTTATTGCACATTTTAAACATCATATTCTATACATATTACTGAAGAAGTCATATAATAGAATGCACAGCTAATGCTTTGAATTAAAAGAGTGTTTTCAATATTTAGCAACAAGTCATCTCAGTGAATTAATCACAATTTCCCTTGTCTCGATTCATTGCCATGATTTGGTGGTCGCACTAGATCTGACTTGAGATGGTATAGGTAATATGTGATAAATTGCTTAGCAAATTAGCAGTTGAGACCTTTGGCCTGTTGAATTAGGCTAGGGCATCTCTAAATTGGAGAGAGGTAGTTTTTGACATGCAGTACAAGAAACCAAGTGCTCAGGCACAGGTACAACTTCTTCCTGACCATTATGTCTGGAATCACAGAGTTGTTTCCTTGATGGCCTATGTTGCTTGGGGATTCGATACTCAAGCCCAAATATTGAGAACACAGTTGTTTTGGAGCCTGCCTTGGATTTACAGAAATCTATCTCAACAATAGGTATTAAGAAAAGGTACCTCAGAATCATGTAAAGATAAACAAACAAATAAATGAATGATGAATAAGGTTTATTGTTCAATTAAATTTTGAAAACCAAGAAACATGTTGCATTAATCTAGGCATAGTCTCACAACACCTACCACATGACAGTGCAGCACCGTAAAGGTTGCCAGCAGTGAAACTCTGACACCTTCACAGTCTGTACAATACAATCCTGACTTGAATTTTTTTTTTCTTCTAATACTAAGATGTGCCAGTAGCTTTTCTGATAGGTTAATGGAGCCTTCTATCTCCTTAGGTGGAATGTATCAAAAGTAAGATGTTTCCTTTGTGAGCCGGGTTCTCAACAGAATGAGCATAGTGGTCAATTGGAAACCTCTCTGAATGGTAACATCAAGGGTGAACACTAACAAATGTTGACCTCTTCTTTGGTTCTAAAATATAGCCTCATCTCTCTATAGCCAATAGGGCACTGAAGTCTGCAACAAGGAATTGAAGAAAATGGGAGGTCCTGTCTGTTAGTTCAGGGTAACCGACAAGTGTGGCTCACAAAGAAATAGAGAAACACAACCAAACATATTCTGGGGTTTAGCTCTTAAAAAGTCTCATTTTCTCCTGATTCAGCTGAACAGTCCCTTACCCTTGGACTTTCAATCATTTCTTTTTTCTTTCTTTCTCTATTTCCTTTTCTATTTATTGTAACACAGTTCTATATGTACAGACATATTCTCTAATTCTCCACTTTCCATGAGGGAAAACAGTTATTCTGCACATCATTAACACTCTGAATAATTGAAAAAACAGTGGAATTAGAATTTTGTTTTCTGAGTTTGTATCTACTTATCCACCTTGGAGTATGCATAATCATATAGTGTTCCAAAGGAATATGGTTCAATTTTTATAAAAATTTGCTACATTGAGACCTCACATTAATTATCCTACATTATCTTTACTTAACATTTGGTTCTATTTTTTGAAAAGACTTAATTTCCTTTTTCAATTGCTCAGTATTTCTAAGTTGTTAGTTTTTGTCCCAATCATCATAAATTTGAATTATTTTTAACAATAAAATAAAATAAGATAAAACAAAAACTAACCCAAAAACCAAAGGAAAAGAGCCCTGGAGAAAGCACTATAGCACGATAAATAAAAGATTCAGGGAAAGTTATTGGGATTCAAGCTTCAAGCTGAAGATCAGAAAAGCAAAGCAGTCAAGTACTATCTCTTACCTCTACCTCAGGCTGAAAAGGTGATCCTGGCTCCATCAAGCCCCAGACTGAAATCCTAGAGTGCTATGCTCTCCTCAATATGGCTGGAGAATGAATGCCAGTTCTGAGACTGTTTCTGTCTTAACTACCTTTCCTGAATCCTGGGATCATCTTTGTGTGGGTTGTTTCTCTTTAGGACTGGATATATTCCTTGTAGCTCAGTGTGGCCTTGAAATAACAGAAATCCAGATACCTCTACCACTCAAGTGGTGGGTTTAAAGTTGTGTACCACCACAGCCTGATCTCTATAGCTTAAGGCTGACTTTGCTTTCTGGCTCCTCAGGCAAGTTTAACTAAATCATAAATAATATATCACCATAAGGCACAAGAACAAGAGACCTACTCCTTCACACTCACAGAAATAACATAAAAACACTAAACTGAAAGCCATAACATGTGCCCAAAGGACCTGTGCAGACCGATGCAGGCCCTGTGCTTACTGCTCCAATCTCTGTGAGTTCTTATGAGCTTTGCTCAGGATGATTTAGAGGGCCTTGCTTTCTTAGTGTCTTTCATTCACTCTGGCTCTTATACTTTTTTTTTTTTTTTTTTTTTTTTTTTTTTTTTTAACCTCCCCTTCTGCAAGATTCCCTGAGGCCTAAGGGGAGGAATTCAAAGGAGATATCACTTTTAGAGTTGAGTGTTCAGAGGTCTGTCACTCTCCATATGGCTGTGGGTCTCTGTATTTTCTTCTGTCTGATGCAGGAGGAAGCTTCTCTGATGGTGGCTGAGTGATGCACCAATCTATGGGTATAGCAATATGTCATCAGAAGTCATTTCATTGCTGTGTTTTTGTTTCTGAGAGCAGTAGCACATTAGGGTGCTTGCCAATAGAAAACAATGAGGTATACTGTATATATATATATGTGTGTGTATATATATATATATATATATATATATATATATATATATATATATATATTCAAAGAGGACAACAAAACCCCTGCTTTGTCATGGAACCAACTTGAAATTTACAACGGGCTCCCCAGTTCCCTTAGCCTCTGTGGTCTTTAGGAAATGACCTTACTTGTCTTAGTTATAAAGTAAAAGCTTTCATTCCTCCTTATTTTTTTTTCTCTTTGAATTAGTGTTTTTATTTTTTAACATTGAACTTAATGAGTACAACAAGTTCTGATTGTGTCATCTGTCAGAAATGCATGGGTTGACTGACCATAAATTATAATTCATCAAAAACAAAAAATGGCTAAGTAAGAAACCATAATTCAGACAGATTAGATTAACAATTGCAAGAGTATACTGATAAAACTATAAGGTTTGGATCATTAGCTTGTTGATTGTATTAAGAACTGCATTTAAAATTTTTCTAATATTTCTAAATCAAAATGGTATTTTAGAACTTATTTTTACTATTCTTGATGAACTGTTATGTTTCTCCCTCTTATTTCTTACAGCCTTTCCTTTGTGAAATTACCAGGTATGAGTATATTTTACATAAATAAGCTATCCTTGCTGATTTTATGTTTTTAAGATGTATTGCCTTAAACTCATAAAAAATAAAATTAGAAAGGGAAGGGAGAAAGAAGAAGGAAAGGAGGAAGAAGGGAGAAAGGGTAGGAGGGCAGAAGGGTGGAGGACGGAGAAAGTGGGAAACAAGCCATTCAAAGACCAGATGTTCCCTTGTTCGCACATACACCAGGGAAAACTGAGATAGAGAACATGATAGGGACAGGAGAGAAAGCATGTTGCTATCCACAAACACTTTTCAATAACATAGTAAGACAAAGATTTAAATATAATGGACCTCTAGTTTTATTCTAACATAGTATATGTGACCAAAAAAAAAAAAATAGAGAGACATTTTTAAATGGCTTAGGTTTATCTCTTCCCCTCTTTTTTATTGCAATCTACACTATTGCCAAAAGGTGAAGGTTCCCTAGCTACATGAGCATACCTGAAGAGTTTAGCTCCTTGTGTGTTCATTTAGTGGAACAGTGCATATAGGTTTTCATTTGCAGACTGAGTTATTTTTCATGTTACTGTGATGAAACTTTGGCAAAAGCAACTTAAGGAATGGAGGGCTTATTTTGGCTCACACTTTGAGAGTTTTGTCCATCATGGTGGAGAACCCTAAATGACAGGAGCTGGAAGCAGCTGTTCACATTGTACTCACACTCAGGAAAAAGAAAGCAATGAACACTTGTCCTTAGAAAGCTTCCTCCTCAGGGGTAATCCAGGATCAAAGCTCAGGAAATCATGCAGCCCTTTGTTCTGGCTTAAATTAACCCAGTTCAGTTGATCCCCCACAGGCAAACACAGAGGCTAGCCTGATCTACGCAATCCCTCACATGTTTGACAGTAAACACTGCCTATCAAGTCTTTCATGAGAGTCACATGGTTACAAATGAAATGAAATTGTTAAGTTTCAAACCCAGGACAAATGGACCTGGCCTCCAGGTTCTCCCAGTATCCATCTGTCAATGAAAGACCAAAAAATAAAGAAAATGAAGGACGGTCTGACCTGGAAAGCTAACCAATATCTATTCCTTGGAATTTGCTAACTTCCTCTCACAAGGCCCTGAGATAAAAAGAATTCACACTGCCCCTCCTTTCCTGAGAGTCAGCAGGTGGTGAATAGGGTCCATAGGAAACAAAGAGTTAGCTGCAACTCTGGTTTGCCCAGAGAAAATTAATTAGCACACCCTAAGGCCCTAAGGTCTGTTGATCCTAATAGCAGACAATCCGGACTCCAAGGATCACGTACTCAATGGACAGAGGGCCCCACCCCCTCCCTAAGCTTGTGGGTTTGCCTTTAAAAACACCTAGGCCCAGTGGAGGGAGCTTCTCTCTAGCCTGCTTGCTGGAGGAGCCCGTTTGCACAAACGTTTCCTGTTCATTAAAGCCTTTTGCGTGTTGCAGCAACTGGACTGGACATTGAGTTCTTGGGGTACCGACCGAAGCTAGAAGACTCCTCATTCTGAGGGTCTTACATCCTTACCTGTTACGAGGTATAGCTGAACTCTTCAGCCCAGGGAGGGACTAGGCTGTTCTTCCCCCAGAGTCTCTTTCCTATATAATTCAGACATTTGGTTACCCACCTCTTTTTGTATTTTTGGTCTCTTGTCTGCTGCACCTGGTTCCCTCTCTCCTCTCTCCTTTCCTCTCCCCATTTCCCCACATGGCCCAGACCAGTTGGTTATGTACATTCTTACATTCTGGACTTTCTCCCAGATGTTCCTCCTTCTATCTATACTTTCCTTTTAATCTATAATGAACTTTCTTCTCCAGCATACTTGAGCATATCCTTTCCTTTCCATTTTATACTTTTATTTCTTTTTCCATTCATCTGATGCCAAAACCTTCCCATATATATCTCCAACAGATTTCTAACCAGTTAAAGACTGCAAATTTCTCTAAATGCTGCCTACAAGTCCCTAGCTGCATATGGTCTTGGAGAGCCTGGTCAGCCAAGGAAACAGCCTGCTTTTCAGGAACTTGGTCAATATTACAACTTTGTGGGTCCCCAATCATGATGTCCCTGATGTCAACAGGAAGTAGTAATAGAAGATGATGTCACCCCTTCCAATTCATTTATTAAAAAGCTGGAATGCTAAGTTTCAAACCTCAGACAAATGACTGAGTGGTGTATTTAACATATCCAAACTTCAGACAAATGACTGAGTGGCACACTTAACATATCCAAGGACCCTGTGTCCATGTTCTTCTTGCATTCCTTAGTCCACACCTACTATAAGGTCCTCCTGGCTGAGATACCTTACCTCCTAAGCTAACCTTCTCCACCCCAGGGGCTGGGCTGCCCTTCCCTATGTAGTACAATCATTTTGGTTACCCAGTCGACTTTGTACCCTTAGGCTTCCTGGCTGCTGCACCTGGCTCTCTGCTCTCCCCTCTCCTTTCTCTATCCCCTCTCCCCATATGTCCACTCTGAACTCTCTTAGATGCCCCTGTCTCTACCTACACTTTCCCTTTTATCTATAACAAACTGTCTCCTCCACCATAACTCAGAGCAGTCATGGCCTTTCCTTTTCTCTTAATTCTTTTTCATTCAGAAATCTCTGGCAAAATGAACATGAATATGAGTTGTAAACAGAGCAAAGAGAATGAAAATGCATGTTTCCACTCAGATTGCCCTTGGTAATAAAATACAATAAGCTCTTTGATATAGTTTAAATAAGTATTATTTTCAATACTTCAAACATTTTCTATATAAAATAAAGAGAAATTATGGTGACTGCTTATCTCTCAGTAGTCTAGAACATGAAATATAAAAAGACTATGCTGTGTCAAAAGCACATTAGACATGACAGTGAAGTCATAAGATCCTGGGAATCTAGCCATGCCTAGAACAAACTGAGAGTCTGGCAATGCCTAGAACACACTGGGAATCTGGCAAAATGCCTAAAACACACTGGACAATGTAATACTTAGAAAACTCTGGGAATCTGGCCTTGCTGAGAACACACTGGGAATCTGACCATGCCTAAAACACACTGGGAGCAGGGTTATTCTCTTTTTCAGACCTTAGGATGCTTTGCTATCAAGTAACTTTCTAAATATAAATCGGTTATTCATTTTTAGTTCCCTAAGTTGATTCTAATGTTTATAAAAACATTCTGATGAATATTCATGTTCAGTTTTTCATCCCCAGGTTACTTGTGATAAAACTACCTCTTACATGCCTTGCATGTAGAATGACCAGCCATACTTATGGTATCCCAGCTCCAGTGATAAGAAGTCTGGCAGCCTTGCTTTGCTGTCATCCATAGTACAGAATTAACTAGGCAGAGTACACAAAAATTTGAACAAATGCACAATGAAATACTTTGAAATGAGAAAAGCCAGACAACTTGAATACAAAATCCTCTACTTCCTTTCCTCCTCCCAAAGCAAATTCACTATTTATTGAAAAAAATAAACCAAGTTATAACTTATTATGGGAAACATTTTCTCAAGGACAATTGTATTTATTTGGGAGTAACATTATGCATTTGTGTTCAAGTTTCCGATACTGTGGCACATAGTTGTCTACAAAATGCACACAGAAAACACTCTTGTTTTGCTTACTATTTTTTGTTTTTTGTTTTCTTGGACTACTGCAGATAAAACCAAGCTCTCTACATCCTAATCCTAGGAAAGAACTTTACTATTGAGCTAGTTACATCCCCAGTCCAAAGGAATTTTTTTTTATTCTTCTCTCATATAATACATCTTGACCACAACCTCACCTCCCTCTACTCCTCCAAGGCCCTCCTCCAGCTACCTCTACTCCAGTTCCACTGTTCTTCCATTTCCCCTCAAAAAAGAGGAGGCCTCCCAGGTATTTGAAATAAACACGACATAACATAATGCAATAAGACTAGGCACAAACCCATACATCAAGGCTAGACAAAGTATCCCAGTAGGAGGAAAAGGGAACGAAGAGCAGGCAAAAGTGTCAGAAACATCCACATTCCCACTGTTAGGATACCCATAAAAGCTCCAAGCTAAACAACCATAAATGTGGAATATCTAGCACAGACCCACGCAAGCGCCATGCTTGCCTCTTCAACCTCTGTGAGCTCCCATGAGCCCTCCTTAGCAGATATTGTGGGTCATGTTCTAGTGTCTTCAATCCTTCTGGCTCCTACAATCCTTCCTTCCCCCTTTTTCCACAAGGTTCCCTGATCTATGAGTATGGCCAAATATCATTAGGGACCATTTCATTAGCACGTCGTCTTTTTTTTTTTCTTGTTTTTCTTTTTGCCAGTACTGTTTAATTCTACCCTAGGTCTTTGGGCCATAATGTTAATAACAAAAATGACAGTTCATTGTAGCAAAAATGTGCAACAAGGGAAAAATGCCTCCACTTCTGGTACGAGTGAAAACTTGTACAGCCACTATGGAAATTAATATGGTTGTTCCTCAGAAAATTGGGAATCAATCTACCTCAAGATTCAGCTATGCCACTCCTGGACATATACTCAAAACGCACTCCATCCTGTCACAAGGACACTTGTTCAACTATGTTCACAGCAACATTATTTGTAATAGCCAGAACCAAGAAGCAACCTAGATGGTCCTCAACCAAAGAATGGACTAAAGAAATGTGGTACTTTTACATAATGGAGTACTACTTAGTTGTTAAAAACAATGACATCATGAAATTTGCAGGTAAATAAATAGAACTCAAGCAAGCAAACAAACAAAACCAATCATGAGTGAAGCAACCCAGGCCCAGAAAAACAAATATGCTATGTACTAACTTATAAGTGTATATTAGTTGCTAAGTAAAGGACAGTCATACTACCATTCACTTACCTAAAGAGGCTAAGTAACAAGGGAATTTTTAGGTGGGGGGCACATTGCTTGGATCTCCCTGGGAAGGGAAAATAGTATAAATTTTGCAGGTAGACAAGGGGAAGGTGGGGATGGGAACAGGAGGGATCACTTGGGGTGAGAGAGAATACAGAGACTATTGGAAATAGTAGGCAATAATGGAGATGTTAAATCTAGTGCAGTTGAAACCTCCTTGAATCTATGAGGGTAATGCTATCAAGGACTCCTAGTAGTGGACTAATGGATACAGAGCCTGAACTGGTCATCTTCTATAATCAGGAAAGGCTTCCAATGGTGGAACAGGGATACCAATCCAGCCACAAAACCTTAGGCCTACAACCTGTCCTGCCTGAAAGATGTGCTGGGACAGTGGTGAATCAGAGCTTGTGGGAGTGACCAACCAATAACCCATGTAACAAGAAGGATCTCATACCCAACACTGCCTAGATGGCCTGGTTCCAGAAGCTTATGTACAACTTTTGTCACATATATGTATTGAGTTCAATATTTTTTGGTTTGAGGTTATTTTTTCTCAACTCCAGGAAGCAATATGGTGGATTCACTACATTCTGGAGAATAGTCAGAGTAAATTCTATAAGACTCTTGAACATACACAATAAAATGACTGGGTAATCATGCTATCGAGAACAAAGTATTTAATCATGATCATGACTATTATGGACAGGTTTTATTGCCAAGTGAGCTGCATAATTTTCTTGGATTTGGTATTATTTAAAACCACAGTGTAGATAATGGATGATAGATCTATAGCTCTTTTTCTTCTTGATATTTTGAAGATAATCATCTCAAGATAGCTGCAAATATTAATGCATCATTAGTAAATCAAAGCAAGCAAGGTCTTTGCTGTCTTGCTGTCTTAGCATATATCTGAATTGAGATAATTTATCCAGAAAAAGGAATTAGCTTCTTAATGTAACCAGTTATTTACACATTACAAAGCACTGTAGCACATCTATTTTTCACTACCTGGATAATGGAAGTTATGTAAGTCTTGGGACAGTAATACCAAAAGAACATTGCCTAACAACATTGTAGCTTTAGGGGTAATAAGAAAAGTGGTCATAAAATATCAGAAAATATTCTTCTTGTCAGAGAAGCAAGCATGCAGAAAATGTAGAATGGCTATGTATGGTTTCTACTTAAGAAAATTAGTCCTGTTAGGATCATAATGCCATAAATAACATTTTAATACTGCATAAACTTGACTTTGACATGCTCATATTGCCACTTCATTATACCAGTCATTTGCCCATTTCCTAACATCCTTCATACCCCAACCAGAATGGATACACATGGTACCTTAAGTGCAAGCTAGTAGCTGCATAGTTAGCCCACTATTTTCACTTACAAGTTTCTGTATTTATCGACTTTACATGTGGTTAAAGTGTCTTATTTAAGAAAAATATATCGTTGACAATAACCAAGTAATTACACAGTCATTGCTTCAAACTGGCTATATAAATCATTGTGATTTAACCTACAGTAGTAATAAAAATAAATGATATTGTTTTTGGTTCATTACTGCTGATCTAATAAAATGTAATGAATTAAGAAATTTCCTTAGTGAAACAGTCTCATAAAAATAACAATTTACTAATGGTGCTGTAACACTCAATGCGAATGAATTAAGAAAGAATAAGCATTTTAATAAAAATCTATCTTTAAGAAAGTTTCTTTCCTGTTTATCTTATTTTTTTTTCTTTAATCCAGCTGCATGTTTTGATTGCATCCATAGAGATTGTTACCAGGAAATGTAACCTCAAGATCATTGCTTGTTTATGTGAAAACTTGTATAAAAATTCCAGGAACTTGTGAGCTTCTGGGTAGCCTATGTGAATTCAAGGGGGAAGACATATTCCATCTTCTGGGAATGCCTAAGTGCCAAGAACTAATTCTTATTAATAAACCAACAGAGAACCACAGAAGGAAGTGCTTCTCTCCACCTTGGCGTATTCTGAAAGGGCCACTCCAGGTTTCTCTAATGGAGTGGTGGAATTCTGACTTCTTTTCCCCTTGTGCCTCTCAGCTGTTCTCCTTAAGCTTATCTTCACTCTTGAACATCCATCTATAAACATAACTACAGGAGCCCAAACAAAGGTTGTTTTACCATTCCTTCTTAGATCAGAGGCACAAAGCAATTTGAAACTTACATCTTTGTATTCCTTTAATTTCAAATGGAATTGTCAGAAATCCATTAGTGTAATGTCCCTAATGAAAATAGAGCCTTACTCTTTTCTCTGGATATGCTAATGAGGCATGTTAGCCAAGAGCAGAGGCAAACACAACAACACCATGGGAAATGCCTCTCTTTTGACAATGCTACCCCACCTCATGCTAATGTGTGCAAACTATCATTTTTAGAATTGTTTTTCTTTATTTAAGATTCGAGTACACCTGCTACCATATTGGCAAATCAAGATGACATTGTTTCTTCTTCAAAGTTCCCATCTGCCCTATCGTTCTCACAGATAGGATCAAGAGCCCAGAGGTGTCTCTGGTTTTTCAGTGATTTATTTACAGCTGCCTGTGCTGAAGAGTGATCAAGACTGATTGGTGTTATGATCGTTGAGAATGTTAGCAGATGTGAGAACTTATGAAAAAAAATGATACATGAGTACTCCAAATCATGTCTTCTAGCTTAAAGCAAAAAATAATATACAACATGAGGAAACCAAGCTTTTTACCAGGGTGTTCAATCTTAAAGGTATTTTTATATAACCCTTTCTTTGAGGTCTACCTTTCAAGTATTCTGAGCATTAAAGTCTTTAAAAATTATATGAAAATATAAATATAACCTGCAATCTAAGAATTCTTATTCTTATAGTATTATTTCACACCATTAATATTATGTCACCCATTGTAACCCTGACAAGATTCATTATAAAGAGTCAAAGTTGTTCTCTGATCTCAACATTCGAGTATACAAAAACACACATACATACATACATACTCACACACACACACACACACACACACACACACACATCACAGGAACAAAATAAATAAATAGAATCTTTCCTTTGGATTTCTTTTGCATAGAAACATTTTATTTTTTATATGCAATATTTACTAGAATTACAACAATAAATACAAGAAACATGAAAGATTCTTGCACATTTAATGAAACTCACTTTGACTGAACAAACAGTTCATGTGATGAGAATAGAAGTATCAAGGATCCAATCTCCCAAAGCAATGATGGTCAAAGAAAAATCAGAGACCAACAAGAAGAAAGCATGATATTCAGTGACTGATTAGTTAAGTAAGTTCAGCTAACACAACTCAATTATATAGTTCTCATTAACTGACTTACTATTTTTTTTTTACTTTGCAAAGTGAAGAAATGCAATTTATTTTATATATATATATATTTATTTTATATAACCAAGTCCATTTAAATGAAAACAAACATTTATAGAAAATATTTGGGAATTTGGGCATCATTCTTCCCAAACTACTTCCTGCTGGTAAGGGGCGCTGTCATGGGGGATTCGAAGAAGATGCAGAAATCCTGTCTGTAGTCCATAAGGCTGCGTTGTCCAGCTGTTTTGAATGTAGGATCACCTGTTACTCTGTTTCAGGTGGTCTGGCTTGATCAAACCACATTAGTCTGGAAGGAATCCACAGCTTTTCATTTTCTGTGGAAACAAAAATAGAAATCCTTTTGCCCAATAACTTGTCCTTGAACTTAAATTTTGGAGTCAAATTATTTTTTTTTTATTTAATTTATTATTTTACATGTCTATCCCAATTCCCTCTCCCTCCATCCCTCCCTTCCTCCCCCCTCCCTCCTTCCCTCCCTTTTACCCTCTCTACCCTCTCACATGCACTCTAACCACCCTCCCCTCCCATCCCCCCACCCCAATTCCATATGTAGGGGAATGCCATCCAGTTGGGGTCATGTAGATCTGACAGGTCATATGAAATAGGGACTAGGGCTTCTCTCCTGTCTCTGACTTTCTATTTTTATAGATTTCTGTTTATTTCATTTAATATATCACATATATATCCTGCCAGTAGAAACAGCCTTAGAAATCTGATTATTCTCTCCCCCATTGTCTGTGTGGTTTTTATGCTAATATTTTTATTTAAATGTGAAACAAGCTTGTATTACATGTCAATCCCAGTTCCCTCACCCTCCCCTCCTTCTCTACCCCTTCCCTCCCCCCACACCTTAGCCTTTTTGCTCCCTAGGGAGGGTGAGGCCTTCCTAGGGGATCTTCAAAGTCTGTCATGTCATTTGAAGCAAACCCTAGGCCTTCCCTCGTATGTCTAGGCTCAGAGAGTATCCCTCTATGTGAAATGAGCTCCCAAAGTTCATTCATATTCTAGGGATACAGTGATCCACTACCAGAGGCCTCATAGACTCCCCAGTCCTCCTAACTAACATCCACATTCAAGGGGTCCAGATTAGTCCTATGCTGATTTCCCAGCCACCAGACTGGGGTCGCTGAGCTCCCATTTGTTCAGGTCAGCTGTTTTTGTTGGGTTCCTCCAACCTGGTCTTGATCCCTTTGTTCATCACTCCTCCTTCTCTGCAACTGGATTCCAGGAGTTTGGCTCAGTGTTTAGCTATGGGTGTCTGCTTCTGCTTCCATCAGCTACTAGATGAAGGCCTAGGAAGGCATATAAGGTTGTCATCAGTCTCATTATCAGGGAAGGACATTTAAGGTAAGCCTCTCCAGTATTGCTTAGATTGTTAGTTGGGGTCATCCTTGTAGATCTCTGGATATTTCCTTAATGCCAGATTTCTCTTTAAACCTATAATGGCTCTCTGTATTATGATATCTATTTTCTTGCTCACCTCAATTGTTTCCCTGACTCATCTTTATACTCCCTCATGTCCTCCTCCCCTCCTTTTTCTCCTAACTACCTCTCCCCTCCCCCCATGCTCCAAATTTACTCAGGAGATCTTGTCCCTCTCTCAGGGGGACCATGTATGTCTCTCTTAGGTTCCTCCTTTTTTCCTTACTTTTCTGGTGATATGGATTGTAGGCTGGTGATCTTTTGCTCTATATCTAAAATCCATGTACATACCAAGTACATACCATGTTTGTCTTTTTTGTGACTGGGTTACCTCAATCAGGATGGCTTCTTCTAGTTCCATCCATTTGCCTGTGAATTTCAAGATTCCATTTTTTTTTTCTGCTGAGTAGTACTCCATTGTGTAAATGTACCACATTTTTTCCATCTATTCTTCAGTTGAGGGGCATTTACAGGTTCTGGCTATTATAAATAATGCTTCTGTGAACATAGCTTAACAGATATCATTGTTGTATAAATATGCATCCTTTGCGTATATGCCTAAGAGTGGAATTGCTGGGTCATGAGGTACACTGAGTCACATTTTCCTGAGGAACCAACATACTGATGTCCAAAGTGGATGTACAAGTTTGCACTCCCACCAGCAGTGGAGGAGTGTTCCCCTTTCTTTGCATCCTCTCCAGCATAAACCGTCTTTGATGTTTTTGACTTTAGCCATTCTGACAAGAGTATGATAGTATCTCAGAGTTGTTTTGATTTGAATTTCCTTGATGGCAAAGAATGTTGAGCACTTTCTGATATGTCTTTCAGCCATTTTAGATTCCTCTATTTAGTTTTGTACCCTTCTTTTTTATTGGTTTATTTGATGTTTTGGTGCCTAGCTTCTTGAATTCTTTGTATGTTTTGGAAATCAGCCCTCTGTTAGACGTGGGGTTGAGGAGATCTTTTCCTACTCTGTGGGCTGCTGTTTTGCCTTGTTGACTGTTTCCTTTGCCTTATAGAAGCTTCTCAGTTTTAGAAAGTCTCATTTATTAATTATCAATCTCAGTGTCTGTACTATTGATGTTTTGTTCAGGAAGCTGTCTCCGTACTAATTTGTTCAAGTGTATCTCCCACTTTCTCTTCTATGAAGTTCAATGTGGCTGTTTATGTTGAGGTCTTTGATCCATTTGGATGTAAGTTTTGTGCATGTTGATATACATGGGTCTATCTGCAGTCTTCTACACACCAGCATCCAGTTATGCCAGCACAATTTGTTGAAGATGCTTTCTTTTTTTCATTGTATAATTTTAGCTTCTTTGTCAAAAGTCATGTGTTTGTAGGTGTGTGAGTTAATATCAGGGTTTTCAATTCAATTCCAGTGAACTACCTGTCTATTTGTATTGGTGCCAATACCAAGTTGTTTTTAGGACTATAGCTCTATAATAGAGCTTGAAGTCAGGAATGTTGAAGCCTCCATAAGTCCCTTTATCATACAGGAATGTGTTGGCTATCCAGGGTCTTTTGCATTTTATATAAAGTTGAATTTGCTCTTCCAAAATCTGTGAAGAATTGTGCTGGGATTTTGATAGGGATTGCATTATATCTGTAGATTACTTTTGGCAAAATTGCTATTTTCACTATATTGATCCTACCTATCCAAGAACATGGGAAATCTTTCCATTTTATGGTATCTTCTTTAATTTCTTTCTTTAAAGAGTCAAAGTTCTTATTACATAGGAGTTTCACTTGTATGGTTAGTGTTATTTTATGTTGTTTGGGCTATTGTAAAGGGTAATGTTTCTCTTATTTCTTTCTCACCCCCTTTATCATCTATATATAGAAGGGCTACTTAATTTTTGAGTTAATCTTGTATTCTGCTGTAGGAGTTTTCTGGTAGAGTTTTTTGGGTCACTTATGTAAACTATCACATCATATACAAATAGTAAAAGTTTGACTTTTTCCTTTCTAATTTGTATCCACTTGATCTCCTTTTGATTTCTTATTGCTCTAGCTAGAACTTCAAGTACAATATTGAAGAAATGTGGAGAAAGTGGACATCCTTGATTTCTTTCTGATTTTAGAGGAATCACATGGTGTTTCTTTCCATTTTGTTTGATGTTGGCTGTTAGTTTGCTGTATGCTTAGGTGCTGTATGCTTAGCTTTTGTTATGTTTAGGTGTGTTCCTGTTATCTCTGATCTCTCCAAGACCTTTATCTTGGAAGGGATGTTGGATTTTGTCAAAGGCTTTTTCAGCATCTAGTGAGATTATCATGTGTTTTTTCTTTTTCAGTTTGTTTATATGGTGGATCACATTTATAGATTTTCAAATGTTGAACCATCCCTGTGTCCCTGGGATGAAGCCTACTTGGTCATGGTCGATGATTTCTCTATGTGTCCTTGGATTCAATTTGCCAGTATTTTATTGAGTAATTTTGCATCAGTTCTCATGAGGGACATTTGTCTGTAGTTCTCTTTCTTAGTTGTATCTTTGTGGCTTGGGTAAGAAGGTAATTGTAGCCTCAAAAAAAAAAAAAAAAAAAAAAAAAAAAAAAAGAAAAAAAAAAAAAAAAAAAAGAGTTTGGGAAGACCCTTCTGCTTCTATTGAGTGGAACACTTTGAGGAGTATTGATATTAGTTGTTCTTTGAATTTTTGAATTTCTGGTAGGATTCTGCTATAATTTTCATATCAGTTTTTGGTTTTTGTCTGTCAATTGATATTGATGGATAATTGCATTTTTTCTCTTGTTCTGTGTTACTTAGGCAAGCTTATTTATTAGTTTCTATTTTTATATTTTATTATTTTGCTTTAGGCTGTTTAGCATTCTCTATTTACACAATCATGTCAAATGCAAGGATAGACACATATTATTTCTTCCATTAATTTGTACTGAACAAACAGAAATAGAACACTTACATTAGCATTGTTCTGCACTATATATACTGGGTTTTTCTTTACTATGCTTTATCACACTGAGGAAATTCACTCAATACTTTTTTTGAGAGTTATCTATCCAATTTTATAAAACACATTTCATTGGTTTGATGATGATCATAAGGTTTTCATCTCCTTAACACTCAGGTGAACATCACTTGCTAAAACTTTAACGACTTTTGCACCTTGTTTTAACAGGATATTTGTCAATAGTTTCCTATATTTTCACTATTGTCCTATGTTGTCTTATTTGGCTGTCGATGGAACTCCAACATACAAAAGAATTTATGAAGTATTTCTTTTTATATTATGGAATAAACACACAGATAGGAGATTTTTAATATTTGTATAATTTGGCATAAATTATCAAGTGAAATGGCTTGAGCCTTTTTTATTAGGGCTTTAAATTATGAATATGATTATCTCTTTTCTTTGTTTTTCTTTTTGGTATTTTGAGACATGTTTTCTCTGTAGATTTGGAGCCTGTCCTGGAACTTACTCTGTAGACCAGTCTGGCCGCTAACTCACAGAGATCTCCCTGCCTCTGGTTCTCGAATGCTGTGGTTAAAGATATACACCACCAATGCCTGGAATATAATCATCAATGACATACTGTTATTTATTCCAAGAAGAATAATGTGTATGTTCTCTCTTTGCCTTTCTTTCTCTATATTATTAGAGGTTTTAAGTTGTGTTGACTAATTCAAGAACCACCTCTGTATGCAGTTTTATTTATTGTTTCTTATTTTTTAATTTGTTAATTTATCATCTTATATTTATTATTTCTAAATGATACCCCTTTATGGAAGAGAACAGCTGATAAGGCTGGACTGTGGGTGAGTAGGCATATGAATGAGAAAAACAGGTAGCAAGGAGAAAGGTAATTTTGGCAGAGAAAGATAATGTTGGGAGAGACAATTTGAATATAGGGGCATTTAAGGGATGATATGGAAGCCTAGCGCAGTGGAAATTTTCTGGATTCTATGAAGGTGATCCTAATGAGGTCTCCTAGTAATGGTTTGTAGAGAGACTCAACTGTCCATCTCTTGTCACCAAATGAGGCTTCCAGAAGTAGGAATGCATTGCATTCAATTGAGTTCTTGACCAAGGGAGCCACTTGAAGATCCCCAAACAACCAAGGCTGTTTTAAAGGCAATGTGTTGCTCTCCACAGACGGATAGAGAGTCCTTATTACTAAGAATAGCACGGAACCTTACTCCTGAGGACAATATCCATACAACTAATTGAACATAGAGAATTGAGGTGGTGCCCACATGAAACCTTCACCCCTAATTTCTAGTGTCTTTGGTGCATGAAGATACTCTTCAAGCTACCAAACAAGAAACATGGACATCAACCTAGTCACGAAACTTTGACCGACAGTCTGTTCTTCCTATGAGATAAGCTAATACTGTAAATACTGTAGTGGGACAGAACCTGTGGGGGTAGCCAACCAATGTCATATTTAGCTTAAGATGCACTCCATAAGAAGGAACCCATATCAACACTACTTGGGTTTCTTATTTGGTTATTTGCATGTTTCTATGTAGATTATCTTTGAAAGGTTTAATATATGCAGGTGTTTCCACTTTTGTTGATTTCAAACCTAAGAGCAGAACTGATCTTGAGGTAAGTCTACAGTGAATTTTTTTAAAAAAAGAATATAAAACTATTTTTCAGCTACTATAGCATATATATCTCACCAATAATGTACAAATTTCTCTACATCATTACTCACACTCCATTTCCTCTCAATACTCTTACAAATAGGGTTGACTCTAAAGCTATAATTTTTTTCCAATTTTTTTTTATTTCCCGCTTCTCTCCTCACCCCTCATCCTTCCTTTCTCCTTTAACCTGTAGAAAGTGGATATGTTTACACAGTAATATTTTGATTCTTATAATGATATTTAAATGTATTTTGAGATTTTGAGCCATTTTCTTAGTAGATGATTTTTTAGACCCAGAATAGTCTAAATTACCTCAATCCACTTCAATTTTCTATGATTATTTTCCAGTATAATATTGAAATTTCCCTACTACATTGTTCCACTCTCATTTTTGCCACAGTTGTTACATATGTAACAGTTGTTATATATTATATAAACAAAATAATGCATTGGTATAGTTATCAGTTTACATAATTACCTTTTCAAATATGGCTCAGTTGGCAGAGTGTGTAATTATTGTTGATGAAGCACTGATTTCTCCCACACCTCATAAGTCCTGAGATCCCAGCACTTGAGGGGAAGATGCAGAAAGATCACATTTTCTAGGCCATTTTTGGCTACACATTGAACTGGAGGCCAGCCTGGGATGCATGAGACTATAGGAGTAATGTGAATTAGTATCATCTATTTAACATTCACTTTTACAAGCTAAATTGAATGACATAAAATTCTTAGTTGAAAGAACTCCAACAAGTTTACTGTGTTACCCTAGTTCTCTGGTCTCCAATGTTTTGCATAAGAATTCAGGAGCTGTTCTTGCTGGTGTGCCTGACCTCATTATACATTTTCTCATTTTGTGACTTTTCCCTCTGAATTTAGTATGTAGTCATCATTATGCCACGTCTGGGTATGGTTTTTTTTTTGTGGTTACTTTAGCCAAGCTCCTTGAGGTTTGTGGCTAGTAGAGTAAGGTTTGCTAACAAAGGGGGCTTCCATGTCTATTTCAGAGCTGCTGCATTCAGTGTCTTTGTCTTTGTCTTCTATAGCATGCACAATATGGAGAGGTTGGTAAATCTAATTGGATCACACATGCCCCTGAAGCTCTGTTACTTTCTGTTATTCTTTGTTTCCCTCCTTGTTATGATGCAAAAACTCAAATTTGTTGGTTCTTTGTTCAAATCTTTTGGAAAACTTTATGGACTTTTTTTATTTAAATTAGTGCATTTTTCTATTGCCAACTTTTTATTCAGCTCTTTGGAATAACTGTTATTATTTTTATTGCTGAAACTTTCTTGTAGTCCTCAAAGCATAATTTCTTTTAGTTCTTTTTTCATGAGGTCTTCTTCAACAGCTCTGTGGTTTAGGCCTTTCACAAAAAAAAAAAAAAAGTGTGGGTCTGCTTTATCACTGTGAGTCACACGTCCCCATTTCTTTCATATGTATTTGGTAAATTTTCACATTACATATAATAATGTTTTGTAGTGACCAAATATGGACATTTAGTTGTAGTGATTCCTTGTTTATTTATTTATTTAGTGATTTGGCTGATTTAATTCTGCAACTCTATTAAGATTTCATTTCATTTGTAATATATAACCAATGATATTACTAATTAAGCTCCAATCTCTAAATTTCACCCAGACATTGCTAATGGTTCAGCATAGACTACTTACTGGTCAAAAAGGCATGCTTTATACCCTGGAGCATTGAACTTATTTTTATCAGGGTGCCTTTGTTATTTTTCTAGTGCTGTGACGAGACATCATGACCAATACAAGTTATAAAAGAAAGCATTTAATAGGGGCTTACAGCTTCAGAGGATGATCCCGTGTTGATCATTGAGAGAAACACAGCAGGCAGGCCTGACACTGGAGCAGGAGCCAAGAGCTTATGAGACAAAGATCAGAAGGCAAAGCAAGACAAAGAAAGGCTCACTCACAATAGTGTGGATGTTTTCAACCTCAAAGCCCACCTCCTCCAGTGAGGCCACACCTCCTAATCCTTCCAAACTGTTCCACTAACTGTGGAACAAACATTCAAATATATGAGGCTAAGGGCACCATTCTCATTCATACCACCACACACAGAGTATGCGGCTTAAAAGTTGTCACTGTTTAAGAAACATACTTGATTTCCCCTCTACATTCATTCAGAAACTAGAAGTTTGGAGGGCTACTCACCTTTCCCTTGAAATAACACAGAGTGGAATTTGAACAGTCCCCCACATTGCTAGGGGAGAGCATGTTTTCCCAGTGAAATAGGGATCTCTGTGTCTCTGCATCAAAGTGGCTAACTCCTCAGTGCTTGATGAGACGTTGTATTCAACCACTTCTACATTGTGGACTCAGCCTTACTTTGGTGATTCTGTATCACATTTGGGGAGTTTTGCCCCATCAGCCTGTGTTCTTCTCTGATTGCTTCTGAATACATTATAGCATAAGCACTATACCCTTTTCACCCATCAAAGTTGTCTGTGATCATGAGGACTCTTACTGGTTTCAAACTTCTGCCTAGTCTACAACTCTGCTTAAATCACAGCCACCAGGTTTCTTTTAGTATTCTACCAAGATCAGGATTATTATTATTATTTTAATCTTTATGCATGGACTTTTGTAATCTGTTACAAATAAAGTCAAAAAGGACCAGGTAAAGATGTGAAAATTTGAGTTCTTAATGGTCTCATTTCTCTCCTCTTTTTCTTTCCAGGTAACTTCAGAGCCATGGCCTGTGACAGGAGAAGTGGAGGGAGCACAAGTTCTCTCTCTTCTATGTGCTGCTCCTGCGATGGGTTCTTACCAGTAGTGATCTTGAGATGGCTGGCTGGAGTGACTGTATTCTGTTTGTTATGTCTGGAATGAAGCTTCTGCTATCTAAACGATCTGAGATCCTTTCTGAAGCACAGGCCTAAGACAGAGCTCCTTCATAGAGAGCTGGGTGGACAGGGATAGGGGAGCCATCAGTTCTGCCTGAGAGCTATAGTGAGAGCGCAGTCTCTTAACTGAGCATGCTCGAGGTAGGACCACTGCAGCACAATGTTAGAAGAGGGTGCCCATCAAGTCGCATTTCGTGAACCATCACCTCTTGATGCATCTACTAAGATCTAGTAGATTTTCTTGACTATATGCACACTTCCTGTATTCCTTTAACGATATTTGAAGCAGTGTTCAGTCATTTTCAAGAAGCAAATTTTCTAGTTAAATTGTCCTTTGGCAGGATGGGCAGGGGGGATACATTTATTCCTTATTCCCTCATTCCAGATGCCACATCACTGTTTGGTTTTTGTATTGCTGCTTTTCAGCTGAGACTTCTCATTCCTTTGGTTAAGTTTTCATATGTTGGACACTTGGTTTGCTTTACTTGATTGAAATCTTTATAATAGTTTCTTTAACAATTTTGTCTGTTAGCTGGAATATCAGATACATTTATAGCCAATTTGTTTTCCTTTCCTGAATCTGTGTTCAAATTTCTCATTCTTCCTGTACCAAGTGATTTGGTATTACGTCCTGGATATCATAAAAATAATTCAAATTCTGAGTTCTTGATTGCATCTGTGTTTGTTATTTTTTCATTTGAAATCTAAGTTAAGCCACAATCAAGTCTTGCTTAAAAAGCTATAGTAGCTTCCCACATCCTCTTCTCTAACTCAGTTCAGATTTACCCCCCTCAAAAAAAAAAAAAAAAAAAAAACCAAATTGGGTAATATTTCAAAATTGATAGCAATCACCCATTTGCTGCTTGATACTTTCTTCCTTGAGAATTGCATTCATGTATATAATGCATTCTGATTACTCTACCTCCCCTGCCCTCTCCAGTCCTTCAACCCCTGTCAACCTACTGTCCTCACTAAAAACCCCTTTCCCAGATTCCTGTATATTGTTTTGTGATCCACTGATTTTAACCAGGGCCATTTGTGTGACCACTACTTTGGAGTTAATCATTGGAATCTGGCTGGCTCAGGCAACTGAAGGCAATGACATACTTCAGCAGCGAGAGCTGTGGGCTTTCAGTTCCTCTTTGTCTATGTGTGATTGTGGGAAAGCAGATTCCTGTGTAAACACAGTGCAGACAATAACAACTAGTGTGAATTTACATCTGCAGTTGTGTCTGTCCCAGAAGATGGTGGTTCATTAGTCTTTTCTCTGGTTTCCAGCTTTCATGATTGTCCACCCAAGTTTTAGAGGGGATGGAGTAAATGGTATGTTAGCTACCTCCATATTGTTTATCACACACTTCTTGAGCCACCACTGCAGTGTGGGTGTGAGTGAAAATCATTAAAACCCAGGCAAATCACATCTCAAATCTTCTCTCAGATTAGACCACATTCCTCCCTCTGTCTATTTTGAATTTTGTGGTATAATTTGTCTTGGGAATCCATTCACTACTCATTCATGCTATTACACCTCTAGGAAAAAATGTCCTCTAAGAAAGCATTTAATCAGGGGACCTACTACACGATGGCTGAGGAAGAATAAATTTCCTGGGCAGAGAATTCAATATTATATACATCCAGGCTCCTGGATTTAGCAAGCAGTAACCCTAATTTATTAGGGCCCTGTATATGTTCCATGGATCTTCCTTATTCTTTTAATTATCCCCATGGTTTCTTCAGACTTCAGACTTCTTGCCTGCACCAACCTCTGCCCCTCTCTGCCCAACTAGTGGGCCTTCACCTTTAATTGTGTCCTGCATTCTGCTTTCTGTGGACACCAGGCAAACACATAAACATAAAATAAAATTTATTTATATATATATATATATATATATATATATATATATATATATCTCCAATGGCCTCTAGCATGTCAGGTTAAACATCTTCAGGACTTTCTGTCTGTCTACATGTCATTGTACCTCTTCAACTTCATTCTCTTTTACTTTATAAACTGCCAGTTCCTTTTGGTCTATTCATTCTCACACAAGCAGAGATGTATCCACAAGCAGTGTTTATCTTGGGATAACATATATAAAACTTTTAGCCTATCTTCAGTTCTAGATGCAGTCAGCACTGTGAAGTGTGTGACTTCCATCTTCACAACTTCTGGCTTTAGTGTGTTCAGCGAGTAGAGGTTATCCTGACCTAACGTGAACCTGACACTCTTGTTGTCCAAGACTGTGTGCAGATGGAGCACATATTAAATTACAGTCTTTAGAATGTATTGTATTTTCAAGGCCCAATCTAGTGCTACATCTATTTTTTTTTCTCTTGCTAGTATTTATTGAGGACATTATAGCTGCCAGGATACAGTCTACCAGAACTCTAGCTGCTTTAAGGGAAGAAAGCATCTTTATAGTTGCTTCGCTTGGCATTGACCTTGTGTTTCCGAACCAGGAAATAGAGTATGAAGAGAGAGATGAAAGGTGTTTGCGACAACTTTCAAGAAAGGAGGATTGCTTCTTTTCTACATTATGACAAGAAAGTGCTACCAATTGTTCAGTGGAGTTTCATCTACTTTAATGGTGCTGAAAACATTGTCCAAATTTTGGCAACAGAGTTACAGTGAACTGCACTTCCCAAGCTTGTTACCAGTTACAAGTTTCTGTGTAAATTACACAGGTTAGCGACTAAATCAAGACTATTAGCTGGGACTGCATTTTAAATCAACCCTTCCATTTATCACTCAAGCTAGTTTAGGGTAATTTTTTTCCTAAGGCTTGTATGTCACTTTATTTTGTGTGTCATTACTTGAAATAAACATATTTATTATGTGTTTTGTACAAGTTCATATTATTAGATTCTGTTCATATTCCACCATTCTCTTTCCCCTGGCTTTATTGTCGTCTCATTGTTTCTTTGTCTTTCCCTGAAATATTTAACAACTGAAAGTGTACCAAGCACATATAGAAACTAGAAAAACAAAGAGCAGAGACAACTACAACTTTTAATTTTAGTTCAATATATGTGACAAAATATTTGCATCTCACAGAGTTAAGCAGACTCATCTCTGTGTCAAACAATTAACTAAGGCTCAAAGCAATCATATAAGTTGCATAAAGTTACAGTTACGCTTTAGTTCCAGTTTGACCAGGAAGTTATAGTGTAGATCTTGTATCCAACAACTGCTCATTCTTAACCTACAGTTCTCAGCTCCATGGCTCAATTTATTCTGAGACAAAACCCCACTATGCAGCCTAGCCTGTTCTGAAGCTCTTGGCAATTATCTGGTCCTGCCATTAAAATGTTGTAATTACAGATATAAGGCACTATTCCTTAATAACAATATTTTAGATTAATTAACACAGCAACAAAAACACAGCTCTGTAGCCAGTTTCTGTTCTGCCTGGTCCCTCTGCCCTTAATCCCAAATAAATACACAGAGGTTTCTATTAATTATAAAATTGTTGGACAATGGCTCAGGCTTCTTATTGGCTAGCTATCTCTTAATTATTAACCCATTTCTATTAATCTAGATATTTTCATGTGGTCTTATCTTACCAGAGAAGGCTTGAGACCTGTTGTTCCTTCCTCTGCTACATGGCATCTCTCTTATCTGCCTCTCTCCTCTCCCAAGCCTTCTCCTGGTCTGGTAGCCTTGCCTATGCTTCTTGCCTGGCTACTGGCCAATTAGTGTTTTTTTCATCAACCAATAAAAGAAACATATATACAGAAAAACATTCCTCATCACAGCTCTTCACATTCATTTGCCTTTGCTTAGATTTTATTTTATTTTTTATTTTGAAATTGACATCACCCCTACGTTCTAGTGTTTTTTTTTTTTTTTTTTTTTTTTTTTTGGTTCATGAAGGTGCTCTGCATGCTACCAAATGAAAACCATGGAGAGCAATCCAGGTATAAAGCCTTTGGCTTAAAGTCTGTCCTCCCTGTAAGATAAATTATACAATAGTGGAACAGAACCTGTGGGAGCAGCCAACCATGTCAGATTTGACTTAAGAACCGCTCCATAAGAAGGAACCCAAACCAACACTGCTTGGGTAACCAAGAACCAGAGACTAGATAATGCAGTGACCTAAGTCTTAAGACCTAGGTTTGTTTAAAAACAAAAAACAAAAAACAAAAAAAAATAAACAACAAAAAATAAACAGACAAGCAAACAAAAAAATAACCCAATGATATTCTACTATACTCATAGACTGGTGTCTTATACAGAAATCAACAGAGAAGCTTCCTCAAGCTGAAGGGAACAGATTCAGAAACCCACAGTCAGACATTACAAAGATGTGCATATAAATATGAAAATAGATATTTAAATAGAATTCTTTCTTCAAAACTGAAAAAGGATGTTGACAGCTCTTTCAGAAATTGTAGACCAGCCCTGCTGTTCTGTCAAGCTAGAGAATGCACTGCCCTCATTCCTAACCTATTAATGAGCTACTTGGCCATGGACTGGACTTTTACATTATCCATTTTCACATGTCTCCAAGATACAAGAAACATACAAATCTACAAAGAGAAACCATTTCTATCAGAAGGAATATTCTGCTTATACTAAAGAATTCTTGATTCTTAAGTGATTTTTTTGGAGGAAGCTATGGCTATGGACAGCTTTGAAGGAGCAGGTCTAAGGCTTCAGATGAAAGTGGTAAGGGGCAGCCCCATGGATTGTGGGGCTCAGGGAAAGGAGAGGACATGGTGTGGATGAACTCATTGTGATACAACACAACAGGGAAAATGATTAGAATGGCATTGATCTGCTGATGAAGGGCTTCCAGCAACAGGCAGGAGCTTCTTTTTGATCCGGGATAAGCACCCCTGAACTAAATAAATACTGCCTGTCTCAGATGAGGGGCAGCTGTGCAGTGTTCTTTTATGACATCTTTATTCTTTGAATGCTGGCAGCCTTCAAAGAGGAGACAAAAAGGCAACTAAATTCAATGAGGAGAGGAAAGCAGTCCATTTTCATGCCATTGATTTCTACAGTTTGTTCACCTGTTTGTTGAGGGTCGTTTCATTTACTTGCGATTCCCTTTTTCCACTGCTCAGCACTTCTCTCAAGTACTGCTAAGTTATTGACTGAGTGTGACACTTTCTATGCAAGTTAGGCAATTGGGAGAGGCGGGGTGTAGACAGAAGGACAGCAGTCAGAGTTTAGTTAAGTTATTCGTGCATACAAAAATTCATTGACCAGAAAGGGTTAATGCCTCTCCAAATGACTTCACTTAATCTCCAAGTGCAATTGGCTCATTTGAAGGATCTGGCCCATTGAGTGCATGTTAACAGAGAAGTCTGTATACCTCTTCACCAAGCCCATTGCATTTAGGTTAAACCCAAGGGCACATAAGAGATCTGAGGCAGAGTCAGGAATAAAATCTCAGCCTTCTTAACTCCTTAAAGAGCTTTCTTCACTTAACTACTCTCTCTCTCTCTCCCTTTCTCTCTCTCTCTCTCTCTAATGAGGTATGAAAAGAAACTTTAAGACAAGAGAATAATTACACTGCCATAGTTTTAGAATGTTATCATTGAATCTTTAGATCTAAAGGTAGAATCAATGTGGAGACAGGTGAAGTAGACTTTGAGAGCATATTACAGCAAGTTTTAATAGTGGTTGAGCTAGAGCAGAGTAGTAGAAAAGAGAACCAGAATCTTGTACTAAATGCACCTGTGTCCTGCCATTGGAATACAGCTATGTCCTCCATGAATAACTGAGAGAAATTACATAGAAAACACATGTTTTGGGAGACTTGTGGAGTGATATAGCAATTAAAATTATTATAATGATGTTTTTCAAGAAGAGACCTTCAAAATTAATGAATTCTAGCATTTATATGCCTTGCAGCAAGTGTATTATAGATAGAGAAAACTGAAGATTGGGACATACATGTTCAAGTTTGCACTCCTGCCCTGTTATGTTTTAGTAGTGGTGATCAAAGTGATTTAACTGCTTAAGACTCCAATTGCATATGTGAGGAACAACCATTAAAGTGGTTACTGGGTAGTATGTCTGCATAACAAATTAAGTGCTATGCAGAACCTACTAAGTATAGTCAACACCATTATGTCTCAGCTGGGATTCTGGTTTAGCAAAGGGCTGTGTCAGGACTGAAGTGAATGAAAAGCAATAAGGGGACAGTTAATATATGTTTATTATTGGTAAAACATAAAGAGTGATGTAACCACACCATGTTATAGGTAAAACAAAATATGACCACATTTTTTTTTAAAAAATATAGTAGGTAGATATGTATATGTATATATTTATTATAAGAATGTTTTAGAATAAACTTGTGGAAGATGACTATGACTGACAACATGACACATATATGTACACTAAGATTATTTTTAAATGTGTATCATAAATTATATTGCTATTTCTTTTTGTCTTAGAATCTAAAGTTCATAAAGATGAGATCAATAATTTGGTATAAACAGAAAAATGAAACATTTTAGATGTGATTATTTGAACCAAAGTCACGCTTATCGCTAGGACTAATTAAGTAGTGCATGATGACACATGCACAAGAGGATACTCCAGACTTACACTTAGTCCAACTGCAGCCTTCCCCAAAGAGTACTTTCTCCCAGTCCACCTCCACCCAATACAACCTCTGCCTCTTCGTGCAGACTTTTTTAGTTAAGGTTTCTATTGGTGTGAAGAGACACCATGACCACAGCAACTCGTATAAAAGAAAACATTTAATTGGATGGCTTACAATTCAGAGGTCCAGTCCACTGTCATCATGTCAGGACACAACAGCATGCAAGCAGACATCGTGCTAGAGAAGGGGCTGAAATTTCTAGATATTAACCCAAAGGCAACAGAGAGTGGGCTGAAACACTAGGAGTGGCTTGAGCATATGTGAGACCTCAAAGCCTGCCTCCATAATGAAATACTTCCTCCAAAAACTTCACACCTACTCCAATAAAGCCATATCTCCTAATAGTGTCACTATCTTTGGGGGCTATTTTCTTTCAAACCACTTCACACAGGTTCCCCTAATTCTTTCCGGCCACCCCTTTCAAAATTTCCTTCTAGCTTCTCACCATTTCAGTGTGATTCCCCACTGACTTGAAAAAAATTTTCTATCAGAAACCCCATAGCTGCCACACATGGGTTAAGTCTCATAACCACCCACCCAGCAAAGATGAGAATTTATTTGGAAAGCAGGGGACACTTCAAATGTTATCTCTTGGTGCCTTGATCCCAGGACAAACATGCAATTTAAACAGCCAGGGCAATATGCCTACTCCAGAAGAAAGTGACTTTATTATAATAGGTCCTATGAAAAGCAATTTAGCTGAAGCACTTGACAAGGACTTCAACTAGTAATTTTGAATGTACCAAAAGATCTTAAAGAGATTTTAAATAAATGCCTTAATGAAGGTCATGAAATCACAAACAGTTGTATGAAATAATAAAAAAAATTCACAACAATAAAATTGAATTTAGCAAAGAAGTAGAATCACTGAAGAAAATACAACCCAAAATCAAACTGGAAATGCAAAGTGCAGGCTGCCAAACAAAAATCTCAGAGGTAAAAGATATGAAAGAAAAGAATTTCAAATCTTGAAGACAAAGTAGAAGAAATGGATATCTCAGCAAAAAAAAAAAAAAAAAAAAAAAAAAAACCTAAAAAAGTTTAGTGATAAAACATCCAGGAAATCCGAGACACTAGGCAAATGAGAAGAAACTAATATCAAAATCATAGAAATATTCTTAACATAGAAGAAAAAATTTCCAATCTAAGGAAAGAGATGCCTATCAAAGAACAAGAAGCATACAGAACACCAGATAGATTAGACAAGATAAGAAAGGAAATTCCACACAACACATAATAATCAAAGCATAAAACATAAAGAACAAAGAAAGGATATTCAAAGCTGCAAGGGACAAAGAACAAATGACATATCAAGGAAGGCCTATTAGAATGATATCTGACTTTGTACTGGAAACTCTGCTAGCCAGAAGTGCCTGGGTAGACATTCTACAAGATCGACATTCTACAAGCTCTGAGCTACTACAGAATCCAGCCCAGAGCACTGATCCAACCAAACCATTCATCACATTTTATGAGAAAGAAAAACATTCACAATAAAAACAAAGCGAACTAATGTCTGTCCACCAACTAGCCCCATAGAAGGCAATAAATGGAAAACTTCCATCTGAAGAGTTTAACTACATTCAAGATGACATAAGGAGTAAATAATCACAGGACATTCATCCAAAGCATGGGGAAAGCCACACAAATGAATACATAGTGACACCATGTAGAAGAAAACCCAATTGAAACTCATAAATTGGCAAATAAACCATTTAATTGAAGATAATTGAGGTCAGATACATTATTTTTCTTTAGAGAGGGTTCTAGATCCAGATTGTCTTTGTAACTGCCTGTGCTCTATTTTGAGTACATTATTTCATTTAGGACACTATCCTAAGGAGCAACTGTAAGAAGAGTTCTCTCATGGGGTCAGAGATTGGGCTTGGCAATGCCTTCCCAGAATTTCAGCAGAAACCTATTCAGAGAACCCAAAATTGTGTTTATTTGCAAAGAAAAAGAGGATGTGGTGTTTCCTAGTTTCTCAAAGGTATGTGTGCTATAAATAGGAAGATGAGAGCTAATTTGGATCTGATTTGCTCCAATTTTTCTGGCATGCTCTGCTCTCTGAATGATTTCAGTGCCTCATCAGTGCCATGATGAGGACCACTCTCTATCTCTATCATGAACACACCGCATGTTCTTATTGCTGCTTTATCTTCCTTTTTGTCTTATTCCTTAACTTCAGAGATGTAAGGCCCAGTATAGGTAGCATTTTTCTTTTCAGATATTACATACAAAATTTCTGTAGCTATGTGTCTAAGGACAGTGAGTAAGCGGGGGCCATCTTCACCTTCATATCAGAGAGTTAAAGCACAGAGTTCAAAAAAAAAGAAGAGGTTTAACATGCACTGCATCACACACCACAAATACAGATATTGAGCCTCTCCATGGGTGTGTGTGTGTGTGTGTGTGTGTGTGTGTGTGTGTGTGCAGCTTCCATGATACAGGGAAGAAACAGTTTGTATTCCAATAGACATCTGGAAGAATAATAGGTGTGAAGAGGATAAGTAACGATTGAGGAATTAATTTGTTCAGAGTCCTTCTCTACTTCCCTCTCTTTGCCTTCATTTTCCTCTAGTAACTTTTATTTATATACATTGTTTAATTAATAATTCACATTAATATAAAAACTTAAGCTTTATAAAATACAGAAATAATATGTTCTCTTCTGCTTAGTACTATTATGTTTCTTCTGAAGATCTGTGATTCATCATCAGGCTACCTTTCAGTTGATCATTTAGTTGCTTTTCTGTTGCTATGACAAAGCACTATGACCCAGACAACTTAGAAAAGATAGCATTTAGTTGGGGACTTGCTTAATGTTTCAGAGGATGAGTCCATGTCTGTCATGGTGGAGAGCAGGACAACATACAGGCAGGCATGATACTGGATACTGGAGCAGTAGCTGAGTACTTATATGTTGAGATGAGAACCACATGCCTGAGAGAGAGAGAGAGATAGAGAGACAAAGAGAGAGAGAGCTCGCGCTAATCTGGAATGGTTCCAGGTTTTAATACCTCAAAGCCCACTCCCAGTGACACACCTCATTCAACAAAACCACGCCTCCTAATTCTTCCTGAATAGTTCTACCATTTATGGACCAATATATGAGTCTATGGGGGTCATTATTATTCAAACCATTACAGTTGCAAATTACAAAAGTACTATTCTCTACTTCCCCAAGAATCAGAGGATTAAAATCTTAGTGTCTGATTCCAGTGGCTTCATCTCCTTAGGTAAGGGAGAATACGCTATTGTCCCTCTCATGCTACTGAACAGTGGGAGAAACCCTGCAATTGTGAGATTCTGCATTTCTGTTCCCACACCAGACATCTGGTCATTGGTGGATACACTTCTCTTGTCCCTAGTGATGGGATGCTGTTGCTACAGAGGGTAGGCCCTGCAGTGTGCAGGACAGCCATCTACAACAAAGAATTACTGACCCCAAATACTTGTAGTGCTGAGGTAGCAAAACCTAGCCTAGCAGGGTGGTCCCCATTCATAGTTGCTCTACCTCCTTTCTACTTGCCAAAAAAAGAAACAGCTTATTTAGTTTGCAAATATAACTCCGACTTGCTAGCTGCAGTTTGGTCTTTTGCTTTTCTCTCTGGAACTGCACAACCCACAGAGAAGGTGGATTCCCACCTGCTGTCAGCCATGTGATAAAGCTAGTCTAGTGGCTGCACCCCCACTCCTGTGGTCTGCAGGGGTTTTGTTTGTTGTCTGTTTGCTGGTGATGGGAAAGGGGGCAACTTCAATTCAGAGGGGCCTCAGCCAGCGTATTAGGACTTATCTAGGCTATGTCCTTCACTATTGCTTTTATCAGTAATAAAGCTGACATTTTGATCTCTAACTGTCTGCCTCCTGTATCATTCTCTGTAAATTGGTTCTGATCTCAGGTTGGGAGCAGGGGCATTATTTTTGACCCCTCCCTAGAAGCCCAAAATCTGTTACTGTCTGATGGTACAGGATCTTAATGGCTTACCTCCAGGATTCTTGGCTTTTTATGTCAGAGAATTTCACTCAAAGGCTGATAAAATACAATGCTAACTAATCAACAACAGAAGGTACACATTTTAAGATCAAAATGACCAAAATCACATGTCAATTTTGATATCTAGTTAGATATCAAGCCTTCCTTACTCTCATACTTTTAAAAATATGAAATACAAAATAAATTGTATTTCAACATATGGTTATGTGTTTCCCCACAATATCATTCTTTTTCCAGAAAGCATAAAAAACATCCTGATGTAACTGTAATCATTTTATTACCGATCCCATAAACTTTCTATATTTGTGATGAATAGACTAATTAGACTGAATATGGGGAAACATGAAACAAAGTAAAAGAGAATTTTAGAGTTTGCAGCTGAAAGAGGGGAGGGGCCCTGCTCCAGGGCCTTGATGTAATCCTGTTGTCCAGCAGGAGCTAGAGTGAGAGTGATAGAAAGTAAGGCAGATGATCAAGCCACAGAAACCTTAGCTGTTTTCTAGCATGTGGAGAAGAGTTCCCTGTCCTCACAGCACTACAGTTACCTTAAGAAGCATGAAAAGGAAATACATTGTATCTGCATGAATAAAAGGCCCTACAACTTTATCAAACAAATTCCTTCCTATAGGGTATGTGCTGTGGCTCAAAGGCCACAAAGTCAGAGGAGATAGAAAACTGTCCAGTTGTTTGCATACAAATCAATGACCACACTTACTTCCAAGGTGACAGTAATCTATCCTAGTGGGAGGAGAGGTAAGATGGAATTCTGTGAATGTTGTCAAGTCTTCCACTAACCAGAACAGGTGGTGTGACCAAAACTGTAGAGCCAAACAGTTTTGCACTTACTTAATAACAACACTTTTAACAGCTTTTCCTCCGACGACTTTGATCATTTACAAAATATCCTGAATTTTCAGAAGAGTCATGATATCATGAAGAGCTTTAGTTTAGGCATGGTTTCCTCTTTGCATGATACAGTATATAATGTTTGTTGTTCTACACCTTTGATGATGATATAGCCAGTGACTCCTGTCATTTCGAAGTAAGGTACTGCCACATACTAACTGCTATGGTATAGAAAGTCCTGAACTCAGTAACCCAAATTCTAAGATGTCCAGATGTAGCCTCAGCACTGTCCCTATGGGCTTTCCCAAGAATACCTTAAAGGGACAGATGAATGAACTTGCTAGAGCTTTGAACTTGTTTCATCACTTTCTGTGTAATAAATTTAGGAAGAACTATGTGGGACACAACAGCTGCAGAAAGCTAACTGAAGGGAAACAAATTATTTTTTTTCTTTTAAGCTTCTTGGAAAACCTCTTGCCCAAGCCACATTTCCAAGTCAATTTAAAGAATATTGAATATTTAAGAAGAGTGCTTAGGGGAACTGGTTCTGTACCTCAAGTCCCTTGGACATGTCTTTGAAACTTTCCAAGCCTCACCTCCTTTCTCATTTAAATAAAAGGAAGGGCTAATCCATGCTGTTCTCCTAAATCTCTAGTACTGTTTCTGTGGAGGATTTTAGGCAGAATAAAGACAACAAATGAGAGAGTGTTGATGAATAAAAATAAGAGGAGTTGGTAGTTTGGAGCTGGAAAGAACACACAAAAATACACAAAGGAGGTCTAATTGGAACATGAGAAGCAGGTTGCAGGGGAGAAAGTTGACAGTGAGAAATAGAACCAAAACATGTGCCTATAGATGTTAGGAGATAGCAGACAAACAATGTGAACTCTAAAACAATAGGGAGCATGAGTTCCTAAAAGAACCCAAGCTTGACAGTGGGAAAGGAACACACGTTTCTGAACACTCCTTGAGAATGGAAAGGTTATGATGGTTTAAATGCTATGTTATAAAACATAACAATTTACCATTAAGTTCCATAGTAATACCTGACTTGATACCCTTGCTTTTAATTGTCCACAGCCAGATTTTCTTAGCCATTGCTAAGTTTGTGAGGCAGATTGTTCCACAAAGTCTATAGAGATGCTGGACACTGAACACACTAATCCTTCCTTTGTTCTTTAACAGTGATATTAGAGCCATTGGAAGCAATGGGATCAGGGGATTTAGAGGAAACACTCATTAAAATAATTTAAAAGGTCTAATGATTAAAATATTGATTAATTAGTAGAACATTGATTAGCAGTCACACTTTATCAACTACAAAGTTTCTAATTACTGCACCATTATTCCATAGATTGACCTGTTCCTTTCTGTCACTTATGATGAAGAACAATTTTTATTAAGTGGGTTTTGGATTTTTGACCTGTAAAATTTTAATAGGAAGTGCAGAGTGGGTGTCGTGTGTGGTTTGGCATTTTATCCACCAAGGGACAGATAGTTACTGTCTCTGCTTAGCCAGAAGAACGAAAGTGAGGAGGGACACGGATACTTATTAAAAGCTCAGCATCTCCCCCTGTCAATGGGGTGGGAGTCAGCATTCATCCACAGAATGGAAAAGAAGACAGGGTTTGCCTCTATGGTTGTTTCATGGAGAATACAGAAGAGGGATGCTCTCTGGACCATAGTATTGTGTTACATATTGTTCAGAAAAACAGGAGACATTCCTAATTTGATCAAATGAAGGTCTGTTGTAGAGTGTGTTTCTATAGTTTGGGAGATGTATAGAGCTGTTGCTCCATCATTCAGTATAGAGCGTGATACCAACAGGCTAGATAGCAGGGTGATAGTCATGCACAGAGAATAGGAAAGTAAGGAGAGGTAGGAATTCAGTGGTGCAGGGTTGAGCTGAACCCACACAGGGACTGGCCATCAAATGACCAAAACAGCAACTTTAGGAATTGTGCTTGCTGCTGACCTAGCAACTGTCCCACACCAGGAAATCAAGTACACAGATCAGACACTGCATGTGAATTAAAGCCAACATTGGAGACAACCTCCTCCTCTTCTCGTTTGTTTATTTTGGGTTTTGATTTTTCGAGGCAGGGTTTCTCTATGTAGACCTGGTTGTCCAAGAACTTGATTTGTAGAACAGGCTGGCCTTGAACTCTCAGAGGTCTGCTTGCCTCTGCTTCCCAAATGTTGAGATTAAAGAACCAGATTAACCTGGTTCCATCTTTTCTCCAACTTTTGTCCAAACCTCTTGGGTAACTGGGGAGAAGTTACCATACCAACAGGAATGGTAAATTATGAAAAGTCAAATTCAAGCTTCACTGTGTTAGCACAGTCCAACGCCAAATATAAAGCAAAGGAATTCTAACCTGTGGTACTGAAGAGTTCCCTGTCCCCAGAATCTCAGAAATGCCATACTGAGCTAACATCAGAGCTCAGCTACCACTCTGAAAGAGATCCACTTCAAGACACTTTCAAACGAACAAGTGTCTTCCTTTTTAGAGGGAAGCCTTTCTTACAAGTGTCAAATAGGTACCAAGAAGTCCCAAATGAGTCCTATCAGGCCAGTGAAATATTCCATTTTGAGTACATATTGGAAATTTCTGGCACCTTGCAAAAGATCTTGTTGATCTCAATGTGTGTTTTTAAATCTGCTGAGATAATGCTTGTGCTCCAAGCCACAAAAACAAAGGCCAAGATGTCCATGAGAGTTATAATCTCTATATAACCCGCTGGAAATGCAGCCTCCAGTTTCTCCTGTTGAGATTAGCTAGTAGCCAGAATGCAGATATTAAAACAAACTGAGATATAACATACAAAGTCCATTTGGTTTGTTTTAGGTTTTGGTTTGGTTTAATGCTGCTTGTATAAAATTAAATAGCGTACCAGGGGGCTCATTTCCTCCCCTAAAAAAACTTATTCTCCCCCCAGAAACAGCCATTGAATAACTACTGTGCTTTACCTGGGGTGGGATCTTGAGGATTTTCTCTCATCCCTTTTGACATGTTGATTAGTATTACTATTCAGGTCTTGTTGAGACAACCATATTTTTGAGATTTCATGAGTGTGACATCCAGTGACCTATCTTTGTAGGTTTTGATCTTATTAAATATCTTGCGCCAAGGACATTTCAGCTTCTGCGTAGAAAAAAAAAAAAAACCCAAAAAACAAACATAAATAAAAAACTGACTTATTATTCAGATTCGAGGAAGTAGTAGGGAGGAGTCAAGATGGAGAGATTGGAGGGAGCAGAACCGCCAGCCCCCTCTCTCCGGTAAGATGGAAAGACCACGTAGAAATACTTAGACTAATAGTAATGGGTTAATAATTAAGACAGAGCTAGCCAATAAGAAACTAGTAATGGGCCAACAGAATTATATCAAATAACAGAGTCTCAATATGTTAATTGGGGCTGGTGCGGCAGGCAGGACCAGACCAGTTGCAGGAGGAAAAAAACCTTATTTCTTACATATGGCGCCCACGTGGCTAATAAGAACTTTCACTTAAAATTTAACACACTTGAGTATGAGTGTAGCACACTCATTGAAAGACTGAGGTCAATCTTAATTGTTATCTTCAGGAACAATCTTATTTTCAATACCAATCCCAGTTCCCTGTCATTCCCATCTTCCCCTACCATCCCCCATCCCACCCACCCACCCCCATCCACTCCTCAGGGAAGGTGAGGCCTCCCATGGGGGATCGTCAAAGTCTGTCACATCATTTTGGTCAGGGCCTAGGCCTCCCCCCATGTATTTAGGCTGAGAGTTTCCCCTGTATTGGAAATGGGCTCCCTAAGCCCATTCATGCATTAGGGATAAATACTGATTCCATTGCCAGGGACCTCTGAACCTGGTTTGGTCTTATGCTGGTTCCCCAGCTGTCAAGCTGGGATCCATGAGCTCCCACTTGCAGATCTGACTCCTCTTGACATGATGACTTAAATTTACAATGGTTACATTTTCAGTAAGTAGATATGTCTTCCTTGTTTCCTCACTTTGCCTAAGTAATTTAAAAAATTCATTAGGACCCTTTAATTGGAAAGGATGGACAACTCACTTTACACTTGTCTAACTAGAAGGGGACATGTGGCACAACATTATTTTAACTTGCTCCCCCCCCCCAGCCCCTGTTGTTTAATATACTTTCTTTTCTTGCCTGTCAATCCCTCTAGCCCATATCCCTACTCCTTATCTAGTTAATCCTTTGTATCCCCAGTATTTCTGCTTCTACTTTCACACCACATGTGCTCTACTACTCTGTCCCTATTCAAGAATTGTCTTTAGTTCTCTCTCCTGGACTCCATTCTAGCTTCCCAGGCTACATACATGCCCACATAAGCACATATAGAAAGAATAGAAGGTAGTTTCCATGTGTGAGGGAGAACATGGTATGTGTGCCTTTCAGAGGCTCTGTTACCTTGCTTGTTATAACATGCCTCACTTCCATCTTGTTTTCTGCAAATTTCATATCATTTTACTTTGTAGCTAGATAAAATTCCATTGTAAATATGCATCACATTTTCATTATCCATTCATCAGTTGATGAACAACTAGACAGATTCCACTTTCTATTGTAAACAGAGGACCAATAAACATCAGTTTGTGGGTATGGCTGCTAGGATAGAGATGTTTTGGGTAGCAGTCCAGAAGTTGAGTCCTATAGAAATTCTATGTTCAGAAGTTTGAGAAAACACCACATTGATGGCCATGTTGACTGAACCATTTTGTACCGCCATCAACAGCGAACAAGGATTTCCCTTCCTCCACATACTCACTAGCATTTGTTGTTATTTGTTTTCTTGATAATAGCAATTCTAACTGGGATTAAATACAAACTAAAAGTTGCTCTAATTTGCACTTTCCTGATAGTAAAGGATATTGAACAATTGTAAAAATACCTATTGATCATCTATATTTCTTAGAGAATTCTCTTTTCAGTTTCTTAGACCTTGTTTGATGAGTTATTTCTTTAATTTTTGTGATTATATTATAATTATATAATTTATCTTTTTCCCTTCCCTCCCTCCAAACCCTTCCACATACCTCTCACTGCTCTCTTTCAAACTCATGCCTCATTTTCCTTATTTGTGTCATATATATATATATATATATATATATATATATATATATATATTATTCCTAATTAGAAAGTGCTCAGTTTGTATAATGTCATTGGTATGTATGCTTTCATGGCTGACTGGTATTGGATAACCAACTGGTGAGCTCTTTCTTAGGAAAGACTATTTCTCACACTCTCAGCATTCTTTAGTTCTTTTTGTGTGGGACTGAGGCTTCATGCTTTTTCCTTTGTCTACTTCTTCTATTGTTGTTATCCTGGTTTAGCTTATGCTTAGGCAGTCATGTTGGTGATACTTCATGGGTATAGGTTTTGATTTTGCTAAAAAGACAGACTCACAGAAAACTTCCTTATCCTTTGCTTTTACAATCTTCCTATACCCTCTTTCACAGCATCCACTGATCCTTTGGCTCTATAGATGTATCCATTGGGACTAGGTTCCACAAGTCTTCATTTGGATTGTTTGTGCTTTTCTGTAATGGCTTCCACCTGTTGCAAAGAGATATTTACTTCGTTAGGGGTAAGGATTACTTAGCTGAGCAAATAAGGACAAATGTTCAGGATGTAGTTTGGAATTACAATGGTTAATTAAAGTAAAGGCTTACTTTTTTCTCCAAGACCCACCCTTGGTGGTGGCTAGGTTTCCAGTACCAGGCATGATTTTCCTCTTGTTGAGTAGATCTGAGACCAGGAAGATTGAGCCTGGGTAGGAATAGAAGACAGGAGAGAGAGAGAGAGAGAGAGAGAGAGAGAGAGAGAGAGAGAGAGAGAGAGAGAGAAACATAAAATAGGGAGCCAATATTGGTTTGAAGATAAAATTGAACACAAAGAAAGGTCTAGAGAAAAGACTGACAATTTGAGCTTCCGTGGAAAGGCTATCAGAAATGCCCTTCCTGGAGAGTAAGATCAACAACTAACTTATCCATGGAGCCCTCAACTAATGCCTGTTGGAAACAGGATCAAACACCCATACATAAATACTGAGTCAAACTAGAACACAGATGCAGATGGAGAGGACAAAACCAGGCTGCAGAAACACATACAGACAGCTTACCTGAACAAGGAGGAGCTAACGGCCACTAGACTGATAGCTGGGAAGCCAGCATGGGACTGACTCAAGCCCCCCTGAATATGGGTCTCAGCCAGAAGGACTGAGCAGTCTAAGGGACCTCAGATAGTGGAGCCTGGATGTATCCTTGGTGCACAAAAGGACTTTGCAAACACATCCCCCATGGAGGGATAACTGCCTTAACCTAGAGACAGGAGAGAAGCCCTAGTCCCTACTTCACATGTCCTGCCAGATCTACATGACCCCAACTGGATGGCATTCCTCTACATATGGAATTGGGGTGGGGGGATGGGAGGGGAGGGTGTTTAGAGTGCATGTGAGAGGGCAGAGAGGGTAAAAGGGAGGGAAGGAAGGAGGGATGGAGGGAGAGGGAACTGGGATCAACATGTAAAATCATAAATTAAATTAAAAAAAAATGCTTTGACTCCAAAATTTAAGTTGAAGGACAAGTTACTGGGGAAAAGGATTTCTATTTTTGTTTCCACAGAAAATGAAAAGATGTGGATACCTTCCAGACTAATGTGGTTTGATCACGCCAGACTGCCTGAAACAGTACCAAGTGATCCTACATTCAAAACAGCTGGACAAAGCAGCCTTGCAGACTACAGCCAGGATTTCTGAATCTTCTTCGAATCCCCCATGACAGTGCCCCTTACCAGCAGAAAGTAGTTTGGAAAGAACAATGCCCAAATTCCCAAATATTGTCTATAAATGTTTGTTTTCATTTAAATGAACTTTGTTATATAAAATAAATAAATAAATAAAAAGTCCAATCAGAGAGTTGTTGGCTACTGCCAAGGTATGTGTGGCACTACTGCCCCCTTAGGGTTGTCATGCCATGCTGTTCATTGCTGTGGTTCATAGGCATCCTAGCTGGGTAGGACTCTTGGTGGTTTTCCTCACTTGTTAGCTTGAATGCTGCCTTCTGGTACCATGAAAGCTAGTTCTCATAGAGGAGGCATTTAGGTCAATTCCAGATCATGGGCCTCTAGGGCCTGTGTCTCAAGTGTGTGGTGTCTTCAGCAGTGAGGTCTTAGCTTCCACTTCTGTGAGGCAGCCAAAGGTAACAGCAATATTCTATAATGTTGGAGTCTCCTAGACAACCCTGACCAACAACACAAAAGAGGGCTCCTCATCCCTGGTATTAGCGTTTTTATTAGATGACCTTTGGTGTTTTGAGGGAACATTTTTAGCCCATATGAGAAAAATTTCATTTAAACTGTAAGTGTACACTTATATACACACTTACACATACTTTAGGGTTTTCTGTACATATTTAATAGTATGATTCCTTATGATGCTTTCAGACATCCTTGCTGCTATTTTATCATCCTTCTATATTTAGGCTCTTTTCCAATCCCTAATTATACTGCTACCCCATTCCCCCCCCCCATAAGATCACCTGTACCCTGCTTTTGTTCTCTCACTGTACCACAGGAGTTTATTGATGGCCCTGATTTCTGCTGTAACTTCAGGGTATGTATGTTCTCACACCTGGAGATTTTGAGATAAGAGTCTTAAATTAGAGAGAACATGTGATGTTGGTCTTTTGAGGTCTGGTTTACCTCACTCTATGCGATCTTTCCTTTTTCTACCCATTTACCTATAAGAATCATGAGTTCATTTTTCTTTCCAACTGAATATCATTCCTTAGAATATATGTAACACATTTTCTTTATCCATTCACTGGTTGAAGAATATTTAGGTGGTTGAGAATATTTAATTTCCATTCGATAGCTATTGTGAAAAGAGCAGCAATGAACATATGTGAGCAAATATCTGTGGAATAGGATATCAAGTCCTTTGGGAACTTGCCAAAGAGTGGAATAAATGGGTCCTATAGTAGGTTTATTTTTAGCTTTTCCAAAATTATCCAAGCTGATTTCCATAGTTATTGCCCCAGTTTGCAATCCTACCAATAGTGAATGGGATATAGTTTGGTATGTGTTGGTTTAGTTAAACCAACTGCTTCCAGGATTTTTTGTAAGTTATTTTGTTAATCTTTGCCACTCTGGGTTGAAAGGAAATCTCAAAGTGTTTTTCATTTGTATTTCCCTCATTTCTTAGGAACAATAAACATTTTTTGAGATATTTTTAATTTTAAAATAATTTTATTTACATACCAATCACAGCTCCCTCTCCCTCCCACTCTTCCACTCTCCCCTCCTTCCCCCGCCCCATTCTCTCCTCAGAAAGAGTGAGGCCCCTCATGAGGAAACATCAAAGTCTGTCATATCATTTGAGGCAGGACCAACCCCCCCCCCATATCTAGGCTGAGCAAAGTATCCCTCCATAGGGAAAGGGCTCCAAAAATCCAGTTCATGTACTAGGGATAAATATTGGTTCCACTGCTAGTGGCCCCATAACCTGCCCAAGCCCCGCAACTGTCACCCACTTTCAGAGGGCCTAGTCTTATGCAGTATCCCCAGCTGTCAGTCTGGAGTCAATGAGCTCCCACTTGCTCAGGTCAGTTGTTTCTGTCGGTTTCTCCATCGTTAAACCCTTCCATCTATTGTTACTCCTCCTTCTCTACAGATGAACTCCAGGAGTTTGGCTGAATGCTTAGTATCTGCTTCCATCAGTTACAGGATAAAGGCTGTATGATGGCAATTAAGGTCGTCATCAATCTGACTCAGGGGGAAGATCTATTAAGGTAGCCTAACTCCACTATTGCTTAGATTCTTCAATGGAATCATCTTTGTAAATTCCTGGGAATTTCTCTAGTGCCAAGTTTCTCTATAATCCTAAAATGACTCCCTCTATCAAGGTATGCCTTTCCTTGCTCTCCCTCTATGTCCCTCTTGACCTTTCCAATACCTCATTTTCTCCTCCTCCCCCACACCACCAATTTACTCAGGAGATATTTTCTATTTCCTTTTCCAGAGGGGGGGGTCCATGTATATCTCTCTTAGGGTTCTCCTTGTTTCCTAGATTCTCTGGGGTTATGGACTGTAGGTTGGTTATCCTTTGCTTTATGTCTAATATCTACTTATGAGTAAGTACATACCATGTTTATTTTTCTGTGTCTGAGTTACCTCACTCAGGATGGTTTCTTCTAGTTCAATCCAGTTGCCTGCAAATTTGAAGATGTCTTGTTTTTTGTTTTGTTTTGTTTTGTTTTGTTTTTTGTTTTCTGCTCAGTTAATGTACCACATTTTCTTTATTGAGATAGACAGTTAATAAATGGGACCTGAGAAGCTTCTATAAGACAAAGGACACAATCAACAAGATAAAAAACAGCAGCCCACAGAATGGGTAAAAGTCTTCACCAACCCCACATCTGACCGAGGGTTGATCTCCAAAATATATAAAGAACTCAATAAACTCAACACCAGAATATTAAATAATTGAATTTAAAAATGGGGTACTGATTCAAATAGAGAATTCTCAACAGAGGAATCTCAAAACTCCGAAAGAAAATTAAAGAATTGCTCAACATCCTTAGCCATCAGGGAAATGCAAATCAAAACAACTCTGAGATACCATCTTACACCTGTCAGAATGGCTAAGATCAAAAACATTCATGACTGTTTATGCTGGAGAGGATGTGGAGTAAAGGAAACACTTCCCCATTGCTAGTGGGAGTGCAAACTTATATAGCTGCTTTGCAAATAAGTATGGCAATTTCTCAGAATACTGGGAATAAATCTACCCCAAGAACCAGCAATTCCACACTTAGGTATATACCCAAGGGATATACACTCATACCACAAGGACATTTATTCAACTTTGTTTATAACAGCATTATTTGTAATAGCAAGGACCTTGAGATATTTTTTTGCTAAGCCATTTTCTTTATCTGCGCTGTCAGAGTGAATATCCTGTAATGAATTTCATTAAGCAATGACTATAATGGAAGAAAATATAAATATCAGGATGTATGTGTTACTAAATCCATCTCTTACTTTGAAAAATTCATCAAGATCAATCTGATTGTGGATCCACTTTGAGGATTCCAGCATCCAGATGGCACACACAAGCATCCTTTTGGTTTTATTACACCATCCTTGTATATGTAACTGCAATAATCCTGAATGTCTGGGACTTAATAACTCTTTTGGTCTCCACTGAATCCTTGGAGTACCGCCCTGGGACAGCATCTCAGACAACAAAGAATAATAAAGATGATAACAAAGAAATTGGTACTTCCCTTGGCACTGGCATTGTAAAACATAAACATTTAGAAATGTAGACATGATAATAAATCTAATGATAGTCTGTGTATATAATGGACTATCTGTGTTCCTATCCAAGGAATACTATTTCATCCCCTTTATTTCTTTTGGTTGGATTATATCTGATTAAAAATCCTCCTCCAACCATGAGCAACCTCCACAAGAATGCCTACATTTGGTATTATAGGTTTGGCTATGTCCTGGTTTAGGCCCCGTCATGATGTCTGTGCAGCTGAGGATGGGAAGTGAGGTTGTAGTTAAAACTTTTCTAACTGAAGATATTTACTGAGTGGTGAATAAGCTGGTATTATATGTCCATATAGATATGATAGGAGATTAATTGGGCAACGTGAGACAGAACCTCTTATGGTGTCCAAAATAAAATCCAACTATCAGTCTTTAAAATTAGTAACATGCATACTGTGTTCAGAACAAAAGCCTTTTTTGCTTCAACGAAAGGCATTTTGAAGGGACTTGGCATTTCACTGAATACAACTGAATGATTTCAGGTGTCAATTTGTAAACTAACAACTTTTAAAAAGCTCTTTGTTGCTTTACAAATGTGAAGTGTTGTGATTCCTATGGGAATTCTGAACAAGCAAATATTTTTGTTAGACATGGCAGCATTTTCCAGGCATATGTTATTGTCACAGGATTCTTTGCAAATACTGAGATGTTTCTTTTTTCCTTTTTTCCCCCCTTTCATTTACGCATATAAAAGGTTAGATAAAGCATCCCATCCAGATTATAGGAATCTATCCTATTGATATGAGAATTACATACAAATCCCTGAAGGTGTGAATGTACACTCATACTCTGCATATGTACCAGTTTTATTAACATGATAGATTTTCAATGCTCTACAGAATCCATTACCATGTTTTGGACCAATAGCCCATGAATTTTAAGGATTTATACAATGGACCTTAAGAGCTCCTTAGGAACAATTCTATCACATCATATTAAAAAACAGTCTCTTGAAAGCCTTCCTTTTAACCTGTTTGACTCCATAGACCATAATCCTTTGTAGATTAAATTATATACATGGTAAAATTGTCCAATCACTTCATTTTGTGTGTTAAAATGTATTTATGGTGAAAAATGCTTCAAAATGGAAGAGGAGAAACTAGACCCAAGAGCAGCATCAAATCAAGGTGATTACTCAATGTGAGCAAGAGGCACTATGTATAATTTCTGCTTAGGAAAGGCATCTTAATAATCTAGATACAGTACTCCTTATGTACCATTGTCATACACAATTGTCCAGGAACAAGTCAAGCAATTGCAAACAAGCAAAAGAGACAATTATCATGGGGCAATAGCTCTCAACATGTAGACAGACAGGAAGACTAATAATAAACTAAAAACTGAGTGGTAATCATTCTTGGAGTAGATATTTTCCTATAACCAGGCCACTTCATTTTTAATAATTGCTTGAATTTAAACTTTATGCACAAAATCCTTATACCTAGTTTTTTTGTTGTCTTACACATGGTATTTTATATATTTTGATTAAAGTATCAATAGGTTCTAAAATATCTCCATGAGTGCATAGAAATTTTGGGTCAACACTGATTTCAAAATTAAACTCAGTAGTATAGGAAGTTTCTGGGGATAAGTGATATGGAATCAAGGAATGAGTAGTCCATCATGGTGGATATGAAATTGACTTTTCATTCTATCTACTTAAGACAAATCCAAATAGGAATATTGTCATTTAATGTTGATTGCTGATGATATATAAATACTTAAGTCTTGGAATATGAAGGCTGAATTAACCAGTCTTATGAAAGTGATAAGTTCAATTCAGATACAAGATGACTATTTTTAGTCAGGTCCTTTGGTGACCGTCTCTCTGTTCTCTCTGATAGGTCCTATTTTCTTTCCTTTAGATTTTTGTTATTAATGCTCATTACTTTCCAATGTTTTGGGAACAGTACTGCCTTAGTTTCTTTTCCTATTGCTGTGATAAAATACACTTAAAGTTGACAAAAATCAACTTAAGGAAAGAGTAGGATTATCTTGGCTCACCCCTCAAGGTACAGTCCATCATGGCAAGGACATCAAGGCAGCAATATCTTGAAGCAGCTGGTCATTGAATGTTTGCAGTCAGAAGAGACTAGTGGATGCTTGAGTGCTCTTCTCAGCTTACTTTCTCTGCTTTAGTCAGTCTATGGTTCTCTGCCAGAGAACGGCCCCACCCACAATTCAGGTCAACTTAATCAAAATAATTTCCTATAGGCATGAACGGAAGGCTTGTATGCCAAGTGATTCTAGATTCTGACAAGTTGTCAATTATGACAACTTCACCCTTGTCAACTTGGAACTCAGTCACATAACTTTTAAGCAATAACCTATTACATTTTTGTTTCCAGCATCTTACACTTATCTATATGGTATATAATATTATATACTGTATATTATATGCATTATATACTATATTGTAAAATAATAGTCCATCTTTAAATGTTCCCATATACTTTAATAATTCCAATACTGTGTTAGTCCAAAAATCTCTTAATTTTGATCTTAGACAAATCAAAAACAAATGACATATTTCCAACATATATGAACTATGTAGAGCAGGATAATTATACCAAAGTAAAACATAACTCCATCCCAGTAAACATAAAGTCTTTTCCTGGCTTCTGGAGCCTGAAAGGTAAAAACCTACTCGGCTCTACAACATTCATGTGCCCCATCCCTCAGTTCTGCTGCCATCAGCATACATTGATTCCTTTGTCAGCTCTACTCCATGTCTTCACGTCACTTGACAAATATGATCTTCAATATCCTGGTATCCACATTGCAACTTAAGCTTCACCTTCATAGCATTATGCAATAGTCTCTGGCTTCATGGAGGGTCTTAGTAGAAAATCAGACCCACTACATACTGCCTAAGTGCTACTGTTCTCCATGAAACTGTCAATCTAGCAACCTCCATAGCTTCAAAACTACATGAATGGTGCTGACAAGTTTTGCTGTAACTTTTTAATGGATGCATTGCTTTCTGAGCACCGACCTTAAGAAACAATTAACTATTTTAAGCAGTGTTTTTTGTATTATTTTGGTTTTTTGTTTGTTTTGTTTTTGAGAAAACTAACTCCTTCATCTTAGTCTTTCTTCCTTTAAATGAATTTGAATGTTCACAAGATGGAACCTCCAGGGGATGATGTTTGACCTTCAGTATACTTTTTCTGTTATCCTAGTACAGCTCACTGCTGCTGCCCTTTTTATTAACTACAACTTATTCCTTAACACCAGTTTGAATACAATTCTATCTTTAAATTCATGTCTTCTAAGCTCCCACAAGAATGGCCCATTAGGCTGTGCTTATTGCATTCAAAACTTCTTTAACTGAATGTTCTAAACACTGTAAGCACCACTCCCACAAGCTAGTTATCGACAGTCACATGGCTGATTTTATCACAGGAATGGTTCCTTCCACCTCTCAGTACTAGTTCCTTCCTTAGTTCCTTCTACTGCTGTGATCAATACTGTGACAAAAAGAACTTGTGCTGCAAGGAGATTCATAGTTCTGGAAGTAGTTCATCATAGCAGTGAAGACGGTGGCAGAAGCTTAAGGAGATGGTCACATTATATACAAAAAGAGCAATAACTGCTAGTGTCCAGTGCATGCCCTCTCTTTTGTGAAATACAGGATCCCAGCCCAGGGAGTGATCATCTCTAGAGTGGACATGTTTTCCTCCATCAATTATGACCAGGACAGACAATCTTCTACACCAGGACAGTGTTCTATCTCCTGGGTGATTCTAGACTCTGTCAAGTTGACAGTGATTGTGACCCATAATGGGCATGAGTTGATGACTTTAAAGAAGGTAACAGTATAAATGTGAAGATGAGGATAGTATAAACAGTAGATTCTCCCAAGGTAGTTTCATCCTTAACTGATTTATAAACTCAAAGCAGAAGCAAACAGGAAGAATGGGCAAGGCCAGAACAATGCCCTCTAGAAAAGAAATATGTTATTCCTAGTGTACACCAATTTGAATCTCTATAACCACTCAAGCTGAAGCATTGACCATTATAAAACTCTCTTTTAGATAGAGATCTGTAAGTAGGATTCATTATCATATGGATCCCTTCTAATCTGCATGCTCATTTTGGAGCCTATGAATTATTAAATGTTCCGTGATAATTAGGATGGCTGCACTTTTAAAGTGGTACTTACATAACATAAATACAAACAACCAGTACAGGTCCCATGTGTCTATGGAGATTTCCTTCTAATGGTATAGGGATTAAAACTAGAAAATTTAAAACTGTATTTTTCCCTTTTCTTCGCCCATTTTGAGTGCTATCTCTAGGGAGGAACAGGGTTGATTCACTTGTTGTAAAGGTATGTAACGTTTTCACCTTGCCTCTTTGTCTTCTTAGCAATCAAGGGTTGGTATTACAAATTGGTAGGAAGATACTCTTAAACATTCCATCTGGGTATACCTGAGAGGCTCTTAGGAATGATCCCTGAGGAATAGACAGGTAGAGACACTCAAGAGAAATGCTATGGTGCTCTTATCTGACTGCACATTGTAGACTATGCAAAGACTGAGGAGAGGAGTATTTCACTTTGATGGAGGAGCAGCATAAATTCTGCCATTTTTTTTTTTTAATTTGGAGGCCCATGGCTATCACCATCTGACAGTAATACTGAAATAAATTAGGCATTTATTCAATTCAGCATCAGGAAACTGAAGTAATGTTCATTTCTTCTCCAAAAGGACTACCCAGGTGATTAGGCAAGATTTTTAAAACCTAGTTGTGAATATTTAACAATGGAAATGCCAATGGACACAAATTAATGAATATAAAATTGGATCTTTTGACATTAGGCCTGACACAGCCTGCAAGGGGAAAGCTTCTGCTAAAGGGATTTTAATTTATTTTATCCATTAATAATTCACTAATGGCAACAATTTTAATGGACTAATCTTCTAAAAGATACAGCTAATGTAGTTGGATATTTTATTTCTTATTACAAATTTTGGCTATTATTTTACTTCTAAAATTCAAGTTTATTAAAGAGACTAACATTGATAGTTAAATACCTAAAAGACGCTCAACTTGGTATTCAAGTCAGTAATGACTGTGACCTAATTTGAGCTTTGTGATCCAACCCAACATATGGGCTGTGCCTAGTACTATAGAGGATAACTACTACAGAGGGAAACTAACCTTTCTCACTCATCTTCTTCAAGAAAAAACATGGTTTGGTAGCATTACTGAGCACAGCAAAAGTCTAATATTGCTCTCAATGGGAAAAAGAATTGTAAGCTTGTGAATATTATAAATATTAAAATCAATTGGGAATATTATAGTTTAAGCATACATTAGAAACATTTGCTTTTAATGCCTTTCTCAGAAGTTACTCAACCAGTATTTAGGAAGTACGTTCAAACTCATAGATCAAAGAAACTCACTATAACAATTACCTATGCATGAATGATTTCATCTTTCTGAACGCTAGTAAAGTTAAATGATCATACAAAACTAGTTCAGCTGTCACAGAAGTGTGGAGATTGAGAGTTAAGCATGCTAGAAACCAGTTGTAATGGTCCACATAAGATCATGTGTGAATGAAAACCAAAAGAAAAAAAGTAATGAAAGAAAAATGGCAGAAAAAACTGCTCTTGATGACAGATATCACTGAACTGGTCCAAGAGATTCTTATGCAAAGACTACCTGCACTTTTTACAAATAGATGGCAGAAATGACAAAAAGTTAACTAACATCAAGGTTTTGCTTGGAGCTGCTTTCTTACTAGAGAATAAAGACTCCATGCCTCCCATGCAGCAGAAATTTGAAATTTCCACATACCAGGCATAGAAACACCATCTTTTTAGACACTGCCTTGTTTCCCTTAAAGATCTGCTATATAGACAGATCATCTTTTACGTTATATTAGAGAGTAATAAAGTCTTAGGATGTAAAAGAAAGGTACTGAATAATTCCAGGACAACTTGTGCAAACACCCTATGGTAACTTTCCCATTTGCATAACTCAGGCTTTCTCTGTCAGACTTCCTTTAGTCTTACTACAAGATATAAAATAATGTTGAAACTGGAAGACACTTAATCATTACCACAGTGAATACAATCAGACAGTCATAATAATTTGGAAATACAGATATTATTATTTTATTTTCATTATTTAGCAAGTTCATTAATGCAGTACATTTTCTGAACATAGTCTCCCATGGTAATTCCAAGACATGTCCGTCAGGAAAAGCATGTCACATCAAAATGCATTGCACAATGAGTTAGGATCCCTATAATTCAGGTTCCAAAGTGTTGACTCATTTTATTCGAACCCGTGTCTTTATTTACTCCCTCTTACTCCATCTATATCAGTTCTTCAAAGCTGAAGACACCACCTCCATGAGGCTTTGTTTACATGCCTGACTCCATGTAAGATGTTCTCTTATATGTTTCAGTGATGCATTCAACACATTTCCTCATATTCCACTTTCTTTCACATTCTGCTCTTCTATGTTCTTGGCATGATTTATTTTTCTGCCCACTATCTGTCTTTGCATTGTTCTGGATTACCTATTTGTGTTCTCAAAAGATACTCTATATCAGCCAGAACTCTATCTTCCTTGTTCATTACTTTCAGAACTCTGAATATGGCATGTGAGAGATGAGCAATCCATAAATGGGGAATGGATGAGTTGGCTTATTATTCATGAACAAAAAGGATTTAGCCACTAGCTATTGATTTCATGACTACTTGTCTTGCTGAGCATGGATCTAAAATCTTTGCACAGCTATAGTTCTACCAACAATTTTACTGCAATGAACTACACACATTTTCCTCAAACAGGGGCAGTATGACACTTAACACTGGGTATAGAAATACTAAGCCAACAGAAAATCACATGAGATACAAATCCTAACACTGTGTAATGTACTTGTTTGGTTTAGATCCCAGTGATACCTTCCCCAATCAGAGATGTCTTTTCTTTTGATTTCTCTAAAAGTCCTTAACATGTTTATTTATTCAAACAGTATAAATAAAATGTTTATTCATTCAACAGAGTCTTACCTTCAAATTTTATCAGTCAGGGTCTTAACCTCCATGTTTCCTAAAGCAATCCCTTTAGTAAAATCTATTAAAAATAAAAATAATTTCAGAAAACTGATTACATTTTGGATTTTGGAAATATAAGCAGAGTAGACAGCTTATATTTTGTTACAAATCTGAATGTGAAATTTCAGAAATCTTCCTTGCATTAAAAATGAATTAACTGTGTGATTATTAATTGTGCATATTCCAATCCCTTTGTGCTGTTCTGCATGTTCCTTGAATCTCATTTGAATCCTTTGGCTAAGTAATGTGTCAAGGGGGGTATGAGCCTGAATGCCTGAGTTATTTAAAAGGCAGGACAGCACTTGCAGATTAGAATACCAATGAGTGGGGTTAAAAAGGCTCTACTGTAGTTGGAGGGCAGCTCTCAGACTGAGGAGTACCTGAAAAGGACCTCTATGGACTAATTTTCAGAATCACATTGTAATGTAGGCTCTTGTCAATCATCAGAACAGACAGCTTCATCCCATGATATAAACTAGTTATACATTCAGGAGCTGCGAGAAGATCTTCATTAAAAAGGGACTTAGCATTAAAAGGAAAAGGTTGTTTTAGTATAACACTTCAAACACAGTTTTTTTGTTTTATATGTTCTCAGAATTCTTTTTTTGTTCTTTGCTACAGTATCAAATAAAGGACCATAGAAGAATAAAAACATTAAATATTCTATTTTTTTTTTAAATAGCAATGAAGGAGCTTTTCTGGTTTAAGGCGTTAAAATCATATACATTTTTCCTAAATTTATTCATGGCTTTGAATAACAAAAAGAAATCTCTAGATGTAATAGGAGGATGTTTTTAATCTTTTGTAAGAAGGGATTTGCCGAGCTGACTACTCAAGGTAAAATATCTGCTGGCAAACTATATCAGGGAGGGCTTTATACACTTAAATTTGTATAAAACCTTTGGGCTCTCTGCAAGCTTACAGATACCAGTTAGATATTGCAATTGATGTCGTTAAATTTTAATATAGTTAAGAGAAAACAGGAACAATATCCATGTAAGTAAATCATTGACATTGTAATGTAGTATTTGAAGAAAATTAAACAAGGGTTTAATAAAATAGACAAATGTATCATTTCAGATGTACTCAAAATGTCCTATGAAAGTCTTGATTTAAGTATATTTGTACATCAGGTAATGTCTTAAGACATCTGGCATACATACTTGCTTCTACCATGAAAATTGCCAAGTCAAATGGCTTGAGAAAATTTAAACGATTGCATAACAAAATTATCATTGTCCATAGATAACACACTCTCTGTATGTAGAAGTCCCAAGGGTTCCATTCACAAAGACACTGACATAAGTAAACACACAGTAAAGTCCCATGTGTGACAGCAACATTCAAAGAGCAACTGAATTTACAAACACTTAAAGTGTATTTTCTGAAAAGTTAAAGAAAATTGAATTCATTTTAAATACTATTAAAAAGATACAATATTTGTGAATAAACAATCAGTAAGCTGAATGTCTTGAACACTATTGAACAAGAAGCAATTAATATCAAGTCCTGTATTTATAGTTTTAAAGCTTACTATTTAAAGCAATCTGTCAAAATGCCAATGATACATTACACACAAATAGAGAAAATAATCCCAGTATTTAAATGTAGTCATGAAGGACCACATTATCTTGCAAATAGTTTAAGGTACCATTTGCTATGGTGTAAAGCCTGGGCACATTCCTTTAACCCCAGTACTAAGGTGGAAGAGGCAGGCAGATTGGAGAGACCCTGTTTCAAAAAACAGCAAAAATAGTGGATGGGTAGCTGAAGAGATAAGTCATCAGTTGAGAATAGCGGCCACTCTTCTAGAGGACCCTGATTCAATCCCTAGCACCCGCATGAAAGCTCACACCTATCTGTAACTCCAGTTCCAGGATTTCTAATGTGACACTCCCATATAGACATATATGCAGGCAAAACATCAATGAACATAAAATAAATTATACACACACACACACACACACACACACACACAATATTATGTTACTCACATAAAGCCAGAAGTATAGATAATGAAACAGAATCAAGATTCCAGAGGTAACTTCATACATAACTAACCAATAACTCAAGAGTAATGTCAGTATCATAGAAAGGAGACCATATTTTCAACAAATGGTATTATAAAAATGTGTCCACACAGAAAACACACAAAGATCAACTCAAAAATATATGAAAAATCCCAATGCTCTAAAACTCCTTGAAGAAAACATAGGGAAAAAATCTTTACAGAATTGGCTTAGCCTTGACTTCTCATAGTTGACTCCCAAAGCACAGACATCAAAAGTATGTTATTGGGAAGTAGACCAAATTGTAAAGCTCTGCACGGCAAAGGAAAACACAGAAAGACAACTCATAAATAGGAGAAGTATTCATAAGGTATGTATTTGGTAGGGTATTAATATGTGAAATATATAAAGAACTCATACAACTCAGTGATGAAAATCCAACAGACTAATTTTAAAATAGACAGACACTGAGTAGGCATGTAGCCAAAGAGGACATTCAAATGACTGACAGGTGTATACCATCAATAATGAATGGAAATGAAAATAAAAAGTGCAAGATGTTATCTGATATTTGTTTGGAAGACTACTGTGAAAAAGGAAGGTGTCAGAAAGGATATAAAGAAATGAGAAATTTTATTCTGTTCTTACTGACTAGCTACAAAATGGAACAGACATGATAAAAACAATATGCTACTTCCTCAACACATGGAAATAGTATAGGAACTATCAATCCTGATTCTGGATATTCAGCTAAGGAATTTGAAATTCTTATGGGGAAGAGTTTTCTATTCCCTTGTGTGCATTGCAGTCTTATTTATCGTAAGAAATATTGAAATGATATAATTGTCCAAGACTAAAGGAATAGGGACAATGGTCCACATATACATAATGGATACCATTCAACTTTGGTAAATGAGGAAATCTCTCCAAAGGTAATAATATTGATAAAAGCATACGAGCTTTGTGAAGGCAGTCACAGAAACCCAGACACTGCAGGATTTCAAATATGAGAGCTATCTAAAACAACCAAAAGTCCCAGAAACAGAGATTGGAATGGTGGTTTCCAGTGACTGGTAAGAAATGAAATTAGAGTTGCCATATACTGCTTTTAAAGTGCCAGTTATGAGTGACAATTAATTTATATAATATGCATGCACTTTTATCCCTATAGTTTATAATATTTTATAGTACACTGAAATTTTCATTTGATTGCTCTGCTTTGGGTTTTGAGCTAGGGTCTCCTGTTGTAGCCCAGGTTGGCCTCAATCTATTTGTATTAAAGATTGATATGGAAGTCCAATCTTCCTGCCTCCATTTCCTTAACACTGGGTTGCAAATAAGTGCCACCATGTCTGGAACTGAAAGAGGACAAATTTCAATGTGAAGTGGCCTTGCTACAATTACACAACAATAAAATTATGTAAGTAATACAGTTGCAGTTCACTGTTTTCTACTATTTGGTTACAGTGAAAGAATGGAATAGCATCAATGATGTTTTTCTTCAGATTGAAAATGTCATTTATAAAATACACAATTTCAAGGTGGTTTCTTTACTTAAAAGGGTTCCTTATAGACATATGTGTATTTATTTATAGGTGACATTACAAGCCACAATTTTCAACTAGCCGTAGGATAAGACCAGGCCATATATTAATTTTCTGTGCTTCCCCTGAAGACTCTACTCGGAATTAGAACCATTAAAACTGACTGTAAAGGCTGGGGGTTCTTCTAGTGTAGAGTTATCCCACTATCAGGAGGAAGAAAGCTTGATTACGGGTTTTCTGATGCTCAGAGTTTGTGTATCCATGATGGAAGAGTACAAGTGAACCTTGTCTTCAGTCCCTCTCCCACACAGGACTTGGCAAATGATTGTTCATGTTTCTCACATACAGAGGCACAAAAATGCATCTTTTCTGTGTTTAACTATTTATAGCACTCAAAGCAGTGCAGGTGTGACAAGCCTGTTATGGAGTTAATAAAACATTGCTTGCAACATACAAAATTGAGTTGTATACAAAATGTCCTTGAACCTGTCATTCTTTGTTACAACATTTGGGATGAGAGAAGGTTAGCTCAATGAGTCTTTGATCATTCAAAATGTTTCGATACATAAATCATTAAACAGTTTAAATCCTAGCCTCACGGTAAATGTCTGGGATTCATGGCTAAGACTTAAGAGTTGTGAATCCCTAATTAAATTAAATTTTATTCTCTCTAGTTCTTAGAGAGAGAACAGAGAAGATGCTTATACATTTGCTGTTCAAGTTTGATTTTTGCATTCATAAAAATTCATCCTGGGGATTTTAAAAACAGCTTTTGTCTTTATGGTTAAGGGCATTTTGCTTAACACCGGTCATTGACAAACTTTTTAACTATGTTTGTTTTGCTCTATTCAAAGTTCTAGAAAAATAGACTTAAAAAACAATGTTGCGTGATGGTGTTAACTTGGTGATGCTGGTTAACACTTGGTGGGTCAGTTCTGTAACCTGCCACTGTACTAGCTCTGTCTAGACTTTTTAACGTATATATGAGTCAGAGAGCCATGATGCTGTTGTTAGGGCAGCACGTTTTTAAAGGATTTAGTTTTTCCATCATGAATGAAATGTTTGTTTCATTGGACATTTTAAACAAAATAGATTTTAAGATACTGTGTTTAGCATAACAATGAACAAACTCCCCCAATAACATGGATGCTAATGTCTTTGTTCATATGGGAACATCTTAGAAGAAAACTTGAGTGCATTGTGTTATTTTACAGTTTCAGTAGCCTGTCCTTACCTTGTGAAACACTGCAGTGAACAAAAGCTGTGGAAGGAAGGAAGTTGCCCACTCTGTGATTATTTAAGTGATGTGGCCACAATATTGCTGAGAGAAAGTAACATAGCTTTGTCTATAAATATTTGGGGTGATATTGCAAGGCCAAGCCTGATTCTATTTAGGTTTATGAAGTGAACTCAATAGATTTGCAGAAGTTATACTAATATGTCAAAACACATGATTAGATAAAAAAGAAAATATTCACTACAAAACAAACTTTTCTGTTTTTTTCTGAAAATGCTTTTTAAATAAATGTATGGTTAGATATGATACTATAATATTATAATACATAGGACCATATATACTAATACCTTTGAGTGGTTAATAGAATTAGTTCATAAGCTTTATAAGTACTCTTTTATGTTTCCTGAAGCCATTTCTAGGTTTAGTAGAAATGACAAATTTTAAATAAGCTTATATTTTTCCTATAAGGAAAGATACACACATACACACACACACACAAACTTTTATTTTAGCGTAAACCTACACATGTGCTTTTGTACATAAACACATTTATATATGTAAGAAAACATACATTTTATCTTTGAAATATTATAAGATGTTTAACAGTAGTGATCAAAATAACAGTAATACAGAAATTAGAATGGAGAATCAAACCCAGATGACTTTGGATCTATTCAAATATGTGCTTGTATGTTTACCATAAAAATAGCATCAATAATCTCACTGTCACAAATAAAAGAAAAAGAAGGAGAGTAGTAGGAGAGAAACAGACACGGAGGCAAAGAAACACAAACGTTGCTGACCTAGAGTGACAATACTTTCCTGAGCTTTGGGGAGCCTTAGATGATAGTGTCATATAAAGGATTCCATGTAGGCAGAGTGAAGACACCGTCTGCAGCCACTTCAGAGGCTGCAGATAGAGCGCTCCTCTGTGGATGGAGAGAAGTGATAAGTGCTGGGCTGCTGCACGCACCAGCCTTACAGAGCTTGCTCTACTTTAGATACTGATGGCCAAGTTGAAAGAATGTGCAGTAAGGTAAGAATCTTGATGGTGAAACGAAATGTCAAGGAAACACAGTCAATAAAAAGGGTGGGTGGCAGTGCAGTTGTGTGATCAGTAACCTTGAAGTTAAATGGCATTTTGCAATTCATTGTGAAACAAAGACAAAATAAAAAATAAACAAAACCACGGGGACTGAACAAGAAAAATCTCAAATGAATTCTTCACTAATAAATATGCACCCCCCCAAAGCATCTGAACATTTAGAAGGTAGAGCGCTTCAGACCTAGGATACTTCATCACAGGCTCCAGACAAAAGGTAAAGCATTGTCTAGCCTTCTGTAGGTATTGTTTGGATGAGCATAAGAATACAGTTGAGAGCAGTTAACCTTTCTTAAAACCTAAGCATCATATACGCTGTTGATTTGTCATTTACTGAGAAGTACAGTTTAAAATACCAAGAAAGCATTACTGAACTGCCGTCTTGGCAGATAACATACCAAAATCTAGGAACTGATGAAGCAACACATCCATAATACTCTTCATCGCTATAAATGATAAGCATAAGCTGGGGCTTATTTTTATTTACTTGTGAAGTGTGTATATTTAGTTATGTGAAGTATTTAAGCAGATTGCCATTTAAAATATTTATACATTTGAAAACGAATTTAATTTAAATGATTATTGTATATTTACTGATGATAGTGGTGGGAAAAAACAATAATTTACATAAATTAGAATGTAGAAACAAATCTAAAACACATTCAGGTGTGTATTCCATAATGTAGCTGACATTTTCAGCTTGCTTATTTTTTTCATCTTCAAGATGACTAAATTTACTTTGTATCCTGATGATTTGAAAAAAGGTAGTGCTAGCTACTATCTGACAAAATTGGAATAAAAATTCCCCATTGCCTTTTCTATTCATTGAATAAGCATGGTCATTTTTAACAGCAAAACACAATAAGATATGCCTCAAATACTCAAGTCAATTAGGACAGGACACTTTGAGCAGTATATCCTTTAAATTATAGCATTCTGATTCCCCATAATCCTCCTGGGACAGAGCTGCTATTTAAAGGAACTCTGTGGTTTGAGAAATGACGATATGACAAAGAAATGTACACAATCCTGAAGGGAACCGAAAGGACAGATGCTGCAGGCGATGTGAGCTTCTGTTAAGCATGAGAACCAAGGGCATGAACTTGCGCTGGAGAATAGCCTGTGCTAAAAAGTGCTTCCAACTCTGTCCCAATTGCTCTTTGCGGAATAAACAGCTCAGAAAGAAAAAAAAAAAAATAACAAGCAACATATGCAGCAAGAAAGTAGCAAACATCCCTGCACAAAGCAATGGGCAACCTAATGACTCGATAAGCGTTGGTGGTCCATTTTTTCAGGTTAAATAATGCACAGTGGTGGCATCTATCTAGAAATGTTATTTTCATAATGAGAAGCATTTTATAAATAGTTTTAGGACTTTATATAATTTAAGATAAATGGGAAATTCATAGTGGCAAACATCTGTAACCCAAATACCTTGACTTTCTGTGGTAGGAGAATCCTGAGTTCAAAGCTTCCTCTCAACTACTTTAGACTTTGTTCCCAAAATAGATAAACAAGTAAATAAAAAAGTAAATGTTAAAGTCATGGTATTAAGTGATAAGTAGTACATTACTTGTTAAAAATGTGTGGTTAAATACATACTTTCTTGAAATGATCAAGAAAAAAAAATGTTTCCAGAGTTGAAAATTGTTTTTTATATGAGTTTGATTTAATAGTTTATAGAAAAATGGCATATATATAATTTTCATATATGCATATTATACATACATACATTTACTCCAATGCATCTACCTATTAAAAGATTTTTTTCAATAATTAGCCAATCACCTTCCCACTTTACAGGTATAAAGAATGGAATCTCAGAGAGTGAAGGAGAAAATATTATTTTGCTCTTTCAAAAAATAGGAAAGCTTTATGAATCAGCTATACAGATTTGTTCTGGAAAGGTCCTTAGGAAGAATCACCTTGTTTTGCAGATTTTAAGATATAAATCCAAAATATTTTGTCTCTAGCGTCATGATTAAAGCTTCCAGATTTCTAGTACAATATTTTAAAATCAAATATAATGGGAAATTTAAAATGCCTAGTGCATAATCTAGGAGAAAAAGGACATTGGTAATTAATTCAAAAGCTATACAAAAGCAAACAGCAAAGATATAGGTGCACAAACCTGTATATACATTAATGCATTCATGAACTTTGGCAGCAAGAAGAGATAGCAGAGACACAAGGCAGGGTTAATGAGTTTGGCACTGTTTTTGAAAGGATTTAGACTTTCCTTTAAGCAGTCATGCATATGGCTTTTGTGTTTTGGGGGGTTTTTTGGTTGGTGTGTGTGTGTGTGTGTGTGTGTGTGTGTGTGTGTTTGCTCTGGACCAACCCAGCTTGCAGTGTACCTGCTCCTGCAGGCTAGTGACAAGAGATTGCTTCAACACCAATTTTCTCTGCACTGGACTGGGTGATGCTGTGAAAGAAAGACATTGTCACTCATCTTTGTACACCAACTTCCCTTCACATAATAGGTCCTCAACAAAAAGTGTTTCATAATGAAAACATAAATCCGTATTACATAAGCAATCATGAAAAAACATGGAAATCAAAACTGACAGAACTATGTTTTGTTTTGCTTTCATGAGTAAATGTGCCTTGCACACCTTGCTCTTTTACATGTATTTTGCTTACATTAGGGAGATGGATATGTTATTTCTGACTGTTTCAAAACGTATCTTCCAGCACAAACGAACATATTTGTAGTCAGATTCTCCCTGGTCTCTCATTAGTTGTAGAAGTGACCTAAAGGTTTTTAACCTTAAGGACACAGTTTTTCATTTACATGGTTTTCCCGTGATCTCTGTCCTGATCGAGTCTGCCTTGTTTGACTAACCAGCCCAGCTTGCCTGCCCTTTGAGTGTATATGAGCAGGGAAAAAGACCTAATTAAGCCAGTTTATACACGTTAACATGTCGGGAAAGTGGTATAGGTAATGGCTGCAAACCATGTTTTATACTTTATTGAAGGGACTTTTTTTTTTTTTTTCATTTATAAAAATGTGCCTATGGGAAGGAGAAGAAGGAAGAAGGCTGTGAGTTCAGCCTTCATATCTCTTTGCAGTGGCCGTTGAGCCTGTGCATCGGTGAGGAGGAAGCAGGGATAATAAGAGCAGTAATTGGCAGGGCTGTCCACTGACACCATTCCTCTCCCCCACGACTTGGCCCTGCCCAATTTATCTCTCCCATACCCCATGATGCCTTGTCTCTCCACCAAACTTTTTAAAAGTTGCCCCCTGTATCTGGTGCCTTGTTATGTAAGGATTTCTTTTCCATCAAAGCTTCAAGCTCAATGTTCTTCTACTTGTTAAACCAATATTAAAACAAGAAAGAATCCTTAGTTTAAAGCATCCATGTTGCTAGTCCCCCAGCTGGACAGCCACTGCCGATGGTGAGTGGGAAGTGAAAAGTATAATTAAAACTTAACTTTCAAATGGATTTCATAGTTTATACCCAGTAAGACACTCTTCTCGCCGTGTGAACTTTCAGGTGCCTGTTCTGAACAAAATAGGTTCTGGTTTCTTTTATGTGAAACCCTTAAGATAACTTTAACATGGTCCTTTGCCGTTTAATTTATCACAAATTCTGGCACCATTTATTACTAAATGCAAAATGATAAAGACACGGCTCTATTAAATTTGAATAACTGCTGAATTAAAAAGCTGTTAAATGAGTTGAAGCACACAGCACGGTTTAAAAAAAATGTGGAAGTATGTTTGGCTGGAATAAATTGCTTTCACAGTCATCATTTGAAGAGGCTACATTTGGAGAAATACGTTGAAAATTTTACATCTTCATTCCCTGACTAAACCCACAGGCACGGCTAATGCACTTTTAAATTGACTTCACAGAAAACGTGAGAAAATGCCTGGCCTGAGATTCTCAGGTATCAAAACAAAATTCCTTTATTTAAAAAACTGGAGAAGGGAGAATTATAATAGAGGCATATAAAATAGAATAACAGATTCTAATAAGATATGCTTTATTTTTCTAAATTTAATCTTTCTAGAAATGGCTTTACAGTATTTTCATGTACTCTAGAGTACTAAATGTTTCAATGAATGCTTTCCCCAGACAGGTATTTAGCTAGCACTTCTTGGCGCTTTAAACATTTGAGGAGTACTGGTTTAAACATCTAAAATGCTGATTTTTCTTTTAAGGAAATGGTTGCCAATTATAAGCATGTTTGTTGTTGCAAGGAAACTGTTTGGAAAACTGTGTGCAATGCACTCTGAATATCATTAACAAAAGGGGCTATATTTACCACAAAATTCATTTATAAATTTTAGATTAAGGTGTCTGAAATTGGTACACTCTAGACTTTTAATTTAAAAACCATGTCTCCGCCGTGTGCTAGCAGAGCACTGGTCCCACATGAGTCCTCTCACAGTGTTACAGCAGAGAGTGAAGATGTGCTTAATCCGAATTCTCCTGGGGGTGCTTTGTACTGTTCTTAATTATCACCCTGCTATTGTGATTAGAAACAAAGACTTTTCAATAGTAGTGTCCTGTTGCATGTTTAGAGATATTTTTGTGTGAAATCTTTAATAAAGGGGATTTGTGAATGAACTTAATTAGCCCTGTTAAAAACACCCAGCAGATAGCAACCCTCTCTCCACAGAGAGGGCTCTGTCACTGCATGGGGGCAGGCTACCTGGAGTGGCTCACTGGCATGCAAAGCAAAGTAGTTTTGTTAAAGAAAGCAAAAGCTTTGTTTATGTGTTAACCAAGTACAGTACCTGGTTTTTCAGAAAGCAGTTTAATAAAACATTCTCATACATGCCCTGTTGACACTTTTTGCCGCACTTAGGAAAATATCTCTGGAAACAATGATAGTTCACACATCACAAAGGCACATTTTAAAATTGCAAGGATGTCTCCCTGTCTTGTGATTCTCTCCCCACCCTTGTTTCTCCCTTTTTTGCTGTTCCTTTCTGACTTGCTTAGCTAGCTTTCTTATCCAAACCAGTCCCAACCGCCTAGGAACAGTGTTGCCCAGAGTGGCCTGGGCATAAGTCATCAGTCACACCAATCGCTCACAGCTGCAGCCAGGGGCCAGTCTGATCAATGTAATTCCTCATTTAAAGTGACTATAGTTTGTATCAGTGAACAATAAAAATCAATTAACACACTGCTCAAAAAACCAGGCTGACGATATCTCTGCCCTTTTTCCCCTTCTGTCATTCCTCCTGGCACTTAGGGGGAAAAAAAAATCTAGAAAACTGTTTAAGACTCCTGGTTATTCAGTGAAACGTTGATGGAAGATAAGAAAGAATTAAGGTGATTTGTCGGCTGATCTGAAAAATGGAAGATTACCCTTGATCAACCACACAGAATCAATGTAATCACGGAAGCCTTCATAAGCAGAACAAGAAGATAGAGGTATTAGCCAGAGAGATGAGGCAGTGTGAAACAAATTGGTGGTATAATTCTGACATGTTATGAGCTACATACATGGATAAGGGAAAGACTGATGTGAGACCAGGGAAGTCCCCAGATGATGGCCAGCAAGGAGCAAGAGAATTGAGTGCTAAAGCCATGCAAAACAGAATTGAGTTGAACATCTAAAATGAGCCTGGATATAATTCTCTGCTGGGGCTTTCTAGATCATTATTTTGGTGTGGTGAAACCCAGCCTTCTGACCTGCAGAATGGTGGGATAAAAACAAAATAATAGAAAAAAATAAGCAAAATGGGAATTTTCCCAGCAGCTAAATTTGTGGTAATTCATTATGGCCACAGTAACAACCCTCCTTCCATTCCACGTTTAGTCCTTTGTATCCTTAGTTCTTCAGTATTTGGGCTCTGTCATTTCTCTGCTCAATGCCACACTAGCAGGCATCCTTCTGAATGCAGTCCCAGCATTACAAAAACAGCCCCCAACAGCTTTCTCATTCTTTTTTTTAATTTAATTAAATTTAAATTTAAATTATTTCTTTTTATTTTACATATTGATCTGTCAAGTCATTTGAAGTAGGGACTAGGATTTCTCTCCTGTCTCTAGGTTAAGGGAGTATCATCCATGGGGGATGCGTCTGCAAGGTCCTTTTGTGCACCAGGAATACATCCTGGTTACACTACTGAGGTTCCTTAGACTGCTCAGGTCTTCTAGCTGAGACCCATGTTCAGGGGTCTGAGTCAGACCCATGCTGGATTCCCAGCTGTCAGTCTGGGGGGTGGGGTGGGCATTAGCTCATTCTTGTTTAGGTCAGCTGTATCTATGTGTGTCTGCAGCATGGTCTTATTCTCCCTCTGTGCATCTGGATTCTAGTTCAGCTCAGTGTTTAGTTGTGGGTGTTTGCTTCTGTTTCAAACAGGTACTAGATGAGGACTCCATGATGGTGGATAAGTTCTGCATTGATCTCATTATCAGGGAAGGGCATTTATGGTAGCCTTTCCACTGTTGCTCAAATTGTTAGTTGGAGTCAGTCTTGTAGGTCTCTGAACATTTCTTTAGGTTTAGTTTTCCTTCAGTCCTATAAATGGCTCCCTCTTTTATGCTCCCTCTCCCTCTCTCTCTCTCTCCTGTCTTCTATTCCTCCCTTGAATCAATCTTCCTAGTCCCACATGCTTTCCTCTCCTCCCCTTCTCTTTCTCCTAGTTCCCTCTCCACTCACTGCCCCCCCTCCCCATGTGCTCTGGAGAGGTAGCCCAGTCACAAAAAGAGGAACATGGTATGTACTTGCTCATATATGGATTTTAGACCTAGAGCAAAGGATCACCAGCCTATAATTCACACTGCCAGAGGAACTAGAATACAAGGTGGATTCTAAAAGATTCATATAAGGTCTCTCACAGAAGGGGGAACGGACAGCCTTCTCATTCTTAACACCCTTTATAATCTATATTTCTTAGGTCAGGATCAACTTTTTGAAACAAATAAGTGGGGTTGTAGGGCATTGAGACTCATTACAAAGAATCTCACACACTAAGCTAGTACTCTACCATGGAGTCACATCCAACATATGGCTTTTCTATCCAGGTTATGATTTAGTGCACCTAATTATCTCCTTACTTCTCAAAGACTCAATTAACATAATAGTAGTTAAATGTTTATGATAATTAACATATACTGTGTAAAAACAAAATATAAATCAAGCAGAAGAACACATAAAAATATTTCCCATGTTTCTGGAAAATGGAAATAAGACAAGTTACTGACAATTCATAAATAAGAGGACAAGCAAGGAGCAAGGCTACTGTCTAGAGATTTGTACATGGGAATAATACCCAACAAGGAGGAGCCAGAGAGCTCAACAAGACCCCAGAGAAGCTTAAGGAGTAAAAGTACAAAGCACGATATGAACAAAAATTATCAAGGGGTTGAAGTTAAGAGGCCTTATTGGTGGTCAATGAACACAGAATTTGAATTCCCACTTCTACTCGATAGTACAGAACTTAAACATCCAGAAAGAAAAATCATAGTGATAAGAAGATAACAAAAATTTTGCCTAAATTACAAACCACCTGTACAGGCTAAGTGGCACTGAGGAGAACTGAAAAGCATAGAGCCAAAGCATGCCCACTTTGAAGTAACATCTCTGCATTCCATTAAGTAACACAAAAACTTAATTTTTTAAAGGAAAAAAGCTAATATGATAACTGTATGGTACCTAGATGTGAAGGGAATAATTGCACACTCAAAACATAAGCAATAGTAAATAGGATAGTAGAGGTACACGGGACACTTAGAAATGTAGACTGTGATGTGACTGATCTTGTTTATATAAAAAACTGTTTCACCTAAGTAAAGTCGATGTCAAACTGCCAACACTACCTAGGAACGGTCATAGACAACTGCTCCCTGCCTGGGATTGAAATTAGGCAAATAATTTACTGAAAACTTAAGCAACTGGAACACAAGTGAAAATTTATGAGTGTGCATACAGAAAAAAAGAATGTTACATTATTTAAAGTGGTTGTGGCAAAATCAATGGCAATCTATTGGAGCTTCTAACCATGATTAATGCCTACAAGACGGCTAAAAGCCTAGTAGGTCTTTGAGTTTTGTATTTCTCTTAGGCCTCACATAGGAAATTACAAACAATGTCATTATCTTGATTAAAATTATGGTGGACATGTTACATGTAGCAAACATTAATGATACTGTCTCCTCCAAATTAATATGAAATTCAGAATTTTCTGACATTTCAATATATAATTTGTGTAAAGCTAACTGGTCTCACATAAATGAAAAATATAGTGTTTCTTAATGAACAAACAATTTCTCACTGCTGCTAAAAAAAAAAAAAAGAAAACATCCCTCTCCCCAGTAAAGATCTCATGATGTAGCTTTTATCAAGACTCCCAGAGATGCAAATCATCCAGTGGCAGGAACTCCACAATAGTGGAAAGATCAAAGAATTAAATGACTACTCTTGTGCATACCATGGCCTCCTGTGGTGTTCATTTATCCATGAAACTGTGAGCCTTTCTATTAATGAAATACTTACCTCATAAACTCTCTTGACTCTTGAAATATCTCCTGGCTAGTCCTTTATTACATCAAAAACATGCATGTATATTCTGGTACATATAACACCATATGACCAAGGTTATGATAAATCATTGTTCTACAATTTAGTTATTTAACATTTCCACGATTATTGAAGAAATCATTGAAATGCTTTTCAGTAAGGAAGCTGTGGCAATGAAGAAGTGCTTGTGTGTCTTAGCCATGGTTTCTCTTGCTGTGATGAAACACCATGGGAAAAGCAACCCAGGGATGAGAGGATTTATTTGGCTTAAGTGTTCTTGAGGAAAACCAAGGCAGGAATTCAAGCAGGGCTGGAACCTGAAGGCAGGAACTAATGCAGAGGACATAGATGGGAGCTGTTTCCTGGATTGTTCCCTGAGGTTTGCTTAACCTGCTTTCTTATAGAATCTAGGACCACCTGCCCAGGGATGGCACCACCTATGTTGGGCTAGGCCCTTTCACATTACATCCTAACTAATAAAATGTCCTACAGTCCTGCTTACGGTAGACATTTTCGCAGTTGAGAATCCCACCTCTCCAACAACTCTAGTTTTTAGTGTCCAGTTGACATAAAACTGGCTAGGACATGGAAAAGGACAGAGCCTTGACAATCAGAAGCAATGGGAACACTGTGAGCAGGATAGTAAAGGCATGCCACTAATCTTACTTTCTCCAACTGGGTCTTATATTCCAATCTCCCATTTAGCTGTAAATCCATGAGTGAGTTAATCCATACAGTTGACACCCCTGTGATGCTATCACCTATCGATAGCACCACCAAGCTTGTTAGCACATTCATGCTTTGAGGGACACTTCTTATTCCAACCATCATAGTACTGTTATTTGGTCATTCGCATCTCCTTAAAATAAAGTAACATTTAATTGCCTTTAAAAATAAAATGAAGGGGCTGCAGAGATGGCTCAGTGGGTAAAAAGCACATACTGTTTTTCGTGAGGACCTGAGTTAAATTCTCAGTACCCATAACAGGTGGTTTACAACTGCCTGTTGCTACAATTCCTTACAACTCCTCACATCTCTGATCTCTGTAGGCACTTGCATTCATGTTTACATACCTCCCACACACATGCACATAATAAAAATAAATGTTTGAAAAAAAATAAAATGAAGAGGGGTTGAGGATTTGGCTCAGTACTAGAGCACTTGCCTTGGATTCAGGGAAGGTCAAGTTGGTTAGGAATTACAATGCAAGATATATAATAGCAGAAGCCCTATAGCAACAGAGATCCAGAAAGCCATGGATGACATCATCAAGTCTTGAGCTAGAAACAAAGGGGTATACCATGTAAGGAAGCTTTCCATGAAAAAAAAAAAAAACATGGAAAAGAAGAAGAAGGAAAAGTGACAGAAACTCACAAAGGGCCAAAATCCATTTCTACCCGCACCAACAAGAGGAGAAAACACAACAAATAATGTACTTTGCCAGAAAACTGAAGAAATGTTTGTTGTGGCCATAGATTGCAGTGGTCTTGCTCACAAGTAAAGAAAGACCTAGAGTGGATTGTCTCACTCCAAAATGTAAAAGGATATCTGCTTTCTACATGATAAAAAGCAACAAATTACCAGCAAGCAGCTAATAAACATAATAAATGCACAAAACTTCAGGTAAAACACCCTCAAAAATTGTACAAGAAAGAACATTGGTAAACATTTCTAAGAGATTAAAATGATCTCAAACATTCAATATGCTAAAGGATAAATGTCTGGTAGAGACATGATGATAGCAAAAGAACAAAGTAAAACCAATAAAAGTAAACATTTACAAGCTGGAGGTAAAGATACACACATATAAATATTTTCACATATATGTATAAAATGAGTTTAGGAGAATTGTGGGGAATGATTAGTGAATTTCAAGCAGTATATCCTATTCAAAAAAAGACACAAGAACAAGAATACATCAGCTGTGATCTGCACAACTATGGAAAAATGACTCAATTTTCAAATAGTTATATGTTCCAAAAGCGAGGAAGAGGGGAATAATCAAATATTTAAGAACATAACGGCAACATTATTCTGAAATTGAACCATAGTCCCAAAAACCTCACTAAAATCCAAGCGAAAAGAATTTCGTGATGATCGCCTTGTTTAAAACTGATGATACACACAGTATCTTAAAAATGTAAAACAAACTGATACTTCAGATGCATTATGAAATCACAAGTTATGACTTCATAAATGATTCTTGAGCAGGTCATGTTTAAGAATATATATATGCATATACACATATGCATGTAACCACAATTAATGAAAAAAAAAGAGGCATGAACTTGAAAGAACTTGAAAGAGAACAAGGGGTAGGTATGTGGGAGGTTTTGGAGGGAGAAAAGAAAAGGGAGTAATGATGTAATTATAATTTCAAAAAGAAAAGAGAAATGATTCTAGTCAGGAGACAGTAGAACAATGACTTCTTAGCAGCAGTTAATGAAAAAAAAAAGTTAGCCTAGGTTTTTTGAAGGCCTTTTCAAGCATAAAGGAGAAAAAAGCAGCAGTGGGGGCAGGCATATCACCCCTGGAAACATGCTGCTATATTTTGTGAACAGAAGGATGATAATAGCCCATATGAATCTCGATCTACACATAAAGTGGAAAGAAAAGTTGAGCGTTTCTCCATGGGTACATATAATGCAGACAACATCTGCTTCATTATATTAGATGATAAGTAACTGTTTGAGTCAATAATATAATCCTCTTTGAGAAAGAACACATGAATGTAAAAAAAAAAAAAAAAAAAAAACCTGTGGATGATAACAGTTAAGAAGTGGTGAGGGGAGTTAACTGTTGAAACTGAATGGAAGAATGGTGCAACAAGAAAATAAAGGACTGAGATAAACTTCAAATGAACCTTGCCTATTTTTACTTAATGTGACATGCTAATTAAAAGACAAGTACTGTTAGAGTGGTTTTAAAATCATCACTAAACTCCGTACCTTAAATGTGATGTATTTTTAAAATATAAAGAAACAAAGTCAGAGGATAGTTGCTTCAATTAAGTCAAAATCTGATAAGGCATTTGTTGAACTAAGGGAAGCAGGGACACTGAATAAAGAACAACAGTTATTCAAAGACAGAGCAGATCAGTTAAGCACCGAAAGCATGGCTTCATAACATACAGTAAAACAGAATCGCAAGAAGAGACAGTATGTAAATACATACATGCACAGGACCATACATTTGCAAGAGAACTCTGTGGCAGCTGTCAAATAGTTCAAATAAACATGAAAAGACTAGGATCAAACAACAGGCATCCCTATCAGAAAACCCCCATGTATTTGCAAGCAAAATAACACACTAATAAATTACCAATAAAAAAAAAAAAAGTTCACTAAAAATCATCAAATATCCAATCTGAGAGACATTCAAAATTACAATATATGAAACTGTAAAAAACACTGATGATTTATAAGCATTGCATTCAAATAATAAAGTTTTTGTTAGTACAGAGAACATAAATACAGTAGGAATAATTAGTGTCATTCAAAGTTGTAGACCATTTTTCATTTTTTCATTCATGAATAAATATAATATTGAGTCTGTGCCTTTTTCTATTTTCTCTGTGCCATGCTTGAAGTATGTTAATGAAGACACCACTTAGTTTAACTGGGAATTTTGTTTGCTTCATAGGAATAATACAATTTCTTGAAAGAAATGTTTTTAAACATAAAATAATCCACTGAGAATTAGTTTGACTCTGATGTACTCTTGACATTTTTTCCTAAAGAGCCACAGAGACATGTTTTTCAAAACAGAACTTTTATATATATATATATATATATATATATATATATATATATATATATAATAAACATACCAGAAAGCTTATAATCAAGCTAGTTTTCCAGTGTAATATTGGCATATTGGATAAGTGACCAAAAAATGCAACTCTCTAAACTGTTACGACTTAATTAAAATTTAGTTTGCTCTCACAATGAATGCGAAGGCAGAGGGGGTTTATGCTTGGCACTGTTCTCAAAAGCCTGTTAGTAACAACTCCATTGAAAGAGGTAGCTTTGCAATACCATCTTGGAAGACAGATTGGATGGGAAATAATATACTAGGTTGCTTTTGTTAATATTTCAAAGTAAATTATTTAAAACATAAATCTACCATTCTTTGTTATTTTATATTTGTTCTTAGCCCTAAGATTTTAAACAAAAAACATACAGGTGTGTGTGTGTGTGTGTGTGTGTGTGTTTACTTGATGTATTTATGCTAGTATGTGCATTTAATGTGTCCACATATGTACATGTTTACGTGCAGGTACAGTTGCCAATGTTCTTTCCTTTATGCACCTAAGTTCAACATTTGGGCATCTTCCACTGTCACTCCTTACAGTTTTATTTTGAGACAGTATCTTCTTGAAGCTGGAACTCTCCAATGTGCTAGACTGCCTGGCCAGTGAATTCCTGAGATGCCCTGTCTCCACCCCTCTTTACCAGCGTCAGTAGGACAACAAATACTTGCTGCCACTCCTGAATTTTATAAGGGTATATGCCAGGGAACCAAAATCAGTTCCTCAGGGTTGCACAAAAGCACTCCACCCACTGAGACAAGTTGCCAGCCCCTAATACGTCTTATAAATGAAAATTATTTAGCAATTTTCTGGTATATAAAAAATGGGGATTATTAATACTCAAAAAAGAATATGAGAAAAAGTATTAAAATTATATAATGCTGAAAATTTTGTAAAGGACAAGAAGAGTAAAGAACACAGAAGAGTAAACAAAACATAGAATATATGTATACTAATGATGTAATTTTGCCTTAAGTTTTAATTTGAGGTCTTTGAAAGAAAAAATGCAAATGAATTCATTTAAATTATTACAGAAGTATTTTAAATTTTTAAGATACAAATATGTTTTCTGTAATTAAATTGTTGGATAAATTTGTTGCATTTTGCTTTAAAAGGTAATAATCAGCTGTGACATTTTAAATACCTATTGTTTTATTAATTTATTGACAGAATTCAAATCAAGATTTATAACGAAAACATCTTTAATCTGCTTCTTTCTTATTAAGAGCCTCCTTAGCCCAAGAGAAAACATGACAATTAAGTGAATCTATAAATGCAATTGAGTATATTAAAAAAAATATGCCAGGTGGTAGTGACATAGGCCTTTAATCCCAGCACTTCAGAGGCAAAGACAGGCAGACGTTTGTGAGTTTGAGGTCAACCTGGTCTACAGATTAAATGTCTGCACAGGCACCAAAGCTAAACAGAGAAACTATGTTTATAAAATATACATATATACATACCTACATACATACATACATATATGGGCAGGATACACAACACAGTGAAACCTTTGATTTTATGATACCATCAACATAACAAGCTTATAAACTATGACAATTTAATTGGACATATAATTTAATACATAAACATTAAATATGATTGTGAAGTACTGCCATTATTTTGTTTCAGTTAATAACAAAAATCACATAAGCTTACAAAAATATATTAGGAAATTCCTATTCTTTAAACCTACCCCCCCAACCATGCTATGAAATATTTCTAGGACTTGAGAGATTAAAAAATCATGAATAGGAATAATATTTCATTCATATAACATTGCATGATTTTAAAAGAAATGTAAAATATATATGGCATAGATCCCAGATGTTTATGATTCTTTACTGATGGATGTATAGTGGAATATGTGAATAGCTCTTCTGTCTCTGACTCTATTTCCCTTTCTCTATTTCTCTCTCTTCCTTCATTCTCTTTGTCTCTAATCAAAAGGCATATTGAAGCCCTAAGAGACCCAAGTGCCAGTAGGTGATAACAGCCTAGAGCCATAGCAGAGGTATTTGAACATATGCAAAAAAAAAAAAAAAAAAAAAAAAAAAAAAAAAAAAAAAGAAAGAAAGAAAAGAAAAGAAAAAAGTACTTAAAGCTAGACAAGAAAGTAAGAGTTGAGGCAATAGAGATAAATTTTACTAAACTCTAATGCTAGATAGATGGAAAAAATAATAAACATTCATATGAAATATAATTTCTCTTGTTTTCATAGACCTATTGCTTTCTTAGCTTCAATATAGACATGGACAAGTTCATGTTTTAACTGAAAATGGGTAATTCAAATATATGAAAATTTTAAACCTTTCCTATATCAACAATTATATGATGACCAGGACATATAATTAATAGAGTATCTTGGGGAATTACAAGCACCCAGTATTGGTCTCTAGTTTTAAAGAGAAATAGCATTCAGATTTCAGAACTAAAATTTCATACCATGCTAACTTGACAGTACTTGTCTGTGTCAATAATAAAAGAGGTCACAAAGGATTAGATATCAAATATATTAAAATTATCATAATTAAATACCCTTCTTGCTACTATAGAGCTACTAAAAATCTAGCAAGACATGCACCTTTTTTATTAGTTTGGAATTTGGCCACAGTCCTTTTTTTAAAAATTACTTTAATCACTCTGGTTTAACCCTTTTTACGAGGTCTATCACACTTTTTGGAGCAAAAGGAATGGTCTACTGAAAGACCCGCGGAGGGCATGGATCCTCACGCCCCAACTCAGGAAAGGCAGCTCCCCGCAAATCACTCATGAGAAGTGGTCTTGATGCAAAAGCATGAGGTCTTTTATATTCCAGTGCACTGGGGTCCACAGCCATACTCCACAAGGGGTAGAGGACTGGGAATCCTGGGCACATGGTTCAGACAGCTTTTATAGTGTTACAACAAAGCCCGCGAATCACAAACCAATCATCTCATGGCATCCAGTGTGGACTAATCAATTTGAACTATCCAACCCTGCACTTAGCCCAGGAAGTCTGCTTTCGCTAGGGCTTCTGGGTAGTGTGACAAGGCTCATTTCTTGTTCATTAACTACAGGTGCTGTCGTAAAACTGCCCTGTCGTAAACAGTCAAGAATGTGAACTTTTGCCTACTCCTGGGGTCACTGGAGAGTTAGGCTAAATTTTTCCATCCTTACACTACTTATAAAATTAGGAGAAATATATTTGGCAAATTCCATGATGAATGAGGATTGTTTTCTGATGATCTCATCTTCTATTAATTCTGCTATTATAAATGAAGCTAAAAAAAATATGGTTCATAGTTCTTAACTTTAGAATCACTTAAAAGATATAACAATTCCCTTAAATTTGGAATTATCCTTAGATGATATAATCCCCTTCTATGTACTATAGGACACAGGACTCAATCATTTATCTTCAATTTCAACTGAATGGACTTAGAATCAACTTGGAGAAGTGGCTCTGTGTAACAGCTTGTCCAGCTACTTCACCTCATCACTGAGTTATTCCTAACATGATGGATTACACCCCGTGAACATGAAGAGAAAGAAACCCTTTGCCCCACATACATTTCTCATATATTTGGTTACAGCCATGATAAAAAATACAAATACATAAAAAAAAATTGGTACCTGTAGTGTGGCAAATGCTATGATAAATCTGACTGTGCAGTTGGAAGCTTTTGAAATAAGGAACTGTGCAAAAGAGAAATCTTAGACTATCATAAGGAGTCACAAGATTTGGTATCTGCCCTGTTGGTTTTCAGTCTTACACTGGCCCAGAATAATATATTTACAGCACAATTACAGCACAATTTCCACAGCTAAAGCTCTGGGGAGTTTATGGAAGAAGAGAAGGCAGAAAAGTGGTAAGAGGCTCAGAACATCTGCTGAGGAATAGTCCTGACCAAAAAAAAAAAAAAAAAAAAAAAAAAAAAAAAAATGGACATGATATTTGGACGGAGTGGGGCAAGGGTAGATCTAGGAAGAGCGGTGTGTGTGTAAACATGATCAACACATGTGCATAAAATCCTCAAATATTAACATAGTTGTTATATTATTTTTAAAAATGAGTGGTTTACTGACAGAAATTTTAAGGCAGCATAGCATTCAGGCTGTAGTGTGATTACTGCTCATTATTCTTTTTCAGATCCAGAATGAGAGAAGAGTAAGAGGAACAGGAAGTCAAAAATATAAGAAAGTAGGTAAAGAAATGAGATGCTGCAAGTGAGTTTCAGATTTCGAAAAGGCAGTTGCAGGCAAAGAAGCAGTAATTATTACAAGCTATGTCCCACCAAAGGGAAATCCTTTGTTCTTCACTATGACAATATTAAGGGTACCTCAAAGGCAAGACTCAATCCATCTAAGGCACATTTGTCTTTAAATGTAAAATCATTGACAAAAATTAAAAATGTTTATATTTAGAGGACTGTTGTAAATAAAATACTTGCATTTTGAACAAGTCTTAAGGCTTTTCTTGGGCTAGTGGTGAAATGTTCTGGATTAAAGTGATGTATCGGGTTATAAAGTTGGCAAGGGATAGCTTTGTGAAAGTTAATTTTCATAGCTAACTCGATTACCTTTGTCACCTGGCAGACAAACATCAACCTTTGTCTTTTGAGAGTGTTTCCAAAAAGGGAAAACCATCCTGCACATGAGCAGCACATGTCTCAGCCCAGAGACAGAAATTCTGGACTGAATAAAAAGAGATAAGAAAATGAACAAAGTACCAGCATCCATCTCTACATCCATTTGCAGGTTGGATGAGTCCAGCTGCCCCAAGTTCACAGTCCTGTCTCCCACTCTTAAGATGAATTGTACCCCTAAATTGCAAGTCAAAAAAGGTTCTTTTCATTAAGTTTCTTTTGTTACTCATTCCTAACAGCAGTGAAAAAAGTGATAAATATATATGGCATGTTGCCTAATACTAAATTATCCTACATATAACTGAAAAGGCATATATTTGAAAATGAAAAAGAAAATAATAATGGAACCCACAAGCAACACACATCCATGATCTCATTGAAGAAAATATTCCTAAAAATCATTTATGTAATGATAAATAAATGGTATTATTGAAGAGCTAAGGAAATCAGCATTAATTACAAGCATTTATTAATTCACTACAATGTGTCAAAATTGTACAAAGTTCCAAAATAAAAAGATAAGTAAAAGATTTAGCCCTTCCCTTCTTAGAAAACACACCTAGCCAGCAACTTTAACAATCAATGATGACTCTACAGTGTGCTAAATGCCTTTTTACAGTTCTTCACAAAATTCTAAGAATAAGTTTCTTTATCTTCCTCCCTTCAGACATGCATACATTCCAACCTTATATGAATATTGGCAGCCTAGTTTCTAAGGGATCCCAGACAAGTGGAGTGAGGTGGGGTTGTTCATCTTTTCCCTCAGGAACAGAGTTGTCGCAATGTAACTGTGCTCACTGACAAGTTAGTTTTCTTTGTATTCTTGAAGGATCTTTTTCTTTCTCAATAGAAAAGTTGATTCAATGATCTAATTAACAGCACATTTTTTTTTTTTTTTACATGTTGGAGACGATAAGTACAATGGTTGCCAACTAAGAGATGTAATTTGGCAGCAATGCACAAGGGATCATGATCTTCAAATTATGTTACTTCTTTGAATTAGTGAGAAGACAATGGTAATAAATGAAGGTCTTAGTATAAGGCCTAAATACCACCTTTAATATTGCAGAATTATATGCATAATCTGGGCTGTTACTTTGTCCCATAGATAGCAGAATTGGGTTAATTGAACAAATTATTTTTTCAGGTTTTACCTTTGTAAATAACATCCCAAATTAGAGTTACAGTGCAAAATTTATTAACTAATTTGTAGTAAAATTGCTCAACACTGAATTTATTTTAAAAGTTTGGAAAACAAATATTTAAGACTATACACTCCTAGGACCTACTAAAAATTTCTTCTGGCTATATATAGCATTCCTTTTATCTTATTGCTAATATCTTTATCTGAATGACTAACCCAGAGAAAAGCCGTACTCAGCTACCCACACCACACTAGCAAATAAAATCTTATTGGTTTATGTATTTCTTCCTTTACAATAAATGTCTTTTCCTTGGTGTCTTACTTCCCAACTTTGACCTCTGTTCAAATATATTAAATGGCGTCAGCAAAGTAAAACAGTCTAAAATTAAATGTTCTCTTTCATGATATGGTGTTGTACTTATTTAACAACATAGCAATTTAACTGGTAATTCTGGAAATGAAAACATGTCTTCCTTCAGCCAAGCAGATGTTGTGCTGGTTTTGTGTTAACAGCACACATTTCATTTATGGCTGCAGTTATCTGAATGTGTTCAATTGTTATTTAATATGCAATAAAAGTTCTCAGCTCCCTAAATAACAAGCTCTTTGAAGACAGGATTTGTGTATTAGAATTACTACTACCTTAACCATATGGTCACATACATTTAGTACAAAAGCAGATATTATGTGATGTGGTAAGTAGGAAGAAATGATATTACTGTGACTATGATTCCTTCTTATCAGAAGCAGAGGAGGCAGTGGACAGGTCCAGATGTGTTTATTATGAACAAAATTGGGTCATTAATCTAAAGATTTCTAACCAATAATATTAATTAAGTTTTTAAACATCTTGTTGAAGTATAATTATCCACACTTTATGGAGTAGGGAAAGAGGCAGATGGCAATAATGTCCTGGGCTCTACTTGGATACTTTCATTACATTGTAATAAAACAGAAACCAAGCATCCTGCCTGGAAGAAAATGTCTGCATCAGCTTTTTTGAGTTGCCTCTTTTAGTTGAATGAATAGTCCTGATGAAACAATTCTTCAAAATGGTATCCCACTTTGTTCCTAATAGTGTATCACATGGCTAAAAACATGATCTGAGTCAACCAGATTTAAATAAACAAACAAACAAATCCTCCTATCCTACTTCCCAGATTTAAGAATTTGAGGAAATCCTTCAACCCTTTTGAACTTTTCCTAATCGGTAAACCAGGAGAAAAATGGGTCAATACAATGACCAGAGGAAATCATGTATTAAATGTACCTGGAACATTCTACATAATCAAGAAATGATAGGGTTTCTAAGAACATGCTTCTCAGGAAAATAGTTTCTGTCTTTGTAAAACAGTTTCTGAGTCTGAAACACATCTGTGGCTATTCAAGAGGCTTTAGAAAGACTTGATTCTTTTGTAGAAGGTCCATGCCATCACTGTCATTGAGTGACAAGCACAAAATGCTTATTATCTGATCTATAATGTATCTTCTCTATAAAAAGATGTTGTGAGTCTGGACAAACTCTAAGGCACTGTCTCTAGATATTATTATGTACTCAGAATGCCCAAGAGTTTTATCTTAGTTTCTTTTCAGATATTGTTATTAAGTATTTACTCTGCTTCAAATATTTGAGTTGGCATTTTACAAAGACTTCCATTTCATCTTCCTAATTAGTTTATCTCAAGGAACAGAGAGTAGAGGCTCAAGCACATTATGTATTAACTCATTGTCAAATATGTGAGAGGCATGCAGATCAGAAAAAAAATATCTTCCAGCCCCAAAGTCATTGTGCTTCCACTCATTAAGGTATTACTGTCTCATTCAGATGATTTCATTGTTAGCTTCTGAACACTAATTCTGCCTGTCTCAATTCATGAACATTCTTATTCCCTCATATTACCAACTATAAGTTGAAATAATAAAGATCTAGTTCCAAGCTGGGCAATGGTAGTGCATGCCTTTAATTCTAGCACTTAGGAGGCAGAGGAAGGCAGATCTCTGTGAGTTCGAGGCCAGCCTGGTCTACAATGTTACACTGAGAAACCCTGTCTTGAAAAACCAAAAATAAATAAATTAATTAATTAATTAAAAAGAAAGAAAAAGAAAAGAAATTAGTTCCAATTATCCAATTATTAAAATGCTGGATAGCACTGGTATCTAATCAAAAAAGATCTATAGTTGGAAGTTACTGAGATTTATATCAAATATAAACTGTCTGGCCAATGGCTGAGTCTTCTTACTGGCTACCTCTTTTTAATTATTAACCCATTCCTATTAAACTATGTATTGCCATGAGGCTATGGCTTACCTACAATCTGTATGTTACTTCTTCAGCAGAATGGCGTCTCCCTGGTGGCTTTTCTCTGACTCTTTCTCCACAGATTTCCGCTCATCTGGTAGCACCACCTATGCTTCTTGCCAGGCTACTGACAAATCAGTGTTTTATTCATTAACAAATAAAAGAAACATCCCCCTTTTTTGTGTCTGAATAAAAAGTTTTAATGTTAACACAGTAAAATTACATATAACAAGTTATAGAGTAAGAACTATAGTTAACAATATTTAGTCCATTAACATTTGACAAAATTTAAAGATAATATTCTATTATATATCCTTTCTTTGTGAGTCTAAAGTTTCATATGTAACTTATCTTTTATCATAATTAAGGAACACCATAACTATCTGTCTTCAACTCCATCAAATACCACAGAAGTGTTTATATAAACTCTAGAACTTAGAGACATCTCATTGCCTAGACAGTTACCTATAGCTCTTCTATAATGTGGTAGCATCCATCTTCAGCATACAGGCCTAGAGTATCTGGCAGACTTCTCAGTGAAGCAGGAAATTTGAAACTGACCCTCCTGTATTGGCAGTTTATCAATCATTTTTCTCTATGTTGTACAGAATGTTTGGAATACTCTTTCATGAAGCAGGAACCCTAAAGGACAATTATCCCATATTGTCTTGGCAAAGTTAGCAGTCACTTTCCTATGGGTACTGCTTGTCTAGTTTATATAGCATACAGTCAAACAGATAAGAGCAGTTTCTTGCCCAAATGGCCATTTTTGCCATATTGAAGACAAACTCCATATCGAGTTTCTTTGATGCTCATCTTCCTCTCTCAGATAATTGATGTTGCCAAAAGCATATTGTTTTGCCATCATGAAAAACCCTAATAAACCATTTTAAATGCCATATTCTGTAGTTCTTTGAAATGGTTTGAAGACTGCCCATTCGTTTTAAATATATCTCTGTGTATCTAGAAAACCTAGCTAAGTTTGACTATTATAGGTGACTCTCTATAATTCTTATTTAATTATACATTACATTTTTTAAAGAGCTATATGAATGCAATACTTAACAAGAGGAGAAATATACATATAACAAAATTGACCTTAAATTTGTATCAATAAACCAAAATCCATACCAATGCAAAATATTCATTTTTGTATCATATTCCCTTTATTTCATTAGAAAGAAATTGACTGACCTTTAACCATTTATAAGCAACCTTGTTTAAATGAAAACAAACATTTATAAACAATATTTGGGAATGTAGGCATAGTTCTCTCCAAACTGCTTCCTGCTATTTTGGGGGCACTGTCAATCCTAAAGGGATCCTGAAAAAAAAAAAAAAAAAAAAAAACAGAAACCTAGACAAATCTTGGGTGTGGTAGTTAATGCTGCATCATCCCAACTGTCTTGGATGTTGGATCACCTGGGCCACTGTTTCAGGGGTCTTGCTTGATCAAACCATATTCATCTGTAAGGAATTCACAGCTTTTCAACTTCTGTGGAAACAAAAGCAGAATCTCTTTCCCAAAGTAACATGTTCTTAAACTTAAATTTTCTAGTCAAGCCATTTTCAAAATATATATGTTGGATTAATCCAGCAGCATTTATAATCAAATGTCTTTTGGTAGCTGTTGTTCCTTCATCAGCAATCAAACAATTGAAAGGCAACACAATAAAATACATTATCCAGACTCTCTGAGTTTTTTCATTCATAGGTGGCTTTTCTTTTTTTAACTCTATTTCCTTTATTTTGATTTTGTAAATTTTTGAGGGTTTCTCTCTGTAACTTTGGTTGTCCCAGAATTCACTCTGTAAACCAGACTGGCCTTGAAATCACAGAGATCTGCCTACCTCTGCCTCATGAGTGCTGGGATTAATGGTGTGGGCCACCACACTGAGCTTTTCTGTTTCTTTTATTAAGGATTTTCTTTATCCTTTTTCTTTTCTCTTCCAAGCCTAAGTATATTTTTAAACACATTGTGTAAGGAGTAGGTTTTTCCTCCTGCCACTGGTCTTGTCCCGCTCCCACGCCAGCCCCAATTAACACACAGAGGCTCTGTATTTGATATAACGCTGTTGGCCAGGTACTAGTTTCTTATCGGCTAGCTCTGTCTTAATTATTAACCCATTTCTGTTAATCTACGTATTTCCATGTGTTTTCATCTTACTGGGGAATGGGCTGGCGTTGTGCTCTCCCCCGTCTCTACATGCTGACTCCTCCTTCCTACTTCCCTTTTCCTCCTTGTCTCCTAGTCCCTCCTATCTTGCTTTCCTATTGGCCAACAGTGCTTTATTCATTAACCAGTATGAGAAACATATTTACAGAATGACATCTCCCATCATATCTTCTTTTCTGTCTAAATAAAGAGAAGTGTTTTAACCTTAACATAGCAAAATATATCACACAACAGTTATCAAATAAGAATCACAGTTAACAATATTTAGTCCATTAACATTTAGTAAGTTTTAAGAAAATATTTCATTATCTATCATATCTTTGTGTGTCTAAAGTCTATGTAACTTATCTTTAATCCTAATGAAGGAAAACTATAACCATAACTATCTGTCTTCAACTCCTTTAAAGACCCCAGAAGGATAGTATATAAACTCTAGAAATTACAGCGACAACTCACTGCCTGGTCAGTCACCAGAAGTTCTTTTGTAATCTTCTATCTTCAGACCATAGGCCATAGTGTCTCTGGCAGACTCTTCAGCAAAGCAGGAAAGTTTAAACTGTCTTCTTGTATTGGCAGTTTGTCAGTCACTTTTCTCTGTGTCCTGCAGACTGTCTGGCAGACTCTTCCATGAAGCAGGAACCTGTACCACTGTTCATCTTGTATCAGCAGTCACTTTTCTGTGGGTCCTACATGTCCAGTTTATACAGTATGAAGTCAAACAGTCCAGACAAGAGCAGTATCTTGTCCAAATGGATAGTCTTTCCATATTGGAAGTAAACTTCATAACACGTTTCTTCAAGGTTCATCTTCCTTTCTCCTTTTTGGTGCAGGTGGTGCTACCAGGACCATTTATGTCTCACTGTCAAGAAAAACCCTAAACCATTTTAAATGCCATATTCTGTAGGTCTTTGAAAGGTTTGAAGAATTCCTATCTATATCAAATACACGTCTGTGTATCTTGAAAAACCTAACTTAACTCTAAGCTTTGACTATCATAGGTAATTATCTATAATCTGTACTATATTATACATTATATTTCTAAATGAGCTATATAAACACAATACCTAAACAAAAGGAGAAATATACATATCACAAAATTGACCTTAAATTCTATCAATAAATGAAAATCCATTCCAAAACAAAGTAATCATATATTATCTGTCCTGGAATTTACTCTGCATACCAGGTTTACTTTGAAATTACAGAGATCTTCTTTCCTCTGTCTCCTGAGTGTTGGGATTAAAGGCGTGTGCCATCATATCCAGCTGTTTTCTGTCTTTTTATTATTTTTTAAACTATTTTATCTTTTTTCCTCCAAGCCTACGTATATTTTAGAAAATACTGTAAACCTTTAGCAATTTTTTTAATGTGAATCTGTCTTTGCTGTAAATCTTTATCTTTTTTTGGTCATGAGTCTTTTATTTGGTAAACAACAACATTGCTAAAATGAAAGTCATAGTTGTTTCTGCCACAGTTTATTAAAGATGGTGGGTACCTTACTGCCAGCAGTGAGAACTGTGCTCACCACCTTGGTCTATGCTGCATCCAGCTTGGGGATGTGGTCATTGCCATTGCCAGCTCTCATACATACCAATAAATTGTTACCAGTGTTTCTTAAAAGCTGTGCGGTTTTTTGTCGCTTATGCTGAGTCAGGAAACTTCCCTTAAAGGAGCCGCATAAATATCTGCTTGTCTCTTGTAAAACAGAGTCCAACCTAGAAAAATGCTGCTACCAAGAAACCTTGCTTGTCTCTGTTATTTTTGTTTGTAAAACCCTTTTTTAAGCTTTTGTTGAATTTTAAGTGGAGGTTCTTATTAGCCACGTGGGCGCCATATGTAAGGAGTATGGTTTTTCCTCCTGCCGCTGGTCTTGTCCCGCTCCCACGCCAGCCCCAATTAACACACAGAGACTCTGTATTTGATATAATGCTGTTGGCCAAGTACTAGTTTCTTATCAGCTAGCTCTGTCTTAATTATTAACACATTTCTGTTAATCTATGTATTTTCACGTGCTTTTATTTTACCGGGGAATGGGGCCTGTGTCTGGTCTCCCTGGTCTCTCCATCTTGACTCCTCCTTACTACTTCCTCTTTCCTCCTTGTCTCCTAGTCCCGCCTATTTTGCTTTTCTATTGGCCAACAGTGCTTTATTCATTAACCAGTATGAGAAACATATTACAGACTGACATCTCCCATCAACATTGTAAACTGTTTAGAGGTTTTTCTTTTTCTCTCTGAATCTGTCTTTACTGTATATCTCTTTTTATGACCATGAGTCCTTTATCTGATAAACATCATAGCTAAGATTAAATTGGAGGCTATCCATGTCTTATTCTTTGGCTTTCTGACAGTAGCTTCATGGTGGAGTACTAATGGGAACCATGTTTATTGCCACAATTCTGCAGAGTTTCTAGGTTTATGCTACCACCAAGAAAAGAAAGCTGCTCTTAAATATCATTTACTTGTTTGGTAGCAGGGCCTCTTCAAAGAGCTGTGGAGTTTTGGCACTAATGCAGCAACAGGAATTTTCTCTAAACCACTAACACTGAGTCAGGAAGCCTTTCTTAAAGGATCCTCAAGCCTCTGCTTGCCCGTAGCAAACAGAGCCAACCCCCCAAAAAATGCATAATCAAGAAGCAGTGCTTGATTCTGTTCTTTTGTTCTCAGAATCCCTTTTTAAGCTTTTGTTAGGTTTTATGTGGAATTTCTTGTCCCACATGTGTGCACCATTTTGTAGTCAGAAGTTTCTGTTCTGTCTGGTTCCACTGCTCTTCAGATTCAAATAAACACAGAGACACTTATATTAAATATAAATGTTTGGCCAAATGGCTTGGGGATTTGCTGGCTAGCTTTCTCTTAATTATTAACCCATTTCTAATAAACTATGTATTGCCACCAATCAAGTACTATATTTACAAAGATCATTTGAAGTACTTCAAAAGACAGAAGTGAAACCTAGTTCAACTGGTAAGCTAGAATGACTCCAGAGTTGAGTACTTTTGTTTGTTTTATTTGTTGTTCATTTGTTTGTTTCAGAATTTTACTTTTGTTTTTATGTATGTCTATATGTGTTTGTGTGGATGAGTATTGTCACTGAGGGAGGTGCTCATTGAAGCCTCAGTTGTTATATCCCCTATTGAAGATACAGGTGGGAGTGTGAGGTGAGCTACTAGACGTGACTGCTGGGAACAAAGCTCACATCCTCTGGAAAAGCAGCATGTGTTCTTAACTGGTGAGCCATCACTTCAGTCCCTGAGTATGATTTGCAAACTTCAAAATTGCCTTCTTTATGCTTTCGTTTACTATGGCAATCTGATTTAGCTCTTACATTTACAGATTCATCAAAACTTATTTTCTACTTACTTTAATATTCACTACCAAAGTGATAAATTCCTTACCTTCCCTCACAAGCAGTAGTTCATGGGTTCTTTTAACTTTTCTAAACTTATTTTCTCAAACTTCAAGTAAGTAAACTCCCCCCTTATCCTCTGTCCAAAGTGATGTTGAAGATAATTCTAGCTACTCTTAGCTGAGCCTCACAAGTCTCTCTCTTGACATATTGTGTCAGTTTCCAGTACAACTTCAACTTATAAAGTACCAGGCTCTCATAATATCAGAACGGACGTTTCTTTTTACAATGCCTTTCTTTTTTATAAGCAACATGCTATTGTATTTTTTAATTACAACAGTATATAACACTTGATTAAGATGTTTATAACTCTTGTTTGCTAGTTTCTTAAATTTGAGAAAGGGTTTCACTGTAGACAACACTGGCCTAGAACTCACTATGAAGTTCAGGTTGGCCTAGAACTCCCAATCTTTCAACCTCAACCTCTCAGGCACTGAGATTATAGGTTAACATCACCACATTCAAGTCAGAATTTTAATAAGTCTCGAGGATCATTAGGAATCAGAATCCTGTAATTATAGTATTGATTACTCTTAAAAGTCTTACCTTGCATTTGTAATATAGAATACCTTTCCCACCTTACAGTTTACCTTGGCATTCTTCTAAGCTTGCCCACTTTCTGCCCCTGTATATAATCTTACTGCCAGGTCATATTGAATCAATAATAATGCTATTTCTTATTTCCATTCTTTAACATTTCTAGGCATATATTTAACAGATTCTGATCACTCCCATCTCTCCACCCTCTGACATCTACATCACTTGGCTTCTTCTGAAAAATTCCCCTTGCCATTTTCAGGTTTTTATTGTTTTATTTTCATTTGTGATCCTTTGAGTATAACTGAACCTCTTGCATGGGCATAGTTGTGAAGCTATCAGCTGTACATGAGCAACTCGCTACTAGCTACATTTCTGAAGACAATGGCTTTTCCTCCTCCAGCAACCCTGGACTGTCATTATTTCCATGGATAGAACATGATCTTACAGTATCCTATGAGCCCCCATCCCCTCTGCCTCCCAATTCTAAGCCTATGCTCATGCCTCCCTGACCTATGGATCTTAAATATCATTAAATCGATATTTCATTATATATCAGATGTCTATTTTATTAATTTCCCAGGACTTTCAAACACAACACAAGAGAGCCAGAAAAATCAGAGACAAGCTTTTTAGCATGTTCCCCATTTTCTGCCGGCCCGTTTCACTTTTGTTTGCATACAAATGGAATTTGGAACTAGAAAGCTTTTGAAACTATCAAACAATTCCCCAACCCAGGCTTCGTCAAGAGCTTGAGAGCCTAATATTATTAGAGGGTTATGAATCAGTTTGGACTTTCTCCACACTGACCCTTGTTTACTCTCTGCCCTTTATTTCTGGGCAAAGATAAATTCTGCTTTTCACATAACATTTTATTATTTGTAATAACAACAATATTGTCACAAAATATTAAATCATACTAGCTAGGGTTATTTTCATGTTTGGCCCTACAACCTATTAGCTGGGAAAAATAAAGAGAATCAAATCCTGAAGCTGAAAAATTATTTGTAATAATTATATTGTTAATCTTAAAAGCTCCTTGCATTTCATAAAAACACTTTTACAGAAATAATCTTTGGTGCACCAGGAAGCAGGAAATATGAGTTTCAAAGGGCCCCTGGAACCTGGCACTATGTGGTCCTGGGAAAGTTATGTCAAGCCTGAAGTTTCCTTGTCTGTGAATTGACTCTGATAAAAACTGCACATGGCTCAAAGGCTTGTACAACAGATTAAATGAGTTAATGCTTATTAAATGCTTCTGACAGTTTCAGGCGTGTGGCAAGTGCTAATGAGTATATTTTTAAACCCAAAGGAATAACACTTTTATTAACACTGTAAGGCAGAACTTCTCACCTTTGCAGAGCCGAGGTAATGAAGCCCACAGCTGAAGGAGATAAAGGACGCGCCTGCCCGAGATTATCACAACTGATTCAAATCCAGCCCTAGTGCTTCAACTGAAGCTTCCCCTTTTTTCTTTGCTGGCATTAACGTCTGTAAATTGAGTCTTCAAATTATGTATACCTAATCACTTACGTCCTTTGTACAATATGCAGTCAGTAATTGCGATGCTAGGCGTTTCTGTATAATGAGATACCTCATTCAGAAACCTTCCATAAACACTTTAGCCAGTGTAAGATCCCATATGTTCAATGCATTATAGACCTCACATCCAGGTTCTGAACCCACTTTATCTATGGTACTTAAGAACTGTTCGCAGACAAGATTTTCCACTAATGAGAGCCAAGAAGACAGTTAAATGCCAGTATTATTATAACGGTACCTTTTATGATCTAGAAGAAAATGAAGAAGACTGGCTACTGGTCCCTCTACAATAGCTCTGGAATGACTTCCACATGGCCACAATCTAACTTCCTAGCGTGATAGGTTTGTTCTCATCGTCAAGAATTTATCTGGCTTTCCCTTATTCTGTGCATGGTGTTAGGGGCTAGGAAAATGTCAAAGGCACACCCTACTCTGTAGATACAAACAACAGATGGAAACACATTAATGATGGGAGATGATTGTGAATTGCGTCTGAAACTCTCCCAATATCAAGTTGTTAGTGAGTCACAAACCTTGGAAGCAGATGTAGGCAGGAGTAAGAGGAAGATTGCACATTTTAATTTATGACTTTCCATTTTCCACAAGCAATTATGAATCACTTTTATAATTTTAACATTTGAAAAGTATTTAGACAGAAAGGAAACCCAAGTTAAGAAACAAAAATATCTGTACAGCAGAAAAGAAAGGAATGACAGGGCGGTGTGGGAAGAAATATACACTAAGGTGGATGGATGCATCCAGCTTGTACCAGTCTACAGGAGTTCATAGTACATTTCAAGAATTCAGCAAGCAGAATGGGAATAGTCACTCCAAAGCAAACCATGTTGTTACCAATCAGGGCTTGCTCTTCTAGTTACCACCATATCACTGGCAATATCTGTGTCTCACAGAACTCATATTTGATAGAAAGGTTAGATTTTTACCTACTGCATTATCAATAAAATACACATGATGTTTAGATTATCTTTTATACAAAAGGTGTTATGGAAAATTAATAGAGCAAAATGCAACTGATGCGAGCAAAGACTTGAATAAAAGTAAAGCTGTCTGCTCAGAGTCCTGAGGCGAGTGTGAGCCTGATATGATGTTGAGAGAATGGAACAGGCAGGAGACTAAGAGAAAGGTAAGGCAGGAGGGAGGTTCATATAGGACATGGTATTCAAGAAAGAAATGAGCAGGATTTGAAAAGGAAACACTCCTTCCCCTAGGGCCTTTATGTTTTATGATACACGATGCTGGAAGTCATTAGAAAACTGGAAGGGCAGTGTCTGCCATGCAGCCCTTTCTTCCAACAAGAGCCTCACTCTTGTTTCAAGGCTAACTGGTGCCAGAACTTTTCCTGCATGTAGTTTTTTTGTTGTTGTTGTTTTTCTATGGTATTAATAAACTAAAAATACTTGACCCTCATGCTTTGCTTGCACAAGCTGATTCTTGTCACCTCTAAATCCTCCTACTGAAAAACAAAGCAGAGGAGATGAATATTAGCCACCAGATATGCATGACCCCTCTTGACAGATCTTCCACTCCAGGCTGTATGCAAACATTGCTTTACACACTTCCGCAGACTCGTTGACATCTTCCCTAAGTTAGAGGGAGCCACTTAGAATCTGCTCTCTTACTTTCTAACATGACTTTCAGAAACACCTGAAATACCATACTCATAATAGGGCTAATGTTGGTTAAAATTTTTATATCTCACAAATAATTTTTAAGGTGTGTGTGTGTGTGTGTGTGTGTGTGTGTGTGTGTGTTTGTGGTGTCTGAGTGTATGTATATGTATTCCAGTATACAGGCATCCACAGAGGCCAGAAGAGAGAGTTGGAGCCCCTTAAATTGTGTTTACATGAAATGTGAGCTGACATGGGTACTGGGAACTGAACCATGGACCCTACAAGAACAAATGCTCTTACCTGCTAAGTCAAATTTCTAGTCCCACAAAGAAATTTTAAGCCCAGTATGTGGGTTTGTCTTTTATCATCCTTATAAAAGAATGAGCTCTGATGCTGTTAGAAATCACAGTGGAAATCAAGTCCAGAAGAAAGCAGGTTTCGTGAAAGCTGGTTTGCACTCACACAAAAAGCCAGTAACAGTTCAGAATCCATCAGTAGTAAGAGCAAAATCTACACAATTTCACACAGAGGAAGCTCGGACTTTCCTTCTTCATCCCTTTTTCTAGGAACCACAGCAGTAACAAGAAGAATCAAAATGCATTATATCTATATATGAAATTCTCAAATGATAAAAATAAAATAAAAGAAATCTGAGATTGAGAAGAATGTCTTGCTAGTGAGTACCTTTTACCATTCAGTAATAAATGACACAAAAAAATTTTTCTAAGCCCTTGATCATTCAGCAATATTCTGCACAGGACACTGACATAAAATTGTGATATTTCTCAAATACTTCATCTGTGTAGTTATTATATGTAGTAGCAAAATTATGAAACAATTTTATAGCACCATTCAGTTATGAAAATAGACTTTAATACCTGCAAGATGTTTCTCTGGGGTTATTTTTATTTCATCTTATTTCTGAGACTGTGTAGGTAAGCTGAATAAAGGAGTCACTTTATTTCAGTCAATAGTGTATTATTAACAAGCTAAACTTTTATTATTTATCATCCAGATCCTGGTCTCTCTAGTGTAACACAGCTTCAGTTACTAAAATGTACAGATAGTACTTTTACAACACAAACAGAAAACTGGTATTCTTTGTGAATTCTGCACAGTGTAATAAAAAGATAAAATAGTTAATAAATGTGATTTGGGGACATCTTAAGGTGCAGATTATTGATGACATACAACATCAATAGAATGAATATATGCCACTTTCTCCTCACTCTTCAATTCTTTGATAGGTGTAACAGCGATCAATACAGTAAGACTCAGCACTTTCCATAAAATTTGTATTTGTCATAAGCACTGAAAAAAATAATAGCTCTGATTTGTCTAACACAGAAAAATACATAATGTGAATGTATTGCAATCATTGTGTGGATGTGGTATGCACATATGCACCACCTAGAAAAAGACAACATATTGATAGTAAGTTGTATGAATTATATTTCTATGCATTGAGGCACAGGAATGTAAGTGCTCGAGAGTCTTCCCAACCTGTGTGCAGATCATAGAGCAAACTAGGAAAACTTAATAGTTTCATGTATCTGTGTAAAATATTTCTCTAAAATGATTAGTAGACTCAAATTACTGGCTATTTGGTATGAAATGAAGTCAGGAAGTTAACAAAGCATGTTATATTTAAGTTAATTTATTAAAAATTCACACATAAATTTATTTTTCTAAAACTATGAATAATAATGCATAAATTATCAAATGTCACTGAGAACTGAAAAAAAAAAAAAGAAATCAACCCCAATCTGTCTGTGTTTTGAAAACAGTATTTCTTTGGTATCAATGTTTCATTTATTGCCAGTAGAATTTTCAATTAGCAGGAGCTAAAATATCTCCAAAATGAACCAGGCTTCAAACTATTATAAAAACCTTATGATTATGCAGCCATTGGCTCTTTATCTAAGCAGCTACAGCCTTGTAATAGTTAAAATTCATCCATTTAATATCACTAATTATTTTCCCTCTGCAGCTTTGATGGGTTAGTTATAGCCTGGAATAAAAAAACACTGTGGTAAGGACAACTGTGCAGCAAGGTTAAGTGCCTTCTTGTCTTCAGTACCAATAATTACCTTTAAACAAAAAAAGGCTGTTTTCAGATTTGACAGTTAATTTACTAATGAGTATGTGGACCCAATTTATAATAAAGTAATATTGACCAGAAATAATCCTGCATATACTCATCTGAATTATTTTATTGTCCATGTCCCCTATTAAATAAATTGGAAAGGATTAATTTTGCAAGATGGGATTGTCAGAGACGGCTGCATAAACTAGATGCATGTCAGCACTAAATTTAATTATTGATCACAATACAATAGTGCTGAGTGTTCCAATCCCCAAACAGCTTCCAGTAACTATCAGCAGAATCCAAATATAGAGACTGAGGAAAATATTTGATTGCAGATGACTACATTTTTAATAAATAAATTTTTCATCAACACTAAATAAAAATTTAATTTCACAGAGATATTTAGATCACTGCTTGAACTACGGAGCAAAAGAAGGATGAATGGGAGGGTGACTTCTTTAAGATACACATTTTATTTTAATTGTTTAATGTCCACAGTTACTATCCAGGGGATAATTTTGATTTCATCATCCTGGTATCGAAATAAGATGCATAAAGAGAAAGTCATTTGGACATATGCTTTATGGAGGAAAGAAAAAAAAAAGCATAAAGTGTCAACTGACTGTCTCTGGGAGTCATAGCTATGATTTGAGACTGTGTCATCCTGATACACATTGTAGACTGACAAAACACACAGATTAGTATTGATCTCAAACTTAAACAGTGGAAATTGAAATTAGTTGAAAAGTGGAAAACTGAGTCAATTAATTGCCTATACAATATGGAATGCACAGGCTTTCCAACTGAAAATAAATCAAGCATAATTTGTTGGATTGTTGAGCAAACCTGACTATTCAAAGTCGATATCGCCCTAGTTGATTAACCATTTTGATATAATGTATAATTGCCCTTAAATTTATTAATCCAGAGAGATTTATAGTTGTTGTTTTTTTCCTAGGATTACAATTAGAATTGATAACTGTACAGATATCAAAATAGATGAGTCATGCCATCAAGAATATAGAAGTATTTGTAATTTCATAACTGTTCTCAAGGAAAATTTAGATAATATTACATAAACTTAAATTTCAATTTATGTTTATATTGAAAATATGTTCATATTTATGTCAGAGTTTGTGAGTTTGAATACTCATCCTGTGGTTAGTGTATAAAGAGGAATGTAAAAATAGTTAGCACTGTAAAATTCAGTGTGGGAGTAGAAGTCATTTGCTCTTAAACCCACAAAAAAAAAAAAGAAAGAAAAGCAAAATAAATCTTAAAGGAGAAAAATAGTTACTGCTTTTAGTAAGAATTTATCAAGTGAAATGCTGCAAATGTTGATTAGATCATTCTGACTTCTTCAACCCATTCTTCATTTGATATGAAACTTTGAAAATGAATATATTGCTTTAATTTTGATAAGTACTTGTTAGGAAGAAAGCTATCATTATCCTAATAAATTTTTAGTGTGTATCTTGACAATTTTCCAATTTCCTCCAACCTTTGGAACAATAGTTCTACACATAATTCTTTAATCTAAAATTCATCTATTAGGCTCAAAGTAGAACTTATTCTCTCTCATGTATTTGAATTCATTTATTAATATTTTGTATTACTTTGGCAAATTACTAAATTAAAAATTGAAATACTTAGCCCTACCTCAGAGTTTCTCCCTGGTTACACGGCTCCACGGTATATTAAAGAATTAGAACTTCAGGTCCATGCAAGCTGGTTCAATTCTACACAATGGCCTCCCAGCAATTCACTCAATGTAAATCTCAATTTGTAGATTTTTATTTAAAACTGTTTTAAATTTAAAAGTCTACTTTTAGAGATACATTATTAAAACAGTGGTTAGTTCATTAACCAATCTCATCATTATTTTATTTCCTCCAGTCTCAACAATTGGCATGTTATACATATATGCCATGCTATTATACACAAAAATATAGAATGTTTATTGAATGGCTTGAAACAAAAACACATTTAGAACGGTAAATACACTACATAGAATTGATTTCATGAAGTTCAGTGTTAGTCCTATTTCAGAAATTTATAGATAGTTAAAATATAGAGCACTATTTTGTTAAAAGGGGACTATTTGTGTCACAAGCCTTAGAAAATTCATAAAGAAGATCATTTACTGACTAGGAAGAAAATGGTAGAGACACACTTCAATAAGGGTCTTCAAGGTCTTCAAGGACTTTGGCCTGGTCCATTTTCAAATGTGATCTTCATCCCTATGTTGTCTTTTCTCATGATTGTGTTATATGTGCTTCCTTGTTCATGTCTAATGGCCTGGGTATCTGCGAATCAGAACTTCAGGTCAAAAGTTATCAGCTGCCATGTTTTCTTATGGCTCATGAGCTAAAAGAATTTTAAGTATGCTTGTTAGTATTTTTAATTTGTCAATAGTTTTGGAAATCATCAAAAATAAATAAATAAGACTCAAACAAAACAATACTTTGTGGCATGTAAAATCACATGAAATTCAAAATTTCAATATCCATAGATATAATTTAAATGGAACAGAGCCATTCTTAGTAACATGTGTGTCCCATGCGAATGACTAGACTGCAGGTTCTGTAGCTCTTCCAAATGATAGAACACACAATGTAAGTATAACCTTGAAGAACAAATGGAAAATAATGGTGTAGCAAGGCCAGATTACCTAGTATCCCAACTCTGGGTCCCTGCCTTAAAGAACCCCTTAGGTAGTGTGATGGCATTGCTCTGACTGGCTTCATCTGTCTTGGAATACACATCAGAAGCCCCTAGCACCAATAGCAAAAAATAGCTGAAGATTTAAATATGGCTTTATTTTACTTTTATTTTCATTGAAAATGGTATGAGATGCATTGTACTTTTAAGTATATCTGCAGCAAACTATGAATAGGAATTTACATTACCTAGAAACATTATGGATAAAATCCAAACATGGGTAAGTTATTTCAAATGAAAACTTGACCCATAAATTAAGGCCCTCCCTAAGCTTCAAATCAAAACAGATTTGGAAGGCATACCACCAAAACTGGATGTAAAACATTGTATGTATTACCATAATAGACATAAAGTGCTGTTTTAATGTTTTATTTTACTTGCATGTTGAAATTGTTATAGTTTAATATTTTAAAGGAATTTAATGCTTTCTCCTTAACTTTTCAAATATGCTTACTTAAACATTTAAAAATATATATATACTATTTTTAGATACTATTTGGATAATAAAAATATTACGTGTAAAAGTAGCTATAAAAATGAAGAAAACATTAAAAAATTATATTTTAAGGGATAATATAAAATAGTAACCAAACTATTCTCAAAATTTAAAATATGGTGACATATTTCTGAATAATCCAGAGACCTAGGATAGAACCAAACACTAGCAAAAAAAATAAATAAATAAAAGTCAATGTAATAATACCTAATGATATTCTGGTATACTCATAGACTGGTGCCTAGCCCAAGTGTATTAGAGAAGCTTCATCTAGAAATTCAGCAACTGATGGAAACAGATGCAGAGACCCATAACCAAACATTAGGCAGACCTTAGGAAACCTGCAGAAGACAAGGAGGCAAGATTTAGGAGCTAGAGTGGACAAGGACACCCCTGAAAAACACAGAGTAAACTAATCTAGGCCCATAATGGCTCACAGACACTGAACCGACCATTAGGGAGCCTGCAAGGTACTGCCCTAGATACATAGTTGTGTAATTTGGTTTTCTTGATGGAACACCTAACACTGGGGACAAGTGCTATCCTGATTCTTTTGCTACCTTTTAAGATCCTACTCCTCATACCAGGTTGTCTTGTCCAGCCTTAATACTAGGGGAAGTGTTTAGGCTTACTGTAACTTGATATGCCATGTTTTGTTGATGTCCATGGGGGTGGCCTGGCTTTTCTAAATAGAAACCTAGGAAGTGTGGATGGGGGTGGAAAGTGGAGGGGAGTGGATGGAGGGGAAACTGAGATTGGGATGCAATAAATAAATAAAATGGTAACATATTCAAGTAAAGAACTATATGGCCTTCCCAGCTTCAGAAACAAAGACATTTTTTTCCTGTTTAGCTAAATTAATATAGTAGAAAGTGTCCAAAGTCCCCAAAGCATACTGCCTTTATAAATGGTATAAATTTACTTCTTAGAACAAAGCAAGTAGGAAGGACATGGTTCTAATGAGCAAGTTGCTTTTGTATAGTTAGGGAATCAACAACGTCTTCCTAAAGCTTTAGTGGAATTCCTTTCAGTCCTATAGAAAGAAGTGAAGTGACAGACAACTCTATCTGCTACTACTTTGGTTTCTGGTTTACACTGCACCATAATGCCATCATTCAGATGTAACATGAACAATAGAAAACTCCGGGACAGTTATTGGAGTTTAAGCTGAAGATCAGAAAAGCAAAGCAGCCAGACACTAGCTCTTACCTCTACTTCAGGTCAAAATGAGTGAGCAATCCTGCCTCCACGAATCCTCAAAGGGCAATGCCTTCCCGGTCTAGAAACTAAATCTCACTTGAGACCCTTTGCTACTTCCTTTTATACTTCCCTATTGCTGGGATTAAAGACATGAGCTCTGTTATTCTTTTTGGTTCATTCACTCTCATGTTGCCCAGGGTGGTCTTGGATTCACAGAGATCCATCTATGTCTGTCTCCAGAGTCCTGGGATTAAAGGAGTATACCACCACTACATGGTCTCTATGGCTGGCTAGTTTGGCTGCTGGGCTTAAAGGTGTGTTTCACCACTGCCTGACTCTATGGCTATGGCCAGCTTTGTGTTTTGATCCCCAGTGGCTTTATGAGATCATTAGCAATGCATCATCATACTCAGTGACTGTATGGCAGCAGCACTGGTATTATCCCTTTCTTCAGGACCAGATAGGCAAGTTGGCTTTGTGGCATCTCTGTCAACCACATTGAAACTAATAATGACCTGTCCACTGTCCCATCCTTCTTTCTTCTTTCATTGTTTTTACAGGTGACAGAATTCCATGGACCTCTGAAGGTGCTCCTTACCTACTCCTTACTCTTCACCTGTATCCTTTGAAACATTCCCACCTTGGTGACTACTTTTCAAAAAATATGTGCTAACATACCTATATTATGTTCCTTTCCCAGTATCTAGTTAGTTATATTTGCCTGTGTGGTCAAACCCAGATGATAAATATCCCACCCACAGTCTAGTCTGCAGGGTGAGGGGAAAGTAAAAAAGTGTTCACACTCTTTTCTCAAACCTTGGTCCAGAAGTCTCAAAAATCTCTTCCATTCACATCCCAGCTGAGAATATACTCACCTGATTTCAGTGAGGCAAAGAGGAGATACATCTTCCTAAAAATCAATGGGAATGTTTTCCTTTTCTCTTACTGGTTACTAATTTTAATGTCAACCTCACCCACAAAAGCATTCACACATGGGCCTGAATCCAGAAAAGTTTTAGATAGTATCAAATTATTTGAGAGGAAGTCAGTGAAAAGCTAATGTGTTCAGAGGTACACAGTCATGCAGTCATGTACTAGCATGCACACATGTCTGTATATGGGTATGGCCTCTGGCCTTCTCTATGAAAGAGGAAAGCACAGCCTCACAGAGTTCAGCAGGTGACTCAGTTTGCATTTATCACTAATGATGATCCAATGACAACACAGCAGTTACTTTCCCCTCTGTGTCCTGGAAAGAGACTTCCCTATAGAAATCCTGCAACCATAGGTAAGTTCAGGACATTCAGCTTGAAGAAACTGACATTGTAGGAGAAACTGCTGGCCTGCCTACCCAAGCCGCAGTTGCCCTACCCAGGTGCCCAGGCCAGCCAGCATGAGCATGTGCCACAGGTACTACGTCCCTAAGCCAAGCCTGCCTCTATGCCCAGAGGCAGCTGCTGATGAGACACCAGACCAGAGACACTAGTGAGAAAAGGACAATGCAGCAGACTCTGTCACCTGAGCCAGGGGGACCTTGGGAGGGGCTATAAAGCAGGGGTAACTTCCTTAATAAATGAGGCTGCTGCATACTCTATTCACACACTCTCAGCTCCTGTGTTGTTGGTGCTGAATCTTCCAACCCCTACCCACAAGAGGTGTCCCAGAAGGGTTACCCTGCAACATGACATTGTATTTTATGCAAATCACAATAAAACTCTTAAAATCACTGATAGGAAAATGTACGTGGCTATTGATTCAGAACAGTTAAAAATACTGCGAAATGATGATTTGATAGATTTTGATGCAATTAATGAGCAATATTTACAATAGCCTTTCTAAGATTAGTTGCTGATATTGAATCTGCTAAAGAATGTGTTTACAATGTCCTTTCCTGTGCCTTCAGCCCTAAATGAAGAAATAGCTCCTTATACTTGTGAGTTCCTAAATAACTCCAAACACCGTATTTTTCTCGTTAATACACTATATCCGCATCCCAATAACTTTTCTTGCATTAAAACACTATAATCACATATTCTGACTGAGTCTACCACAAGACTACTGCGGGAACTCTGAGTAATAGAGAAACTAGAATCATAAATACTTAAACCTTTTAAATAGAAGGTAAAGGAATGATGTGGTTTGCATCTGAAATGTTCCCAAAGGCTTTTGTCTGAAAGTCTCGGTCCTTAGTGTAGCAGTGATCAGAGTGGAATATCTGGGAGCTGACTGGGCATTGAAGACTCTGACTTCATCAGTGGATTAATCCACCAATGGATTCCTAATATGATCCCATTGATGGCTGATGAAGAGGCTTTAGGTATTTAGGTATTTTCTCTATATGTCTTTCTATCTCTGTCACTGTCTCTCTGTCTCTCTCTCTCAGTCCCCTCTTCTCTCTCTTCCTCTCTTCCCCCCCCCCTCTCTCTCTCTCTCTCTCACACACACACACACACACACCCTGCAAAATAAGAGATTCCTGACTGCCTGGGGCAAGCACCTTTGCTTCTCCTATGATGCTCTGCCACAACAGCCCACAAACGACTGAGCTCAATGACCATAGACATAAACTATCAAATCCTTGAGCCAGGCATTTTGTCACAGTAATGAAATATGATAAGTATAAGGACCTAGAATAATATACATGGTGAGTGTGTGTGTGTATGTGTGTGTGTATGTGTGTGTGTATGTGTGTGTGTGTTGGGGTGTATTGTATTCCTCTATATATCTGCATACACTAGTGTGAGAGTGTGTGTGACGATCAGAAGATGTCATCAAGTTTCTTTTTCAATGGTTTTCCACTTTATTTTCTGAGACAGGGTCTCTCACAGAGTATGAAACTTACTGGTGGCTAAACTGGTTCATCAATAAGCTTCATTTCCTGTTGGATGTTTCCAGGCAATCAGACTACAGATTCATACTAGTGTCTCTGTCTCTTGGATGCTGCCAGGCATGTTACTGACTGAGCCAACTTCTCAGTCCCACAGATATATCTGAAGCTTACCTCTGCAAAAACATCTTGGCTGCTCTCTTGAGGTTGTTTCAGTTTACCACAGTGTGGAACCTTTGCAGAGTGCCGATCACTTGGTGTTTTGGTCTCTATGTTTAGCCAACTGTTGGTAATGACAGGAAAATAGGAAGGGTGGTTGATGGAAGGTGTTTCAGGGTTACTTCTCACCTCTATTCCTTCTGGCTGAAAGCTAAACTCTGGTGGCAATTGAATTCTTCAGGCAAGATCATCTGTCACATAGCTTTCATCTGTCAGGAGGGGCCATTTCTCAAAACTTGGTAACCATGTCCCTTATTTATTCCTTTAGGCTCTGGTCATGGTTCTGCACTGTTACTATTATCCAGCCCTCCTATCTCTGACCTTACATGGATTTTCTCCTTGGTGACCTCTGCAGTCACCTTGATTGACTGTCTTCTGCAAGGTTTCTAAGTGCCCTCAATCCAAATACACAAGGAGACAATCACTTCTGAACAGCAAAACTAATTAAAACAAGAACCCTGGCCACTCAAATAAATGTAAAAAGTTATTACTAACTATATTAAGATGTCCAGGTTTTTTTTTATTGTTAGTTTTAAATTCCAACCACAGTTTCCCTTTCCTCCCCTCCATCTATGGGAGTCAACAGAGTCTGGCACATTCAGTTGAGGTAGGACCAAGCCCCTCCCCCTGCATCTCTGTATCTAGACTGGTCAAGACATCCTAATATATGAAAGGGGCTCCAAAAAGCCAAGTCATATACCAGGGATGGATCCTGGTCTCACTGCCAGGGGACCCATAAACAAACTAGGCTATACAACTGTCACCTACATTTAAGGACCAGTTTTAAGCATTTTAACATTAAAGGATGAGTTCATGATGTGCCTAAACATATTTTAGAATATCTTAAATTTTTTGAAAAATAATGTTGATAATAAAGGATTTGCAAAGGAAAATAAAGCCATAAAGTTATCAAAAAAAAAAAAAAACATGGCTGTGCATCAAAAAATGGACAGTAGAAAAGTGGAAGAGAAAAAAGCTATGTAATTCGATATTTTTGTAGAGAAAAATGTAAACTAAAGTGATTGTGGCACTCTACATTGGAAAATAAACAGGATTAATTACTAAAAATAATTATTGAGCCATTTAAAAATGAAATTTAGGTTGTCCTCTAAGCACTTAGAGCTAAATAAATCTTACAAACCAAAGTAGCTAGTTATTCAAAACGATGAAAGCAAGGGAAAGCTCAAAGTGATGAAAGCTATAACTTCTGACCTCTAAAAGTTCCCCAAGTAATAAGAAAGGCATTTAATTAACTGGAAAGTATTTGTAATGAGCACATGCATACAGAGGGTTAGAAGATATCATATTGAAACCAGTAAGGAAAAAGTAGATGAGCCCCAAACAGTAAGATACAAGCAAAACAATACATTTAATAGAGTAATTTATTAATTAATTTATGAATATATGAAACTTTTGATTTTATACATATATGTTTGTACTATGTGTATGTCAAAAACAAATCTTGGACACACACACACACACACACACACTCATTTTTATAAAAAAATGTTTCACTACCAATCCAAAAGGGAGACATTAGAATGTTCAAATGTTCAAACTCAAATGGATAATAGAGTACAATATGGTTGTCTACAATATTATGGTGAAAGGATGTTAGTTCAAACATAAGTATATTGCTAACCAATTTGGTATTTGTAATTACATAATTTCACCATACTAAAAGATTTCATGTCTGTGTGTAACATTACCAAACATGTAAACAAGAAAGGAAAGCCATATTACATGAACATGCTCAGAGGAAGAATCTGCTAATAGCAAAAAAGGAGAAAAGCCATATTGACTAAAGTATAAGTAGTCTTCAACATTTTACTCAAATGATGCTCAACGTGGACATCAATACAGGATTTTATTATTTACAAAATAGGAGAAAATACTAAAGATTTTACTTGGCTGGTTGCTTGCTTAAAGCTTGTGTAGAATTTTGTTTAGTTTCCATGAATAGTAAAGAACAGATGCAAAGCTACCACCTGGTGATATGTATTTATCCCTTTACCATAGTCTCATTATTACCTAGTTCTTTAGTATATTTAATATGTTGTCTTTAGCATAGTGATTGGTTTTGTTTTAAAGCACTTGACTTTTTCTATTTGTTTAACCTATTTTTATAAAACCTGAGTTTCCTTTAGAATATCTTGGAGGTGACTCCATAAAAGAAAAGAAAAACAACAACAACAAAAACAGCTCTTAGTAACTGTAATATTCCTCTACAAATTTGATTGGCAACATTATTACTGAAACCGCTTATATTTATGACATCACTGAAAACAAATTACATTCAAGTCTATAGTACCTATAATGTGGATGAAAGTCAGTCTTATAAAACATCCGTAGTGCATAGGTTTCTGCTACAATAAGTATGGTATAGTAGAACTGCCATTACACTTGAATTGCCTGTGTCAATTTTATACAGTTCCATTTATGAAGTTTTCACTATTTGTTAATGTAAAAATGAGTATCAGCTTCAACTCTCATTTTAATTTCTTATAGTTCAGAAATTTCTCTCCTTTGCACTACTCATCATTTTCCCATGGGGATTTTTGAAACATGTTTTCATCCATTGTACTACCTACATTTAACCATAATATGTTTCAATGCCATTTCATTAAGTGTAATGTAAATATGTTATTAACATAAAAGAAAAAAGTTAATTATTTTTTAAAATTTGACTCAGTCATGTTGAGTAGCCAGAAGAAATCCAATAAAAATTAAGTTCAATTTCCTGGACACACTCACTAGTAAAGTTTTAGTATTTTACACAATAAAATCCATAGAGTAATTTCTACCTTAACTGGCAATCAGACTTCATGTAACCATAATCAGTTCCAAAAAAAATAATAAATAAATAAAACCCCCAAGCTTGAAGTAAGGCTGTAAAAGGCTCCCAAGCATCAGAGAAAACCATGTCACAAAGATCTGATAGTACAGATTAGGTGTAGAATTATCTTCCAGAGAGAACAAATTTATTTAGAGTGCATGTTTGAGTAAAGTAAACAGTAAAAGGTAAATACTAAAATCCAAGAGTCTGCAGATAGATTAGAAAAAGAACTTCTCTCAACAAGAAGCTAACAAAATGGAGGAATGCACAAAGGTCATTATTTATCCACCCACTCACCTCTCACATATGTATTGTGCCATTAGTTGGTAAGCACTGCTCCTAGATCTAGGGATATATTGGTGCAAAGCAAAGAAACTTGGGCCCAGGGGTCGGTCATTCTACTTGTAAGAAGCAAAGAGATGTACAAACAGTGAGCAAAGCACTGTCAACAAAGGTTGATGTAATGCACAGAAAGACCTATCTGCCATTTTTAAGAGGATGGTCAGGGAAGGATACACGTAATTGGTGATATTAGTCTCTCAGTAGTGAGGAAAAGATGCAGACACATAAAGAAACAAGCTTTGGTAGAAGAGAGATAGCACAAAGCTCAATGAAGAAGAGCTGTGAGACCTGTGTGGCTGGGTCACAGTAGGAATTGATAGCCAGTAGGCTGCTCAATTATAGACACACCAACTATACAGACCACCTAGCTAGGCAGCCCATGCCAAGTTCCTACATTCAACAGAAACCACTTCAGAGGGAGAATAGAGAAATGTATAACATGATGCAATGTTTCACTTTTAGAGGATCACTCTGTCTTCTGGAAGGACACATGGAATGTGAAGGAGTAGACAAGAGAATGTGGTTGAGTTGAGGAGGCTACAACTGTGTTTAAATTAACAGATGCACAAGTCTGTAAATGGAGGTTTTTCTTGTGCAGTCAGTTCCTGAATAAACATTCAGAAGCTTCATTGTAACTACGATTATTGGGCCAATGGCACAGACATATTACTGACTAGCTCTCACAATTAAATTAACCTATTTATTTATTTATTTATTTATTTATTTATTGAATATAACCAAGTCCATTTAAATGAAAACAAATATAGACAATATTTGGGAATTTGGACATCATTCTTTCCAAACTACTTCCTGCTGGTAAGGGGCGCTGTCATGAGGGATTCTAAGAAGATTCAGAAATCATGGCTGTAGTCTGCAAGGATGCTTTGTCCAGGTGTTTTGAATGTAGGATCACCTGGTACTCTGTTTCAGGTGGGCTGGCTTGATAAAACCACATTAGTCTGGAAGTAATCCACATCTTTTCATTTTCTGTGGAAACGAAAATAGAAATCCTGTCCCCCAGTAACTTGTCCTTGAACTTAAATTTTGGCTTCAAAGCATTTTTTTTAAATTTAATTTATGATTTTACATGTTGATCCCAGTTCCCTCTCCCTCCCTCCCTTCTTCTCTCCCTTTTACCCTCTCTGCCCTCTCACATGCACTCTAACCACCCTCCCCTCCCATCCCCCCACCCCAATTCCATATGTAGGGAAATGCCATCCAGTTGGGGTCATGTAGATCTGACAGGTCATGAGAAGTAGGGACTAGGGCTTCTCTCCTGTCTCTAGATTAAGGCAGTTATCCCTCCATGGGGGATGTGTTCTCAAAGTCCTTTTGTGCACCAGGGATACATCCTGGGTCCACTGTCTGAGGTCCCTTAGACTGCTCACTCCTTCTGGCTGAGACCCATATTCAGGGGGGCCTGAGTCAGTCCCATGCTGGCTTCCCAGCTATCAGTCTGGTGGCCCTTTAGCTCCTCCTTGTTCAGGTCAGCTGTCTCTATGTGTTTCTCCCGCCTGGTCTTGTCCTCTCCATCTGCATCTGGGTTCTACTTCGACTCAGTTTTAATGTATGTGTGTTTGCTTCTGTTTCCAACAGGCATTAGTTGAGGGCTCCATGGATAAGTTAGTTGTTGATCTTACTCTCCAGGAAGGGCATTTATGGTAGCCTTTCCACGGAAGCTCAAATTGTTAGTTGGCAGCAGTCCTGTAGATCTCTACACCTTTCTTTGTGTTCAATTTTATCTTCAAACCAATATTGGACCCCTCTTTTCTCTCTCTCTCTCTCTCTCTCTCTCTCTCTCTGTCTGTCTCTCTCTCTCTTTCCTGTCTTCTTTTCCTAGCCAGGCTCAATCCTCCTGGTCCCACATGTTTTCTTTCCTCCCCCTCGTTTACTCCTACTTCTCTCTCCATTCACTGCCCCCCCACTTCCCCTGAGCTCTGGGGGACTTGTCCATTACCAGTTCTGTGAGGGACTCTATATGACTCTCTTAGAATACACCTTGTATCCTAATTCCTCTGGTGGTGTAAATTATAGGCTGGTGATCCTTTGATCTAGGTCTAAAATCCATATATGAGTGAGTACATACTGTGTTCCTCTTTTGTGACTGGGTTACCTCATTCAGGATGGTTTCTTCAAGTGCCATCCACTTGCCTGGGAATTTCACAATACCATTATTTTCTTCTGCAGAGTAGTATTCCATTGTGTAGATGTGCCACATCTTCATTAACCATTCTTCAATTGAGGGGCATCTAGGTTGCTTCCAGGTCCTTGCTATTAAAATAGTGCTGCTATGAACAGATGTCTTTGTTGCATGGATGAGAATCCTTTGGGTATATGCCTAAGAGGGGGATTTGCAGGGTCCTGTGGTAAACTAATTCCCATTTTCCTGAGGAACCGCCATACTGATCTCCAAAATGGCTGTATGAGTTTGTACTCCCACCAGCAGTGGAGGAGTGATCCCCTTTCTCCACATCCTCTCCAGCATGAGTCACCATTGGTGTTTCTAATTTTAGCCATTCTGGCAGGAGTAAGATGGTATCTCAAAGTTGTTTTGATTTGCATTTCCCTGAGAGCCAGGGATGTAGAGCATTTTCTTAAGTGTCTTTCAGCCTTGTTGATTTCCTCTATTGAGAATTCTTTTTTCAGTTCTGTACCCCATTTTTAATAGGGTTATTTGGTGTTTTGTTGACTAGTTTCTTGAGTTCTTTGTATATTTTGGAGATCAGCCCTTTGTCAGATATAGGATTGGTAAAAATCTTTTCCCAGCCTGTGGGCTGCCATTTCGTCTTGTCCACTGTGTCCTTTGCCTTACAGAAGCTTCTAAGTTTGAAGAGGCCCCATTTATTGTTTCTCTCAGTGTCTGTGCCCTGGAGTTATGTTCAGGAAGCGTTTTCATATACCAATTTGTTCAATGGTACTTCCCACTTTCTCTTCTAAGAGGTTCAATGTGGCTGGATTGATGTTGAGGTCTTTCATCCATTTGGACTTGAGTTTTGTGCGTGGCGACAGACATGGATCTATCTGAAGTCTTCTACACACCCTCATCCAATTGTGCCAGCACCATTTGTTGAAGAGGCTGTCTTCGCCCATTGTATAATTTTAGCTGTGTTGTCAAAAATCAGGTGTTCATAGGTGTGTGGGTTAATAATAGGATTTTCATTTTGATTCCATTGGTCTACCTGTCTATTTTTATGCCAATACCAGGCTGTTTTCAGAACTATAGCTCTGTAGTAGAGCTTAAAGTCAGGAATTGTGATGCCCCCTGAAGTTCTTTTATGGTATAGGGTTGTTTTGGCTATCCTGGGTCTTGTTTTTCCATAAAGTTGATTATTATCCTTTCAAAGTCGGTGAAGAATTGTGGTGAGATTTTAATGGGGATTGCATTGAATCTGTAGATTGCTTTTGGCAAGATTGCCATTTTTACTATGTTTATCCTGCCTATCTAAGAGCATGGGAGATCTTTCCATTTTCTGGTATCTTTTTTAATTTCTTTCTTTAGAGCCACAAAGTTCTTATTATATAGGTCTTTTACTTGTTTGGTAAGCGTTACACCGTGATACTTTATGTTGTTGTGGCTATTGTAAAGGGTGATGTTTCTCTGATTTCTTTCTCTGTCTCTTTCTCGTCTGAAAAAAGTAGGGCTACTGATTTTTTTTGAGTTTATCTTGTATCCTGCTAGTTTGCTGAAGGTGTTTATCAGCTGTAGGAGTTCCCTGGTAGAGTTTATTGGGTCGCTTATGTGTACTATCATCTGCAAATAGAGGCAGTTTGACTTCTTCCTTTCCAATTTGGATCCCCTTGATCTCCTTTTGTTGTCTTATAGCATTAGATAGAACTTCTAGTACGATATTGAAGAGATATGGAGAGAGAGGGCAGCCTTGTCTTGTTCCTGATTTTAGAGGAATTGGATTAAATTTCTCTCCATTCAGTTTGATGTTGGCAGTTGGTTTACTGTATATTGCTCTTATTATGTTTAGGTATGTTCCTTTTATCCCTGACCTCTCCAAGACCTTTATCATGAAAGGGTGTTGAATTTTAGCAAAGGCTTTTTCCACATCTAGGGAGATAATCATATGGTTTTTCTTTTTCTGTTTGTTTATGTGGTGGATCATGTTGATAGATTTTCATATGTTAAACGATCCGTGCATTCCAGGGATGAAGCCTACTTGGTCATGGTGGATGTTTCTCTGATGTATTCTTGAATTCGGTTTGCCAGTATTTTATTGAGTATTTTTGCATCGATGTTCATCAGGGATATTGGTTTGTAGTTTTCTTTCTTAGTTGTGTCTTTGTGAGGCTTGGGTACCAAGGTTATAGTGGCCTCATAAAAAGAGTTTGGCAATGAACCTTCTATTTCTATTTTGTGGAACAGTTTGAGGAGTATTGGTATTAGTTCTTCCTTGAATTGCTGGTAGAATTCTGCACTGAATCCATCTGGCCCTGGACTTTTTTTGGTTGGAAGGATTTCGATGACTGCTTCTATTTCATTGCGGGGTATAGGTCTATTTAAGTTGTTTGTCTGTTCTTGATTTAATTTTGGTAAGTGATAGTTATCCAGAAACTTGTCCATTTCCTTTGAATTTTCAATTTTTGTGGAATACAGATATTCAAAGTATGACCTGAAAAATTGTCTGGATTTCCTCTGTGTCCGTTGTTATGTTCCCCTTTTCGTTTCTGATTTTGTTAATTTGCATGTTCTGTCTCTGCTTTTTCCTTAATTTGGATAAAGATTTGTCTATCTTGTTTATTTTCTCAAAAAACCAACTCTTCGTTGCATTGATTTTTTTGTATTGTTTTCCTGGTTTCTATTTTGTTGATTTTAACTCTCAAGTTGATTATTTCCTGGCGTCTACTCCAACGGGATGAGTTTGCTTCTCTCTGTTCTAAGGCTTTCAGTTGTGTTGTTAATTTTCTTATGTTTCTATCCTCTGTTTTCTTCATATGGGCACTTAGTGTAATGAACTTCCCTTGTAGCACTGCTTTCAAGGTGTCCCATAAGTTCATGTATATTGTGTCCTCAATCTCTTTGAATATTAGAAAGTCCTTAATTTCTTACTTTATTTCTTCTTTGACCCAGGAGTGGTGCAATTGCACATTGTTCAGTTTCCATGAGTTTGCAGGTTTTCTGCTATTTGTTTTGTTGTTGAATTCAAATTTTAAAGCATGGTGGTCCGATAAGATACAGGGGACTATTCGTATGCTCATGAATCTGTTGAGGTTTGTTATGCCACCTAGTATGTGGTCGATTTTAGAGAAGGTTCCATGTGGAGCAGAGAAGCTATATTCTTTGTCTTTGGATGGAATGTTCTATAGATGTCTGTTAACCCCATTTGAGACATATCTTCTGTTAGTTCTTTTGTTGCTTTGTTGAGTTTCTGATTTGTGGTCCTGTCTAGTGTTGAGAGTGGTGTATTGAAGTCTCCCACTATAAGTGTGTGAGGTTTTATATGAGCTTTGAGTTTTAGTAGTGTTTCTTTTGTGAATGTGGGTGACTTTGTATTGGGGGCATAGATGTTCAGAACTGAGACTTTGTGTTGATGGATTTCTCCTGTGATAAATATGAAATGACTGTCTTTATCTCTTTTGATTAATTTTGGTTTGAAGTCTAACTCTTTAGATATTAGGATAGCTATGCCTGCTTGCTTCTTATTTCCATTTGATTGGAATATCTTTTCCCAACCCTTTATCCTGAGGTAATGTCTATCTTTGAAGCTTAGATGTGTTTCTTGTATGCAGCAGATGGATAGATTCTGTCTTCGTATCAATTCTGTTATCCTGTGTCTTTTTATAGGTGAGTTAAGACCATTAATGTTGAGGGTGAGTAAGGACCATTGATTGTTGATGCTTGTTTGATTTAGGTTTGTTGTTCGCAGTGGTATTGTGAATATATTAGTTCTGCTTTACCCTTGGTTTCTGGTGTAGTTGGATTATCTGTTGCCTACATATTTGTGGGCATAGTTACCTTCCTTGGGTTGGAGTTTTCCTTCCAATACTTTCTGTAGGGCTGGATTTGTAGATTCATATTGGGAAAATCTGGTTTTGTCATTAAATATCTTGTTTTCTCCATCTATAGTGATTGAGAGTTTTGCTGGATATAGTAGCTTAGGCTTGTGTTCGTGTTCTCTTAATACTTTTAGAACATCTGTCCAGGACCTTCTGGCCTTGAGGGTTTCCATGCAAAAGTCAGGTGTAATTTTGATAGGTCTGCCTTTATATGTTAAATGTCCTTTTTCCTTCAGTGCTCTTAATATTCTTTCTTTATTCTGTATGCTAGGTGTTTTGATTATTATATGTCGAGAGGTCTTTTTTCTTTGGTCCAGCCTATTTGGGGTTGGTATGCTTCTTGTATTTTCATGGGCATGTCCTTCTTCAGATTTGGAAAGTTTTCCCTGATGATTTTGTTAAATATGTTTTCGGCACCTTTGAGCTGGGCTTCCTCATCTTCCTCTATGCCTAATATTCTTAGGTTTGGCCTTTCCATGGTGTCCCACATTTCTTGGATGTTTTGTGTTAAGGATTTGTTGGATTTATGATTTTCTTTGGTCAATGAATCTATTTCTTCTAGTTTATCTTCTGTGCCTGAGATTCTCTGTTCCATCTCTTGAATTCTGCTGGTTATGCTTGTGTCTGTAGTTCCCGATTTTTTGCCCAGTTTTTCTATTTCCAGCATTCCTTTGGTTTGTGTTGCCTTTATTTTCTCTATTTCAGTTTTCAAGTCTTGAACTGTTTCCTTCACCTGCTTAATTGTTTTTTTCTTGGCTTTCTGTACTTTCCTTAAGGAATTTATTTGTTCATTTCTTCCACTTTTTTGCTTGTTTTTTCCTCCATTTCTTTAAGGGATTTTCTCACATCTTCTTTGAGGGCCTCTATTATTTTTATGACGGTAATTTTTAAGTCTTTCCCTTCTGCTTCCTCTGCTTTGTTGTTGTGTTCCATTCTAGTTGGTGTAGATTCCCTAGATTCTGTTGGTGTCATTCTGTTGGTGTCTGTCTGCTTGTCTTTCTGTTGTTAGGTGTTTTCTTGTATTGCCTTCTTCCCATAGCTTCTTCCAGTAGGTGTTGGTGGGGTCTCCCCTTCTCTATGGTACTTCCCCGGTGGGCTTATATGGGTCAGAGATTCAATATCTGTACCTCTGTGTGGTCCAATCTCTCTAGGAGGTCTCTCCACAGACAGGGACCCAAGGATGGGGTCAGGGCTGAGGATCCAGTAGAAGATGCCACGAGCCAATGGCTCTAGCCAATGGCTGGCAGAAGAAGACAAAGGCTGAGCTGAAACTTGGAAAGGTTTTGCAAGATAGTCATATCTCACTGGAAACTGGAACAATCCAGCTGAGGCCTGTTTCTTTAGCAGAGGCCCAGATTTGGGGATCAAGGTTCTTGCCTGCAGGAACTCAGAGTGGACCTGCAGAGATAGGCGGATCTCTGGGAGGGGCCCAGGACTCCAGCAAAGGACTGGAGGTCGGGTCAGAGACTAAGCAGGTGGAAATAACGGGTGGTCCCGCGTGGATAGGCAGGTCTCCTTTGTTCAGAGAAGTTTCCGAAGTAGTGTGGACTGTTGGCTCCACCCTCTGTCCCAGTGCTCAAGTGGCAGGACCGTGGGCAGGGTAGGGCACAGGGTAGGGAGGGGCAGGCTTATGGTGGGGATGGGTGGAGGTGTATCAGAGTTCCAAGGGTGCTCTCGATAGGGACAGGACACAGGAGCAGCAGGATCAGGGGCCAACCCAGGGAGTTTGGAGGGAGAGAGGTTGTAGGGGAGAGGCAGCCCCGATTGGGCCCAGACTCACCTCTGGCCAATAGCTGGCGGAAGAGGACAAAGGCTGAGCTAAAACTTGGGAAGGTTTTGCAGGATAGTGGGATCTCACTGGAAAATGGAACTCTCCAGCTGAGGCCTCTTTCTTTAGCAGAGGCCCGGATTTGGGGGTCAGGGATCTTGCCCAACCAATTTTTTTCTAATCTATGTTTTACCACATGCCCATGGTTTACTAGAAATGTTCTGCTGTCTTACCCCTTCAGGAGTTAAATAGCATCTGCCTGAGTCTGCCTTCTTTCTCCCCATCTGTATCTCTGTTTGGAATTCCCTCCTGACTCTATTCTGTCTGTTCATGGGTCAAACCAGCTCTATTTATTAACCAATAAAAGCAACACATATTCACTGCTTACAGAAAGATATCCTACATCAGAAGTCTGAGACAGAAGAAAAAGGACGGGAGCAACAGAGATTTGGCTGTACTTTTAATACATATTCCTATGATAGTGCTCACTAGAGTTAAAAGGCTTGTAAAGGTATGAAAGAATTGACATTTTCTTGAACTGTTTAGGGAGGAGAACCTAGAAAAATAGAATGGTTGTTTTCTGAAATGAAGGAAAGGGAAACTACTTCATAAAGGAAAATAACAAATTTGTTTTAAGACCTATTCAACATAAAGGTGCCTTTAAGGCTTCCAAACTTGAAGAACAAATATTTAGTTGGTTCGGAATTGGAAATAGTTTCTAAGGATAAGGATTAAGTAATCCTTAACATAAAAATATGATTTCAATATAAGGGAAGTCACTATAAACAGATGTCATCCAGTATAAGAATGCCAGGAACTGAAAGAAGAAGTGAAACCAGCAATTGAGACTTAATGAAAATGGTCCAGTGGACAGAGGAACTATAACACCACCTTAAGAACTTAGCAGTCAAAAGAAGCATATTGTTGAAGGGGAAAAGCTGTCATCAATTCTGCCACACGCTGTCACCAGGACAAGTAAGATGAAGACTGAGACTAGACAATTGGGTTTAATTTTCACAAAGACTTCGCTATCTACTGTGGGTGGCTTGTAGATTTCAGTTGACAGAAAGGAGGGATCACTAATGTAACAAGGAAGTGGTGGTTTAATTGAATGGAACAATGTCAGCTTCCTGTCTCTATGACTAAATGTCTGAGACAGTAAACTTGAAGAGAGAAAAGGTTAATTTGGCTCAATTTCAGGTTTCATTTTATGGTTACTTGGCCCTGTTGCTTTGTACACTAGAGCAGGAGCCCAAGTCAGAGGAGGCTATGCACTTGGGGTGGCTTGAATGCAAGAAAGACAGAAGAAACCAGGATGCTGAAATGCCCCCAGAATTCCCTCAAAAAGCACTCTCTAAATGGCCTAACATTCTTTCACTAAGGCCATCAGTAAAGGTTGTACTTTTTTCAAAACAGTGTTACAGGCTAGTGACCAAGCCATTAATACAAGGTCTATTAGGAGACATTTAAAATCCAAAGCATAGATGGAATTTAAATATTGTTATGACTATATTATGTGATATATGTACAAATAATCTCAGTTTTAAACTGTCTATTACAAATAAAATATTTAATATAGAGACTAGAGGAGTCAGAAAGGGGTGTGGAATCACACACGATAGCTTTTGCACAAGGAGAGAGAAAGCGAACAAACTGTCCATAGCCCTCAGGAAACTAAAGTGTTGTTAATATTTATAAAGGGTCAGAGAATCATATAGATCTTCTCAGTGTGTATTGATAAATACACCAATATTTTCTGTGTCACTTAAGTCCTATTCCCTATTAATGAAACATGTTTGTGTTAACTTTAAAAGCAGAAACTTTGAAAATACAATTTCTAGGGTGCTTGGGAAGGGAATTATGTCAACAAATAGGATTCTACTACCTGGGAGAATCTATGTAACAAATGCATTTATTCAGGTGTTATATGTGTAAATTTAAGATTATTGTTTTAGTAAATGTGCTTGTCTATGGCCGTGGCAGTTAAGGACAGGTGACAAAAGAAAAGGAATAGGGAATGGAAGACCAAGCAGAGAAGCACAGTGACTTAGGTCAATTTCCTCGCAGGGACAGCCTGATCTGTCTAATTTAACAGTCCCAGAGGCCTGTGTTGTCTTGCTGTAAGCGCTATGATTAATGTGCATTATAATGGGCCTGACTCATCAGGAAATAGTTGAGTTAGTTCAAGCATGTTCGCTTATCTACACCACATAATATAATTCCGTAAAGATGTTTATCAAAATTGGGTAAAATAAAGAGTTTTGAGAGAATTGCCTCAGGTATTTGAGACAATTGTGTAGATGAAAAGAATTGTTTGAAATCAGATACAGAAGACCTTATCCAAAGATGTCCAAGAACTATCAATGATTACAAAACTATTTAGTAAATAACTACATTAAAGAAAGAAAATTATTTCATAAGTAAGTAAAATTGTTAAAAAAAAAAAAAAAAGGAACAGTTATTAACTACAAATTCGGCATTTGGCCCTTATAAAGGGGGCTAAGTGAAACTCATTCATCATTTGGAGTTTATCATCTAGAAGTAAGCAAAGGGCCTGTGCTGTCAGTCAGAAAGGAGTCGGTCAGAATTTCTCAATAAGTTTTCAAGACAAATTGAAAGCACTTGTTCACAATCAGATATCAATGGAAGATGGAGAGTTGATGTGTTCTTCTCAATAATACAAAGCTAGGAGTTACTAGATAAGAAGTAAACCTGAATCTTGAGAACATAGATGCCTCTTATTTCTATCACTGTTTTCTAAATCAAGCTTATGGAGCAAACCACATGGTGCGTATTGAATTCAGCTACCACATTGAACATGGAATTCCATACTACATATGAAAGAGAACACACTGCCAACAGATTGCTTATCTGGACTCCATTAAAATGTGTGTAGTTTCTATTAGGTTTGAACAAAGATCCCTGACCACCACATAGGCTTCCAAGATGCTCAAGTTGAATTTCTAGAAACCTATTACTTTTAACTTGTATTCATTTCTTATATCTGATCATTTATTTTACATACAAAGAAAATAGTAGTGGCAATACTATACAAACATTCATCACCTCTGAGTAAAACATAAACTTCTCAACATTCTCCCCTCAAAACTAGGAGACACATTTTCCTTGTCTATTAGGGGTGCCATGAATCTGTCAGGTAAGCATTTATCACATGCATAATCATAAGTCTTAACACCACCAATCCTCCAGTTTTCCCCATTTACCAGTGCCATGGCTTCCAATATTTTTCATGTGCCTGCAGACTTTCTGCCTGTATACTGAGGATGTTCTAATTTGAGACCATTATTCTGAAACACTCAGGCTCATATTCTTGTTTTCAAGCTTCCTTAGCATGGTATCCATTAACTCAGTGAAGGCTTTTTTCTAGAACCTTCAGCAAATGGTGCTGGTCAAACCGGATTGCTGCATGTAGAAGAATACAGATAGGTCTATATTAATTACCCTGCACAAAACTCAACTTCAGATGCATCAAGGACCTTAACATGAGGAACTTGAGGTATCATGCAGAAGCATCTCTCCTGCCCATCTTTTTAGCTTATAAAAACATCTAATGAGGCCTCTCAGTATCTTCACACCCTACATGCAGTAACAGTTAACATATGCCCATGCAGTTAAGAGAAATAAAAAAAGTTGCTTTGTCACAAATGATAAGTAGACAAATGGCCAGTATAGAGATAGCAAATGAGAAGACAAGGATTGATGTAAGAATTCCTTAATATGTAGTACTAGGATTTCTATGATGTAAGGCTAGAACAGAGGCCAGAGAGGAGAACACCTATCCACTAAAATTCACTTGTGGGACCTAGGTCAAGTTTTCATTTTATTTCAAGTTACATTAAATTCTGGCCAGAGTACAATCCTTTGTGTCTTAGTAATATTTGTGAAAAAGTATCTACCAGGTGTCATTACTGCTTTTCTTCAAGCATGTTAAAATTATTTATCAAAAAACCCAAACATTACAGAGTGCATGCTCTTTATCATGAAATTTAGGAGACTTGTGGCTATAACAACAAAGCCTTGGTGTCTATGATTGGCAGGTTCTGTCTGCCTTTGGAAATGTACCCAGACCCATCATACTAGCTGTTCATCTGCAGTTACTCATGATTGTTTAACATGAAATGTCTTTTCTTGGTCCAACACTGAGACCTTCCCATAGTATTAGTGATTTCAAAGGAACTGGGATCTTTTGCATGAGTGTCCATCAAATTTCTTGCTCCAAGAATCCATAAAAATGGGGTCCTTTGAGCTCTTGAGTAACTAGGAATTTTCACACAATGTTATTGTTTCAGTGTTCAAGCAAGAACTTTTATCCTTTGTCTGTTCTGTATTTCTCAAAGGACAGAAATAAAACTGCCAAAATGGCACAAGGGAGACCAATCTCATTGTCATGTCAAACAGGAATCCCATTAATAATGCTAGTGAAAGTAAGATATACTGTACAATTATGTGCGACTGGTCCTGACTAGTCTCTTTATGACAAATGACCATTTTCCCCTGTTTCATGTGAGTATAATCTATGGTTGCTTTATTTCTTAATAATATTCTTTATGTCTGTCTAGCAATATCTTTAGGTAACTGATCTCAAATATGGACAAATATATTCTCTAATAACAAATGTTTCTTCGGGAGCTTACAGCTTCAGTTAAATGTCTAGTTCATATTGCACTATCTGGTTAATTCTCAAAGTTCTAACAATACAATTCCTATGTTCTTCCATTAAAGGGGACATTCAGTAAAAGAAGTCCAATTTCTTTCTAATTCTTCTTGCATCCCAGACACAGAAAAATATTTTTATTTAAGGATTCAAACACTAAGTATTTTAGGCTTTGTTAGTTAGTTACATGGTCTCTTCTATAACTGCACAATTTTCCTGTTGTATGAAATAAGATGGAGCTGTACAATTGTCCTAGAAGAATCACCTCATTAATTGATCAGAGAATACAGTTATGAATTGGAAAATCTAGTAGTAATTACTTTCATTGGCAGGCAAGGTCCTGTATGGGCTCTATAACTTGCATGTAAATTAGAATTCACCTAAGTTATTTGTTCCAAAGTATATTTGCTTGGGTATTGGCTAAATTTGTAAAATAAAGATCTCAAAGTAAACCGACTTAAGTTACAGGGATGTGCATGTCTTTTCAAATTGTCACTGAATTATGTCTTTCCATAATGTGTATTGAAATTCTGACTCAGAGCAATAGTATGATTTCATTTGAAAACAGAATTATTACAAGTTAAAGAATTAAGAGGAAACCAACTTTTTGAGGTGAGGTAAGCTCTTAATCAAATACGTATTTATGGAGAAAGGCAATATGAAATATAGAGAGAAGGCTACCTGAAGAGGTGAGTTTGGAAACAATATTTCAGGCAGCAGAAACTTTTAGGATTTAGTGGGAGTTGTAGGGTTTAAAAAGCCCCACCCACTCTGCATCCAAGATCTGTGGGGATAATCACTGTGACCCCTTGAAAACCTAAGACCTAAGAGCAGGAAAGCCAAAATTCTGGTGTTTCACTCTGTGCTGCTTTGTTACCACCACACATACTCAGTAACAATGTGGTGAAAACTATCAGAAAACCAGTTAGGACTTCAGACAATTGCCTTTTAATCACTTCCAGTCACAGGATCCTTTGGTTATAATCAAAGATCTACAAATACCTTACTCGGTAAAGTTTTCATTGCACAAAATAAAATAAATAAGAATACAGAGGAAGCTAATTATACTGATGTTTTGAATCCAAGCTACCCATGTTCTGAGCCCTTGCATCCCAGCTGCTGGTACAATTTTGAAGATTGTGAAACTTTAGGTTATGGTGCTTGGCTTGGAGATAGAGGTCTCCTGGTGGCCACGGTTGTTCTGTCATCATGTGGGAAGCACCTACCTCATGCCCATACCATGGTGGACTCTGCCGTGCTTCCTCAGCCTAATGAGCTAAAATCCCTCTGAGATCATGAGCCACAATAAACTTTTTCTGTCTTAGGTTGTTGCTCTGTCTTGTCAGTCAAGAATCTGGTCACAGCCATGCAAAAAGCAACTATGTAATATAGAAAAAATTCAAAGTAAAACAAATTGATGATGTGGTAATATATTTTATTATCAATGGATTAAATAAAAAGTGACTAGTAACTACAATAATGTTTTCATAAAAATTAGCAGTAAAATATTTTTAATTCCTCAAGTATATCTAACGGGTGGAGTACTTATTCCTTTAACCCTCAGATATTTGACAGGTTTATGGACAGAATAACTGTATAGAAATTTGAAACGAAGCCTTGGCAGTACAATGCTATCTTACCTCAAAAGGAAATAAGTAAAAGAAAATTATATTCATTGTTTCTGTTGATAATAATGCAATGCTTTCTATAATACTTAAAAGGTATGCTATTTCTTGGTTAGAGGCTAATAAAAATTTAGATATTTTTCCTTTCTAAACTTGGGATCCTTTATAGAGGGCTTGGTTCTTGAATTCCAAATTGAGAATTGTTGAAAGGCATGTGATTACACTGTGTATAGAAATGTCACTGTGGTTTAATAAAAAGCTGAAAGGTCAACAGCTAGGCAGTGTTTTCAGGGTACAGAGGGTGCTAGGAAGAAAAGGGAAGAATTGTGAGAAGATGCCAGGGGTACAGCATAAGCAGCATGGGGTTTACAAAGTAAAGGTACCCAGTCATGCAAAAGAACATAAATTAATAGACATAGATTAAGTTAAGTTATAAGAACTAGTTAGTATCAGACCACTATGCTTTAAAATTGGAATTCAACAACAACACAAATAACAGAAAACCTGCAAACTCATGGTAACTGAACAATGTGCACCACACCTGGGTCAAAGAATAAATAATAAAAAAAAAAAAGAAATTAAGGACTTTCTAATATTCAATGAGAATGAGGATACAACATACCCAAACTTGTGGGACACCTTGAAAGCAATGAGGAAAGTTCTTTGCACTAAGTGCCCATACGAAGAAAACAGAGGATAGTCATATAAGAGAATTAACAGCACAACTGAAAGCCTTAGAACAGAGAGAAGCAAAATCACCCCATAGGAGTAGACACCAGGAAATAATCAACTTGAGGGCTGAAATCAACAAAATAGAAACCAGGAAAACAATACAAAAAATCAATGCAACGAAGAGTTGGTTTTTTGAGAAAATCAATAAGATACACAAAACTTTATCCAAATTAATGAAATAGCAGAGAGAGAACATGCAAATTAACAAAATCAGAAACGAAAAGGGGAACATAACAACGGACACAGAGGAAATCCAGACAATTTTCAGGTCATATTTTGAAAATCCGCATTCCACAAAAATTGAAAATTCAAAGGAAATGGACAAGTTTCTGGATAATAATCACTTACCAAAATTAAATCAAGAACAGACAAACAACTTAAATAGACCTATACCCCGCAATGAAATAGAAGCAGTCATCGAAATCCTTCCAACCAAAAAAGTCCAGGGCCAGATGGATTCAGTGCAGAATTCTACCAGGCATTAAAAGAAGAACTAATACCAATACTCCTCAAACTGTTCCACAAAATAGAAATAGAAGGTTCATTGCCAAACTCTTTTTATGAGGCCACTATAACCTTGGTACCCAAACCTCACAAAGACACAACTAAGAAAGAACACTACAAACCAATATCCCTGATGAACATCGATGCAAAAATACTCAATAAAATACTGGCAAACCGAATTCAAGAATACATCAGAGAAACATCCACCATGACCAAGGAGGCTTCATCCCTGGAATGCAGGGATGGCTTAACATATGAAAATCTATGAACTTGACCCACCATATAAACAAACTGAAAAAGAAAACCCTTATGATTATCTCACTAGATGCTAAAAAAGCCTTCCACAAAATTCAACACCCTTTCATGATAAAGGCCTTGGAGAGGTCAGGGATAACAAGAACATACTTAAAGATAATAAGAGCAATATACAGCAAACCAACTGCCAACATCAAACTGAATGGAGAGAAATTTAATCCAATTCCTCTAAAATCAGGAACAAGACAAGGCTGCCTTCTCTCTCCATATCTTTTCAATACTGTACTAGAAGTTCTGTCTAATGCTATAAGACAACAAAAGGAGATCAAGGGGATCCAAATTGGAAAGGAAGAAGTCAAACTGCCTCTATTTGCAGATGATAGTACACATAAGCGACTCAAAAAACTCTACCAGGGAACTCCTACAGCTGATAAACACCTTCAGCAAACTAGCAGGATACAAGATAAACTCAAAAAAATCAGTAGCCCTACTTTATTCAGATGACAAAGAGACAGAGAAAGAAATCAGAGAATCATCACCTTTTACAATAGCCACAACAACATAAAGTATCTTGGGGACACACTTACCAAACAAGTGAAAGACCTATATAATAAGAACTTTGTGGCTCTAAAGAAAGAAATTAAAGAAGATACCAGAAAATGGAAAGATCTCCCATGCTCTTAGATAGGCAGGATAAACATAGTAAAAATGGCAATCTTGCCAAAAGCAATCTACAGATTCAATGCAATCCCCATTAAAATCCCACCACAATTCTTCACCGACCTTGAAAGGATAATAATCAACTTTATATGGAAAAACAAAAGACCCAGGATAGCCAAAACACCCTATACAATAAAAGAACTTCAGGAGGCATCACAATTCCTGACTTTAAGCTCTACTACAGAGCTATAGTTCTGAAAACAGTCTGGTATTGGCACAAAAATTGACAGGTAGACCAATGGAATCGAAATGAAAATCCTATTATTAACCCACACACCTATGAACACCTGATTTTCAACAACACAGCTAAAATTATACAATGGGACCAGGGCAGCATCTTCAACAAATGGTGCTGGGCAATTGGATGAGGGTGTGTAGAAGACTTCAGATAGACCCATGTCTGTTGCCATGCACAAAACTTAAGTCCAAATGGATCAAAGACCTCAACATCAATCCAGCCACATTGAAACTCTTAGAAGAAAAAGTAGTAGGTACCCTTGAACAAATTGGTATATGAGACTGCTTCCTTAACATTAACTCCAGGGGCACAGACACTGAGAGAAACAATTAATAAATGGGACCTCTTCAAACTTAGAAGCTTCTGTAAGGCAAAGGACACAGTGGATAAGACCAAATGGCAGCCCACAGACTGGGAAAAGATTTTTACCAATCCTATATTTGACAAAGGGCTGATGTCCAAAATATACAAAGAACTCAAGAAACTAGTCAACAAAACACCAAATAACCCTGTAGTGAGATAGAGGAGGGGGAAGAAAAAAAATCAAGTGCAGCGCCCTGCCTCCACGCTAATTTCCGCCCGCGCGCGTGGCGAACTGGCTGAGAGAGACTACACTCTCCAAGGCACCCCCTCCCTGGGTAAGGAGCCAGTGGAGGAGCTGGCCTGGGGGCACACACAGAGGGGAAACCAGTGTTTCTCCCCTCATCGTCCCATTTCAGCAGGAAGTAACCTTAAGATAACGACGCCCCCTTTCCCTACCCTTGGAATTTTGGGATAATAGTCATCGTCTTTGGGTTGGTTTTAGTTATTTAGGGTTGGCTATGGAAGGTGATGCTTACACTCGGGTTTATCTTTTAGACAGGAATAGGGAATGGTTGGGAAAGATATGGTTTAGATGGGATATAGGTAGATTAGCCTATTTTCTTGAGAATTTGAGTAAGAATGAGATAATATTTTACAGCTTACATTGTTATGTATTCTTATGTGGTAAGCTATGTAAAATTAAGTTTATATTTTGTTATATTGTGTTAAATCTTTCCACTTACAATGTTTTATGCACATTATTTTTTTTTTACCATATTCTATGTATGTATACTTTTCTTGTATTCAAGACATTTTGTATATTGATACAATTTGGGATATTTATTTTGCTGCCCTTTATAGTTCTACCTCTTGTCTTGACACTTATACTCTACCTGTATTTTAGGGATTTACATGTATGTATATGTATATAGTTATATTGTTTAAGTATTTGTTCCTGCTTTACTCAGGGAAGTTTTAATCAGTCTTTTTAGCTAAGTTCCTGAGTATTACAGATTATCTTCACTCATATTTCCTGTACCTATGAGATTAGTCAGATATAGATGCTTAATCTTCAATCACTTCATAGACATGCAGAACATGGCATTTAAATGTTTTAATATTAGACATGAGACACTGTTGCTCATGACAGCACCGTGCACTTTCCCGAAAATATCTTGGACACTGTTGTTGCTCCTGCTGGAGTTCAATCTCGCCTCAGCTAATGGCCTGTTGGGCAAAGAATTGCCCCCACCTTGACCACTGATTTGGACATGCAGTCCTATGTGCTTGCAGGAGACAAATATAGAAGACTGCTTGACCTTGCCAAGTAAGGGTAAGACAGCCTTTCTACCTCCCTGCTGTTGTTGTGGTCTGTCAAGTTCTCTTGGCCTTAGGCAAAACTGGGTGTACCAACGTTGCTGTGAGACCTAGGGTGACTGTTCAGGTGGCTTGCTGTTTCTGTCCTTGCTGCACCTTTTGGAAGTTGTCCATCTGTACTTCCTGTCTACTCTAGTATTGTTATTTTCCTTCTCAGGTATTGATGAGATTGAAGATTAAACTATCACAACTATTATTCTCTCTTCCTAGTTAGATATATTAGGTACTAGACTTACGTTTTCCAGCTTAGGACAACTCTATTGTAAACTCCATTATGCCTTCACCCTTGGACTAGATATGTAGGTCATTTTGTTCTCGATTTTCCTTTTCTTAGAGCACACTTGTTATTCACTGTTTTGTATATAGTTTTGTATTAAGCCTAAATCTTTTCTTTAGACTAAAAGGGGAATTGTAGTGAGATAGTCCTTCTGTGGCACTGACCACACCCATTGGGGTGGAGCTATGGGCGGAGTGACCTGTGGAAGGAGGTCGGAGGGAGAGCAAGGAAAAGCTCTCTTGCTGGCGTGACTCGGACAGGTAAGGATCGGGTTGAATTTCCTGATGTTCATCTGCCTAGGTTGTAAGTTATTTCTCCCTGAATAAACATCTATTCAGCCTATTTGTTTATCCTGATCCTTATTTAACCGTGTTATAACCCTATTAAAAATAGGGTACAGAACTGAAGAAAGAATTTTCAGTAGAGGAAATCAACAAGGCTGAAAGACTCTTAAGAAAATGTTCCACATCCTTAGCGATCAGGGTAATGAAAATCAAAACAACTTTGAGATACCATCTTACACCTGCCAGAATGGCAAAAATCAGAAACACCAATGATGACTCATGTTGGAGAGGATGTGGAGAAAGGGGAACACTCCTCCACTGCTGGTGGGAGTGCAAACTCATACAGCCATTTTGGAGGTCAGTATGGCGGTTCCTCAGGAAAATGGGAATTAGTTTACTACAGGACCCGGCAATCCCCCTCTTAGGCATATACCCAAAGGATTCACATCCATGCAACAAAGACATCTGTTCAACTATGTTCATAGCAGCACTATTTGTAATAGCAAGGACCTGGAAGCAACCTAGATGTCCCTCAATGGAAGAATGGTTAATGAAGATGTGGCACATCTACACAATGGAATACTACTCTGCAGAAAAAAATAATGATATCTTGAAATTTGCAGGCAAGTGGATGGTACTTGAAGAAACCATCCTGAAAGAGGTAACCCAGTAACAAAAAGAGGAATATAGTATGTACTCACTCATATATGGATTTTAGACCTAGAGCAAAGGATCACCAGCCTATAATTTACACCACCAGAGGAACTAGGATACAAGGTGTATTCTAAGAGATTCATATAAAGTCCCTCACAGAACCGGGAAGGGACAAGTCCCCCAGAGCACAGGGGAAGTGGGGAGTCAGCACAGGGGAAGAGAGAAGTAGGAGAAAACGAGGGGGAGGAAAGGAAAACACGTGCGACTAGGAAGATTGAGCCTGGTTAGGAATAGAAGACAGGAAAGAGAGAGAGAGAGAGAGAGAGAGAGAGAGAGAGAGAGAGAGAGAGAGAGAGAACCTAAAAGAGGGAGCCAATATTGGTTTGAAGATAAAATTGAACACAAAGAAAGGTCTAGAGAACTACAAGACTGCTGCCAACTAACAATTTGAGGTTCTGTGGAAAGGCTATCATAAATGCCCTTCCTGGAGAGTGAGATCAACAATTAACTTATCCGTGGAGCCCTCAACTAATACCTGTTGGAAACAGGAGCAAACACACATACATAAACACTGAGTCTAACTAGAACCCATATGCAGATGGACAGGACAAGACCAGGCAGGGCATGGGACTGACTCAGGCCCCCCTGAATATGAGACTCAGCCAGAGCAATCTAAGGGACCTCAGATAGTGGAGCCAGGATGTATCCCTGGTGCACAAAAGGATGTTGCGAACACATCCCCCATGGAGGGATAACTAACTGCCTTAACCTAGAGACAGGAGAGAAGCCCTAGTCCCTACTTCACATGACTTCTCAGATATACAAGACCCCAAACTGGATGGCATTTCCCTACATATAGAATTGTGGTGGGGGGATGGGAAGGGAGGGTGGTTAGTCTGCATGTGAGAGGGCAGAGAGAGTAAAAGGGAGGGAGGGGGGAATGGAAGGAGAGGAAACTGGGGTCGACATGTAAAATAATAAATTAAATAAAAAAAATGCTTTGACTCCAAAATTTAAGTTCAAGGAGAAGTTAGTGGGGAAAAGAATTTCTAGTTTGTTTCTACAGAAAATGAAAAGATGTGGATTCCTTCCAGACTAATGTGGTTTGATCAAGCCAGCCCACCTGAAACAGAGTAACAGGTGATCCTACATTCAAAACAGCTGGACAAAGCAGCCTTGCAGTCTAAAGCCAGGATTTCTGCATCTTCTTAGAATTCCCCCATGACAGAGCCCCTTACCAGGAGGAAGTAGTTTGGAAAGAACGACGCCCAAATTCCCAAATATTGACTATAAATGTTTGTTTTCATTTAAATGGACTTGGTTATATAAAATAAATAAATAAAAAAGAACTAGTTAGGAACAAGCCTAAGTTATCAGATGAGTACTTGTAATTAATAAAAAGTCTCCATGTGGTTATTTGGGAGCTGACTGGTACGACAGAAAAATCCACATATAAAGAATTCTTCTTAAAGTCTTCTTATCTGCATAGTCAAAGAAGGCTCTGCACACATCCTTTATTGTAGCCTAAGAGGAGGCAAATTAGTGTATGTTTCAGGTGAGAATCTTTTTGTTTAATTTGTTATTCTAGAAGCTGCATCAGTTCTCACAGGCTACAATGAAGTGCAATAAAGGTGGGAAATATAGTTTTCTGCTATCATGTGTTTAACTTAAAAACCTACAAATGAAAATACAGAGAATGGACATTTGTGAACATCCAGTAGTCTTTGATATAGGAATTTATCATCCCTATGGATAGGCTTTTTTCTAGAATTCTGGAAGGAAAATTGTGAAACGAACTTCAAGAAAAATTTAGAAACTGGTTGAGAGAAAATGCTAAGGAGAATGTTGAACTAGAGTGACTTCTTTAGAAGAAGGAAGAATTAAATGAGGTGTTTTATAGTAAGAAGTTCAACAGTATAAACAAGCATTTCATAGCTGTTCTTATTGTTTACCTACACACCACTCATCAGACTAAGGATCTCACTTTATACCTCTTTCACAGTGGGATAGAAATAATCTCTGCTATTCAGGTTACAGAGACAAACAGTCAGAATTCAGGTTGGTCTAGCTCTGTTTAACTAGCTTACCAGATTTCAGTCTATGACAAAACACTCACGATGTTCAGTAAATGTAATGGGCTCTTGCTTTCATGTGAACATCTTGATCCATACATGCCTAAGACATGCCTATTATCTATTTGCACAAACCAATTGATTCTGCTTTGGGCTAGCTCACTTAGCATGCACAAGGCCCCATATTTTTCCAACACTAGATAAAACAAACAGAAAAAAAAAACTGAAGTAGAGGATATTTCAAAAAAATTTGCTTGTTTGTCTCATATATCCTTTTCTATCTGGGCATAAGTTTATTATATATTTCTCATGAAACCATTGCTAAGTGAATACTAGATAATGCAGCTACCACCTCATTCTCCTGGTTAATAAATAGTGGGGAGTGGACTCAATGACCTATTTTTGATAAACTGCTTCTAAATAGTTTATCATTTTGTATGCACATACTATATTGCTTTCTACACACCTGCTATTATAATATATAAGACCTTGCAGCCTTTTGAAATAAAACAATCCTGAAGATGCTCCATGTACTTCTTTGGGGGTTCTGAAACTACAGTCTAGTCTAGGGAGTCATTAATACAGTGTTCTATCACTGCCCTATACCATCAACCCTCATTCTGTTTTTATTTTTCGTGAGACAGAATCTCACTAAGTTGCCTAGACTGATCTTAAACTTACTTATCACTCTGTACTTCCTAGAATACATAGTCTTTCTGCATCATCTCACTGAGTAGGTGACATTACATGCATGAGCAGCCTTCAGATCCACCTTCCATTTCTTCTCGATTCGCAGTTATTACTTACTTAGTTTTCATGTGTTGGATACAAGAGATATCATGATGGTGGGCCAGGTGGGGACTCAGCAGCATGGCATTTAGACCCTTTGTGACAAAGTAACACAAAAAAAATATTTCAAAGTGTGAGTAATGAGAAAAAATATTCTGCCTTATTTTCTCAGGTAATTGTAGATATTGTATATAGCTGAAGGAATAAGACTAAATAACATAAGGATTGAACTCAAATGTGAAAAGATAATTTACAAGGAAACAGAGGTAGCAGCAGATTGAGAGAAATTCTTTGAGAATACAGAACATGAGTCAATTCTGTCTAATTTGGATCATTGATGAACATTAAGATATTTGTGTTATTCAAAATATTAATTACAAAATGTTCAGAGAATTATTATATGCTATATACCTTATGAGCAATCGATAGTGAATTGTGGTCATAAATACACATGCTAATCTCACAAGAAGGAAATAAATGCTACTATAGTTCATACTTTCCCATTTTAAGAGACAATTTCTTATGTAATTTATAGTGAGGTAAGCTCCACAGATTTTAAACCCTACAGCTGATGTTTCTTTCCACTTCTTACAAGATTATTTCCTAAAAATCCATATGTGTATCCAAATATCTTCAAAACCATAATACCAACATATGACAATTACCAGTAACAAGTGGATTAGAAAAATCAGCATAAAATGAAACACTGTAACAGTTTAATTATTGATAGGGCTATTTCAAGGTGACCAATGAGAGGAAGGACACCATTCTGTTTCTTTATGAAGTGATGATGCAATATAGATGAATGCAAGTTACAAGAGACTTAATTTATTTAAATACACATTTTTATTTTTTAAATATGTGTAATACATGACCTAGAGAAATTAAATAGCTTGATAGTATTATAAAGAAGTAAGAGCCTACACTAATAAAAAAAAAAAGAAGCTCTGTGTTTTGAGTTCCTGATGTAGCTATTCTTTCAAGTTGTAAACAAGATCGAAAGTCATAAAATACAAAGAGGAGAAAAATGATTTTTTTCAAATTCCCTGATGATGGAAAAAATACAATGAGTTGTGTGAAGAAATGACCTTTATTGGCCAAGATAGTCTGAATGTGTTTCCTCCACATTTGTGAGTATTCTACAAAAAAAGCAAATTATGTGAAATAAAATTGTTCAGGATAAAAAGTTAAATGAGACAAAATGTCACTTGATTTAAAATGTAATGCTACAGCAATAAATTAATACGGTGTAACCTGCTATAAAAATGCAGAAAGGGTCTTTCTGAGTGTCTCTTTTCCTGTGGCTATTAAGAAGCAGGTAAAACTGCTTGCTGTAGCACAAGATCCCCCAGCATCGTCATATCTAAGACCTTCAGATTTAACCTGACCTCCTCAGAATGGAGAGCCGCACTCCAGTGTGTTAGGAGACCTTTGTGATTCCACTTTGATAATTCTTTGCACACCTCCATTAGAAACAGAGAAAAGCCACTTCAAGACAGTGCACTTACAGCTTGCTGTTTACCTATACACTCCTAAGATCAAAACCCCTGCTCTTACTGTTTTTGTTAACAAGGAGCAAAAAAAGTCTTCCCCCATACTGAGTTTGGGTTTCCATTTTACAACCGGAGATGGCAGACGGCACGAAAATGATGAGAAAACTGTGGGGAGGCTTCCAGAAGATTGATTCTCTCATCAGCTGATTCCTTTCGAGTTAGTCTTTTATTGACTACAAAGGTATAGCCAATGCAGAAAAGGGAAAACCAGCCTGCCCTGTTTAATCCTGAGGGCATTGGCAAAAGGTGATCACTTTTTGAGAAAACAGAGGCCTACAAGGAAATCAGCTCACTGTATGAGCCGTTAAGCTGATTTAAACACACAAGGGATGCCTGGGGTTGAGCACAAGATCTCTGAGGTGTGAGATGAGAATGAAACCATTCCACAGACTAATATTACTGGGCTTTAGTAGCAGGTGGTACAGTTGATCAGTCAGGAACCTGTCATTTGGAGAATAGGCCAATATATCTAAGAGACATGAAAAATCCTTCATGTTTTTTCTCTCTTCTCACAGAGAGTAAAAATAATTACAATTTCAAACTCTTTAGCAATTATCAGCTACCAATTAGAAGAGAATGAAACTGAAGCCTAGATACATTTTCTGATGCTCGTCTGTGATTGCAAACTGTAACTCATTGTGGCCAAACCACATATTTATTTCTGATCTGAGTCCATCTGGGATAAAACCTTTGCATGCTGTCAACATGACCTGAAATCCCCACAACCCCAAAAAGTAGAATTGTCATAGCCAGGGAGACAAACAAAGATGCACACTCTCCATTTTGTTTTGCTGATGTTGTATCCTGGATGTTATTGCTTAAACAACTATGGAGGACAACTTTCAATTCCCCAAGCCCCACATGCTGTTTGGAGTCTTAAAGGAGGGCGAATATGAGTGATATATTCACCACATTAAGTTGGTGACAAGCATAGTCATAGCATCTCTGTTTGCTCATTTCTAAAGGAAATCCAGCAGTATTTAATACTGAATTAACAAATGCAATAATGCATATGAAAGATCACATACATGACAAATAATTTTCACTACGGCCAGCTCAGCACCATGAAAACTGGAAATCTTTGATATTAGTAATGTGGCTGTTAGTAAAATATTTTATTAAAACAAAGATACAAAATATTTGCAAAATGCATTTAATGGCAAACAAAGTATCCTAAACTGGGAAAATTCTTAGTTTGGTTTAACTTTTGTTTGCAATGGGCTAACCATAGAAATCGGAAACATAATATTATTCCCTAAACTATCTAATATGCTGATATTTTAAGATGATCCTCACTGACTGTTGTGTTGGCATAGGCACCAATGGTTTCTTCTTCATTCTGTCGACCACTTCAACATTTAACACTTCTTTCAAAGACCTGTGAAATTGTTTACTTTGCCTTGAGTTTATTGCCAAAATTAGAACCAATGCTACTCATGAACTTATGAACCTTGGATAACTCTCTACCAGCTGTTCGATTACACCTATGGTTTATGCTTCAGCCTCAAGTTAGAGAGCTTTAATGAACTTCACTGAGCACCTTTTTTCTAGATAGTTCCGTACATACGCTCCACATTGTAAAAACAATTCTATTTTCGAAGAAATCTGGGAGAAAATATTTGGTAGTTTGTATTATTGTTATTATCTTGTTCTTAGTTGAGGTTTTTGGAGGGGTGTTGTTGGTAGCAAAAATTAAAAAAACAAAAAGAAATTTTTTTGCACAACTGTTCTAGCCTCCTTTTACTAGAATACTATCAAGAGAGGATCTCAGACATAACATAATAAAAATTTCAAGAAGGAAATATATACCAGAAATAACTTGTAAAAGGATAAATGACTAATAGGATTTCAACCTATTTGTTGCACTAATTTTTTAAAGGTTAGAATATTACAATATAACAAAGTGGTTTATTGTAAACTTTGTCATATTGCACTGATATTTCCATGATATTAACTACATGAATGCCACAAAACCCATTAAACTTATCTCCTCAAAACCAAATTCATTTTATGTCTACAGATATTTTAAATTTCCTTAGTTAATTGATAGTCACCTACTCTAAATGAATTCCCATGGATCACTACCTTATTTTCTTAGCTGCTGTTAGTTAAGGTCTATTCAGTGGCAATATCAACAAGCATTTTGGACTGTCTAAATATGCCCAGTATTTATATACACACACTCCTTAGTGATAAACGGACACCACAGTGGTAAACTTAACTAGAGGAAACCAATAGTAGGTGGCTAAATCCAGATGTCCCATCATATATCTTGAGACAGCACAGAGTCTGTAAGAACCATACCTAGACTGGTGGTGAATTTATTAAACCCTCAACTGTGAAATTCTGAAACTGCCAAATCAAGGAACCATTTAACACACTTGCATGATGATGAGCCTGGTCAAAATCATATTATTTTGTTCCAGGTATTGACTTGTCTTTTCCTGACAGTTTCAGTTGTTTCAACATGGTCATGGGGCCAGAAAATAGGCATGCAGATGTTGTGTTCATGGCAACTCTAATGTATCAAACTTAACAGGAGAGAAACCAACATGCCTCCATGGAAACTTTACCCATGAAGAGTACATTCTATCTGCCTTTATGGCCTAAGCACCAGCTGCTTCGTAGGCATGATACGGCCACGATGCAAGTACTTTTATTTGTTCAGATCAACTTTCTGAAATACTCAATCATAGCTGGTTTTCACAGGCCATTGGCATTTCTAGGTGGCTGAGCTACAGGCATTAAACACTTAAATTCTTGGAGCTAAAGAGACAGCTTAGTGGTAAAGAGAACTGGCAGCTCTTCCAAAGGACCTGGGTTCAAACCTCAGCACCAACATAGTAGCTAACAGCTAATTGTAAGTCCAGTTCCAGGGGATCAGATTTCATCTTCTGGCCCCCATTAGCATCATACACACAGATGAGGAATTATGTATGTATGTATACATGTACATGTATATGCATACAAACCCTCATATACACAAAATGAGAAATCTTAAATTTTAACTTTTGCATTGTTAAATTTATATAAGCTTGGCCTATGCCGGCTTCTTAAGTACATCAGTGATAAACTTTGGCCCAGAAGAACCACTGTTCATGAAGAACTGTATCAGAGTTTGCAATGCAAATAAATTGCCAACCTTTTCAGACAATGACAAGTTGCCAACTGTTCTGACCACGTACATGATATAAACACCTCCTCACATCTTGTCCATAAGAATCAAATCCTAACTATACAGTTACACGAGTTTTTCAGGATGTCACTTTCTTTTCTCTGACTGTATGTATATAACATGTAAGCAAGGCACTCTAAACCAATATAAAATCAAGAAATTTGTCCAGTGCTGGAAATTCTTGATTACATTAACTGTGATAACTAAAATCAATCCATCAGAGAAATTGTAACACATCTCGGAAATTTAACCAAAATATATGGAAATTCTACTATTGTATTTTTATAAGCAAATGTTTGTTTTCTCTGTGATTCACATATTTTTTAACACTAGATTAGTTGTACCATATGATAGCTAAAAGCCTATTCTCTCTGTGTCACACATAGCTAGGAAATTTACTAATCTATGTTCAGGTACTACACTGTCAGGTAAGTATATTTAAATTTCATGCTATTTCTTATATCAATTACAAGTGTATCTTTTCTTGGGAAGCTCTAAATTCTTTCATTATTCTCACAGACATTGCTGTGCCATGATGATTACAGAATCCTACAAGATTTCCATTCTACAGGTGGTGATAGGTCACCACCTGAAATGGTTTCTATATTTATTCGTTATTCTAGTATTATTCCTTCACTGTTATGAACCCTTTATATTTTAGCTGTTTATTCTACTGGCCATTTTTGATAGATCTCTTGCCTGTAATTTCTCATTAATGTGTTTTTCCTTCATTCATGATCATGTTTTAGTAAGTCTGAACAAGGGAGTAAATATCACTCCTCTCTTGCTCTTTGTTTACCCTTACCTTATTATAAACTTATCCAAAGAAAATTCTCTTTACATTTTTAAACTAGTTATTTATCTTCTAATTCCTGTTAACCAATTTCCCTCCAACTGCCATCTCTGAAATCTACATCAGTTTTCCCTAATAAAGGTGGAATCTGTTAAGAACTTTACAAACAAGAGTGATCATTTTATTGTTAAATATACTATGATCTTCAATCGCCTTGTGATTTCTCCTGATGTATTAGCCTAGCCTTGGCTTTGAAAATTTCCTCCATTAACGTGTATATAATTTTATCTGTTGTTGTGTGATAGTATTTGTGGAGAGACATGAACAAATGTCTGTTCATCCTAGATAGGGAGCTGATGACATATAACAATACCACAAAGGAACAAGCTAGTGAACCAACGATGTATTTGGGTTACTTACAGATACATGGATGACTCACAGCACCAATCGTCCACCCAAATATGGTGAAAACTGGAGTCCTGAAGCTCTCTGCACAGCTTGTGAGTATTTGACAGTTCAGAGAGTTTTCCCTCCGCTATAGCTTTTACTGATTACAACTTAAGGATAGGAGGGGCCTCGAGAATCTAGGAAGTTTCAATGATTTCCTAGCACTTGTAAATTGTTTATTTACTGGGTCTTAAGGAGCCCCCTTTTAGAAGCCCCCCAGTTGTAAGGAGTCTCCCTCCAGGACTAAATGTTTCAACTTGGAAGAAATTGCCATACACATCCTGCCTTTCTTTATTGAGACTGACTCGTGCTGGGATGAATATTGAAAGCATTAATAAGGATATAAGTGAACTGCCGTATTAAAGGCAATACATCCTATGTGGTCATAGAAAACTGGCTTATGGACATATATATGGAGTTTTTGTTCTTTGAGTATTAAATGCTTTATATGAGATATGTAGATATTCCAAAAGGTAGATTTATACATATCTAGATCTTTATCCACTTGTCATAAGTACTTAAAGCCTAAGCTTTACAAGTAGAGATTTCTGTTGTTTTGTACTATGATTAATTCTTTGTAGTATTTTAGCTGTTTATATAAATAATGTCTATATATTATTCCTCTATGACACTGTAGCAGCTTTTGGTTCAGCTGAGCAAACATTCTATAGGACATAATGTAAAATTTTCACACACAGAGGAAAAAGCCTCTTATAATTTACAACTTACATTCAGGGTTAGAGGATGAACATTTTATTTCCTAAAATGGTGATACAGATTAAAGACAAATATTTCTTTTAATTGCAAAACTGAATATAACCATGAAGGGGAAAAGTACTAGCAAAAGTATACAATGAAATTGATTAATAAAATATTAAATAGTTTTATTATTCTGATAGTATCAAAGGACACATTTCAATATTTCCTTGTCCAAGCAGGGGGGAAAGTGTGAGTATCAGGAGAATGTTTACATTTATTTGTTTCTAAAGATAAAAGAGGGAAAATCTGTGCAAGACTACATAAATTATAAGTGACACTTAACAGACATCTCACAAGAAAGTGCCTTCAACACACTGTCTCCAATTTGCTTGACAACCTCAAAGCAAAGCGTCAAGAAAAGCACTTGGAACTTGCCCCCAGAATATCCAAGCTTTAAAGAGAAACAGTATTTTCTGATTTAACTCGTTACTATTGATTCGCAAGGGAGAATTGCATTCAAATACATATTTTCAACAACGTACATGATACCATGAAAAATATCAAAATACATCTAAACAGAGTTTAAACAAAGAAAACTGCCAGTAAAGCTACCATAATTCGTATGCAAACGCATCTACTTCAAGTCATTTTGACAGCCTAAAATAGTAATAATTTGCTCTTTTAATATATGCTTGTTTAAATTCCAATTAAGTCAATCCTGACTTAAAAATCCTATCAAATACTGTTTTCATACTCATTTAAAGAATATCAAATAAGCATAATTGCTGGTTTATCACATTCAATCTTTTTTTTTCATGTCCTGCCTCAGTGCGGCTGGCACTGAACCATAGTGATATGCCAAGAAAACTACCAGCTGGTAGGACACTGTGTACAGCCCACAGGGGAGTTTTTAACAGATCCCTTATTTTCAACAGTTACAGTAGCATTAACATTGCCAAGCAGGTGCTTCAAGAATCTCCAAGTTATTATTCACATTTACACATCTTATATATGCCAATGTATTATTGCTATAAGAGGCATAGACACTTTAAAATATTAGCAATAAAAGCTCTGGATAATGTAAAAAATTCAACAAAGATACTCTATATGCAAACATAAGTAAGAAATTTAAATAAAAGAAAGTTAAGGAAAGAGTACCAGGGACATTTGAATAAAACCTATACAGCTACCTGAATATCTGATGTATTCAGATGGAAGAAAAAGTATTCTGTGCACTGTAAAAAGGAACAACAGTAGTAGTATACACCTTTATGTACATAGTACCAGGTTTAAATGTATATATTTATAATATATCAAGTACTTAGAACTAAGTATAATAAAAGCACTCTAGTTGGATATCTTAGAAATTATAAAGCAAGCATGATAAAGCAGCCAGACAAAACTATGAAGAGACATAAAACATTTTGAAAAAAACAATTAATAAGCTTCTGATGACAGATTGTAGACAAAAGTCTATATTCATAAACTAAGAATGGATATTATTTTAGATACTTGTATAACAGTATCCAAAATAACAGTAATAAAAAGAGAACATACTTGTCACTCTGCAAGTAGCAAAAATAAATCCCAGAGAAAAACATGACTTTCTTTGCTCACAAGGCACTTTGATCAATAGAAATATAATTTTGATATTTTATATATCTGTAACTTAAATCACAGATTATTTTTTAATCAGGAATTAAATTATAACTTAATGATGATGACAACTACACAAATATGTGAGACACGGGCTGGAGAGATGGCTGAGAGTTTAAGAGCACTGGCTGCTCTTCCAGAGGTCCTGAGTTCAATTCCCAGCAGCCACATGGTGGCTCACAACCATCTATTATGAAATCTGGTGCCCTCTTCTGCCATGTAGGTAGATGTGCAGACAGGACATTGTATATGTAATAAAAATAAATTAATTAAAAAATATGTGAGACAGTCAAAGCAACAGAGGAAAATTTATATTTTTAAATGGTTACGTAAAAAAATAAGGACAGATTCCTGGGGTTTTGTCTAAGTCAGTAAAGTGCCAGCTACACAGTCATGATTACCTGAGTTCCAGTCCCTCAAACCCAAGAAAAAACACTAGGCATGATTACACACATATGAAACACCCCTGTGACTGTGTAGTATGCATGTGTGTGTGCGTGCGTGTGTTCATGCGTGTGTGTGTGTGTGTGGGTGTGTGTGTGTGTGTGTGTGTGTTTAGAGCGGTCGCTTGAAGGGACAGATGTGTGGATCTCCAGAGACTAGCCAATCAACCAGTGAGTTCTATATCCAGTGAGAGCCCTAGTCTGAAAAGAAAAGGTGGAGAGCAAAGGGAACATTCTACTACCAGCCTCTGGCCTCCACACGTATACACATACACTACACACATACAGACATCATAAAACACAGCTAAAAAGGGCAATGTCTTATTAAAAGAAATAAGGTTAATTACATATAAGGACAGTTTCTTTGAGGACAGCAAAATATAAAATCAGTTTGAAGGATTAGACATATGGCTCAACAGGTAAACGTGCCTTGCCTCCAAGCCAGATGACAATTTGATCCCCAGATTCACATAATAAAAAGAGAGAGCCAACTACCTCAAGCTTGTCTCTGAGCTCCACATACACCCTGAGGAAGGCACACATACATACACACACAAACACACACTAATAAAATTTTAAAGAATAAAAGTTTGATTGATGAGGTTGTAAAATAGCAATGTCAAAAAAACAATGGAAAGAAATAAAGAAAAAGAAAAACTAATTGAAACAACAAAACACAGCCATTCTTTAAAAATATTAGAAAAGGAATTTTAGAGGACTTATCAAGTAAAAGGTGACAAGTAAATAAATTCTATGTAGAGCAGAATTGGACAACCATCTACATAAGGATTTTCAAAACCTAAAGTTAGAAAATTAAATGAATAGCAGATAATTTTCACTGCATAGATGGTGTTTTTTTTTAGAAAGAAAAAAAAAAAGATAGCAAGGAAGTCAAAAAATTATAGGAGTTATGTAATACTAAGATCATAAAAATAAATGAAGTCATGAAAAAGGTGCACTTGTAAAATTATAAAAATAGAAACAAACTAATAAAATATTCCTTTAAAAAATCCAAAATAGAAGTCAGGAGGTGGTGGTACATGCTTTTAATCCCAGGACTTAGAAGGCAGAGGTAGGCATATCTCTGAGAATTCAAGGCAAGCCTGGTGTACAGAGCAAGTGCCAGAGCAAATGCCAGGATAGCATTCTATGATCAAGCAGATTAGATTTTAAAAATACAAGGATGTTTTAGTATTTGTAATGTCTGAGTTTTAACATGCATTACTACTATTAAAGGAAAGCACACATCATTTTATTTCAAGGAATGAATTTAGAAAAGTTTATCAGAAATGGGCTGGACTGGTGTGAGTGTGTGCTAGTTACGTGTTAGGTACCTTAAGGTGAGTTTAGCCATTACACAGTTTAGCTAGAAACAACTAACATGTAGTTACTTCTGAGGATTAAAAATGTAAATGAAGACTTCTTGGTTGGCTTTACCTCAGTGTCTCCCAGGCTGCCATACTAATGTCTCCTGGCAATGACTATGGGAGATGTAGCTTAGCAGTAGCATGCTTGCCCTACAGAAAACTAAAAGAATCATGGAAACCTTCTTAAGTCAGGTATTATGGGTGGGATGGTGCCTAGCACTGGGAAGCCAGGATGCTAAAATAGGAGGATCAGGGTGGTCAGTGACACAGTGTCAAAAGAACAAAGAAGATACAAACCAGAATATCAGTCATTTCAAAGATCCATTAAGGAAAATTCAGCTTCCAGATTCACTCTTGTGTATTTTAATGATGTTGACAAGCCTCAGAACCTACTTCCAAGAAAATTCTTCTCTAGAATGTTGTCTTCCCTTGCTCAAATGAAGACTCAACCCAACACAAAACCAAGAGTTTTAACTTTGTTTAATTATTCTTTTTTTTTTTATTTTACATACCAACATCAGTTCCCATTTCCCATCCTCTCCTGCCCCCTACCTTCTCTCCATATCACCCCCATCTACTCTTCAGACGGGGTAAACCTACCTTGAGGAGTCAACAAAGTCTTGCATACCAAGTTGAGGCAGGACTAAGCCTTCCCTCTTCCCCTCAGTATCAGGGCTGAGCAAGGTATCCCACAATAAGGAATGGGTTCCAAAAAGCTAGTTCATGCACCCAGGATAAGTCCTGGTCCATTGCCATGGACTTCCCCAACAGATCAAACCTCATAAATGTCACCAACATTCAGAGGACCTAGTTCTATCCCATGCAGGTTCCCCAGTTGTCAGTCCACAATCAATGAGCTTCCACTAGCTCGGTCAGCTGTGTCTGTGGTTTTTCTAAATAGGATCTTGATCTCCCTTGCATATATGATCCCTCCACCCTGTCTTCAAATGAACTTCAGTAAACTCAGCCCAGTGTTTGGCTGTGGATCACTGCATCTGCTTCCATCACTTACTGGATGTAGGTTCTATGATGACAATTAGGGTAGTCACTAATCTGATTAAAGAGGAAGGCCAGTTCAAGCATCCTCTCTACTATTGCTAGGAGTCTTATCTGGGATCTTCCTTGTGAATTCTTGGAAATTTCCTTAATATCAGGTTCCTCCACAACCCCATAATGGCTCCCTCTATCAAAATATCTCTTTCATTGCTCTCTCCCTCCAAGCTAGGCCATTTGGAACCCTCATGTTTCCATCCTCCACCCCTCACTTCTATCCTCTCTCCCAGGTTACTCAGGAGAGATTAGCTATTTCCTTTTTCTGGGGCCAAGGTTACTCCATTACTTCTGCCATGTTGTCTTTATTAGAGCTAAGTAAATAGATAACACACCCCACTAAAGAGAAAAAGCAAACCAGAGCCTAATCCTAGAAGACACTCACTATTGGTGGTTATCTTAAAGAATATCTACTGAAATTGGATATATAAATAGCAACACTAATGGAGAAATTCAACAGAAAATGTAGCAAGTGAATGGATTCAATGGAATTTTAATGAATAATACAAAGTTTGTCTGCGGCACATATTTTTTAAAAAAACTAATAAATATACTCTGAAAATGTGAAAATGAAATAAAAATTAATGGCATATATAAATGACAGAAAAATATAAATATTGAAGCATGAACACTTCCCATTTAAAAAAAGAAATATAAAATGTTTATCAAATTTGCCAAGAGGGAAAACCATGAACATACAAAATTAAAACGTTTACTTAAATTGAGCTAACTCAGAGCTGTAAAGAAGACTCAACAGTACTTGCTGCTCTTTTGCAGGTTCTGGTTGTGACTCTTGGTACACACATATAACCATTTTTAACTCCAATCCCTAGGAATTTGACACCCTTTTCTAGCTTCTCAATGTACTAGGCACACATATGGTGCACAGACAAAACATAGGCAAAAAAACCCCACACACGAAGAAGTTCATTAACTTAAAATAGAAATAAACTAACACTAATCCAAATATGTGATCTAAAATAAGATACTGTTCATTAGTCTTTATTAAGTATTTCATACATTATACTTTGATCATGTTCTTTGCCCTCCCCAAATTCTTCCTAGACCCTCCCCGTCTTCTTACTTACCAAAGTATGGATTCTTTACTTTTCTCAAAAAAAGTGCACAAAACCAAAATTTAAACAAAAAATGAAAATCAAAACAAGTAAAATAAAAAATTAATAATATAAAGAAATCAAAACAAAACAACAATAAAATAAAAACATACAAAAACCATGCAGTATTTTTTTTTTTTTTTATTTTGCCAACTATTCCTAATCATGATACTCCATTGGTGAAAACTATTTTTTCCTTTTTTTTCAGACATCAATTGCAAATAAGTTTTTGGAAAGAGTGGGTGGAACTTTGTGTCTACTTGGTGCTGAGGTTTTGGTTTGAACCTGCAGGTCTTATACATGCCATACAGTCTCTGAGTTTTTATGTATCGGTCCTGTTGTGTCTGGAAGAAGCTGCCTCTACTCTTACAATCTTTCTGTCTTGTCTTCTGCAGGTCCCCCTCAGTCTTGGGGGAAGGAGAATGCTCCAAAGACTACCACTTTCTGATACTATTCAAAAAAGCAAGGCAAGCTATACCTTACCTAAGATTAATAAAAACAAATTCAACACTACCTTGAGTAACTCTTTTAGTTGTTGTGGGATGCGGAACCAAAATACTGTGAAGTGGCTTAAATAGAGTCCCTCTATTTTTCAAACACTGGGGTCTAAGAAGTCCAAGTTCACACTTCTAGCATAGTCTTTTGCTGAAGAGGAAAAATATTTGTTCTTGTCATTTTCTCCCTAGAGTATATCTAACTAAAATGCACATCATCATGATTAAGCTTCAATAGTATAGAACTTTTTTAATTAATCTAATTTTAACTAAAATTTATCAACAGGAATCTTCTCTTGACTCTCCTCACCACCTATAATAATTGTACAAATGTGGTCTCTCATTAGTCATGCTGGTAACTTGTGTCTTATTTTATATTTCTCATGCATTCTGTTCACTCAGGGGTTCTAAATTTTATTGGCTCTCTCTATTAACTAGAGTATGCTTTTTATTGCTTTTTACCTTTCTTATAATTATTGAGCTTTTCTGACTCTATCTCATTATTTTAAGCTGAATCTGCTGCAATTAATTTGAGGATTTAGCTGTTTTCTGTTATGGGAATTGTGATAGCTGGTTTTGATCATCAACCTGACAAAATTTAGAACCACCTGGAAAGATGCTCAGTGAAAGGTTAGGCTGGCAAGTGAGTATGTCTGTAGGGATTGTTTCAATTGCCTTAATTGATGTAGAAAGACCCAGCCCACTGCGAGCAATGCCATTTCTTGGAATTGAGTCCTTAATTGTGCAACCTGTGTGCATTTTCCTCCACTCTTGAATATGAATGTAAATGGAGACCAAATTCCTTGACTTTCATGCAGTGATAACCTGGAATTGTGACGCAAACAAACCCCTTTCTCTTTAAAGTTGTTTGCATCAGGGTATTTTTTTTTTTATTATAGTAAAGAAATAAAACTAAACTCACAATGTATGAATATAAATTTTCTCAGTACTATCCCAAAGCCTTCGTAGTTTTAATTTTATGCATATCAAAATCTAATTCTACTTTGAATTTCTTTTTGGATCTATAGTTTCATTAAAGTTTTCTTCATTTTTTAATATTTTCCAGGTAAATTTCTATTACTAATTTCTAAATCAAATCCACTATTGTAAGAAAATATGTAATATTTAAATTCATATAAACTGAATGAAACCTATTTATGGCCCTATATGTGGTCTATCTTTATAAATGTTACATGTATGATTGAAGTAATAATGAGTTTTGTTAGCCAGGCATTGGTGGCACACACCTTTAATCCTAGCACTGGGAGGCAGAGGAAGTTGGATCTCTGAGTTCAAGGCCAGCCTGGTCTATAGAGCTAGTTCCAGGACAAGCTCCAAAGCTACACAGAGAAACCCTCACTCGATAAAAAACAAAAACAAAACAAAAAAAGATGGGTTTTGTTGTTCTTGGATAAAAGATCTATAATTATAGATCAATTCAAGCTTGTTGACAATCGGGAAAGCATTTGATTATTTCATTCTGCTTTTGCTAGTTATTGGACAAGAGAAATTAAAATCTCTAACTCAACTAAAAAAGGCATTACTTTTAGTTTGGTTTCATATGTTTCAAGGTATTGCTATTTGGTGGAAATGCACTTAACTTGGCCATGTCATCTCAATAAGTAGATGCCTTAAGGAATAATCTTTGTTGTCCCTCCTGAAACTGAATTGTTTACTCAGCAGGAGAGCAGTTCACATTTACTTTGAAAAAAAAAATGTGGGTTACATATATAACATATTTTTATTTTGTTTCTATATCTATACTTTCAGTCCATTTCTTGGAGGCAACATTGAGTTCTTACAAGTTTGCCTTATCAGTCTCAAGATTTAATTGTTTAGGTGACAGGGTCTTGCTTGTAGACTGGGTAGCGTTAGAACTTGCTAACCTCCTATGTTACACTACAAATAAGTGGGATGTAGTGATATCTTGTTTGTACAAATAAATCCTGTCTGAAGATCAGAGAATGGAGCTTGCCACTAGTTAACCATAGAGATCTGGAGGTATATAAAGACAGACAGAAAGCGAGATGGCTCGGAGGAGGGAGGACATAAGCAGGGAGATACTGGAACTCACTGGAACTCACTTTCTTGTCTGCTGAGATGCTAGGAGGTAAGGCACAGCTGTGGCTTGTTCCTTCTTTTTGATCTCTTAGCACTTTCTTCTAAATCTGACTCTGTGTTTTTATTATTTAGACCAATTAAGAACTCCATTTAGAGTTGGGATGAAAAGTAGGTGCAAATGCCTGGTGTAAGCATTATTTTAGCTAGTGAAATTATTATATAGTTTTCATTTATAACATATTGTTTTAAATAAGCATGTGATGTCCTTAATTTAAGAAATGACTAAGGGAAAACAACATCCAATATTTTACATATTCATCATTTTATGTTGACAGCCCTTAACGTATACTCTATTTAGCATATTGAACAATAGGGGTAATTAACTTATTCCTATGAGCCCAAAATTCATTTTTTGAATATCTTCACAGAACAGCACCCAGAACTTAGTAATTATCATTCTTTCTGTGCTTCAACACTTATAGATTCTAAAATTCAGTTTTTGGTTTATTTAAATAAATTCTTATTTTTCAGTTGGTATATAGGCTATTTATACTTAATGTGACATGTTGATACAGTTACATTTAATAAAACATCCTTTTTAAAATAGATATTATATTTCATGTTAAATTTTTCTTGTTGATGCTTTCAGAGATTAGACCCACAGCTATTTGAAAATGGAGTATATTAAAATTCTAGTATTATAAAGTGAAATTTGTGCTAGAAATCTAAACTAGAAAAGAACAGGCAATTAATGTGGACAACAAATAGGAATAAAGATTGCTTCCCAAGGAGAATTGTTTCTGAAAAAATGTGGTTGATGTTCATTATGATTACTCAGGTAGGATTAACATAACCTCTGTTTTAAATTTTAGTTCTGTTTTCACAAGTACTTCATGGTTGGATACTCCTTATTCTATGGTAAACTCCTACTTAAAAGCACATTATTACTTGTCCTCTTCAATCTCCTTCAAATTAGTTGTGAAGAATCTCCTTGATTTTTGCCAGCAGTCACTAACATCCACATATCATGATATCCAGATGCCATGTCTGCTGTTTCTCACAGGTGGTTTCCTGCTGGCATTTTATTAGATGTACGTACAAAAATAATGTTTTTGCCATGCATACAGATGAACACACTTTGTTAACACCCTGTAAACAGAAAGTGTAACTGAACTTATTATCAAACACAGCTTTAGTTTGTAGTTCAATTAAGAAAGAAAACTTTTAAAAAGTAACTTAAAAGTTTCTCCCCCCTAAGGAAATTCACTATTGTTTTCTAAATATGATCTTAATCACTGACCACAGTTATTACTATTTGCTATGATTTCTCTTTATTTCCAAGCCAGAAAACAGCTCTGTTTGTTTCATGATAAGTCTGATGCTTCAAATTGTCACTTGTTGGGAACCATCTGTGCTCAAGGCTGGCAGACTTACTTATTATAGGTTAATATGTTTGTCATGTTAATAACCACTTCAGCCAATGGATCTATGAGAGAAACATCTGATTATGTGATGTGCCATTAACAAAATGTTGTCTCAAATACTAACAAAAGCACCTGCTGTCCAGTTCTTGGTGTCTGTTAGTTTTCAAGCACATTTCTAGACTCTTGGTTTGTGCTAGAGTTGACATTCTCACAGTATCAGTCTGCCAAAGACCCTGCCTGCCTAAGGATACTTTGGCTTTCTAGAAATGCCAATGTATGCTAATGAGATATCACCACAGCAAGTAATAATTAATTATTCAAAAACATATGCCTGCTTGGTAAGATACTGAGTAGAATGGGGTCAATAAAATTAGCAGCTAGTGTAAGCACAGAAATTCAGTTGAACAAACTGTTAATTTCAGAATAAATTTCACTGAGAATTTCTTTTCTCATTGTATTTATTTAATATTGTTTTTCTGCATGTTCTATGTGATCTTTGTGAAGAAAAAAAAGTTTTCCTGCACAAAACTTAAAAATTTAGTGATAAAATATTTCCTTACAAAATTATTTATTTGAGGAGGGGACTCTATTGCATAGATTAAAGATCACAAAATAATGATTCTCATCATTATAACATACTCTCATCTTCTAGTCCACAAAGGCTAATTTGTAGCCCATTCACCTTATTACGCCAAGTTCTTTTTTTATTATTTAATTTATTATTTTACATGTGATCCCAGTTCCCTCTCACTCCCTCCATCCCTCTCTCCCTCCATCCCTCCCTCCCCACCTCTCTCCCTCCCTCCCTCTTACCCTCTCTGCCTACTCACAGGCACCCTGACCTCCCTCCCATCCCATCCCCCTGCCCAAATTCCACATGTAGGGCAATGCCATCCAGTTGGGGTCATGTAGATCTGACAGGTCATGTGAAGTAGGGACTAGGACTTCTCTCCAGTCTCTAGGTTAAGGCAGTATCCCTCTGTGGGGTCCTTTTGTGCACCAGGGATACATCCTGGTTCCACTGTCTGAGGTCCCTTAGACCTCCCAGTCCTTCTGGCTGAGACCCATATTCAGGGGGGCCTGAGTCAGCCCCATGCTGGATTCCCAGCTATCAGTCTGGGGGCCCATTAGTTCCTCCTTGTTCAGGTCAGCTGTCTCTATGTGTTTCTGCAACCTGGTCTTGTCCTCTCCCTCTGTATCTTGATTCTAGTTCCACTCAGTGTTTAGGTATGGGTGTCTGCTTAATCTTAGGGAAAATTTTGTAGAATTATTAAATGTGTTTTCCAGGTTTAAGATTATATTTCAGTGCTTTAATTATAATGACAAGGTAACGTCTATAAATAAGCCATGGACATTAGAATTATCTTTTGGGGAGGGACACACAAATTTGATATACAGTGAGAGTTTTGGTATTCTCTGTTCTCTAAGTTCTAAGTCTTCTTGGAGTTGCTGAGACCTTTCTCCGTATGATACCTCAATTTTGGTCAGGTCTTCTGGGATTCTGACCTGGAACACAGCTCCTTCCTCCTCATTCTGGCCTTTGTGTTTTCTTTGAACTGGAACTATTGGTTCCTGGATTCCATTGTGTTTGTTTGTTTGTTTGCTTGCTTGCCCCCATCCTGTTTTGTTATACTTATTCTAATGGTTCCACAAACTATGCATGAGTAGTAAATTTTATATATATATATATATATATATATATATATATATATATATATATAAACATTTCATCTGTTTTATTAATAAGTAAAGTGTAAATATATGATGTGCAAAACTTTGAGAAAAAAATTAAAGAAATGATGTCATTCTATCTGAATTGTTGGGGACACTCTACTTTTCTTTAGCTTTCAGAACCACAAAGGAAAATTCCATGAAAATCTGGATGATTTACTCTGCATGTGTGATATTTTTATTGTTTGCTGGGATTTTTCAGGGAAGAGTTTGGGATTGTCCCAGTAAATCCACGTTTTGATATTTCATATGTGATTCTTCATTGTGGGCCAACTTTTCTCCATGAACACATAAACTTTTACTTATCAATTATCTGAAATCTGAAATCTTAAATAATTTTTTGGATTTGGTTCCCTCCAGTTTCTCTGATCTCTCTTGTATACCTTTATATTCTATGGTTTGGGGGATGTCTATTCTCATATTAGAACTTTTTTTTCTACTGATATATTTTGGCTCCTGTCTTTCATGTCAATGATTTCTAGCTATTCCCATTTAAGAGCATAAAAATGGTGAAAAAGTTCCATACTCATGAAAGATCATGCTCAACCAGCAATCTCAACACATGCCCACTGAAGAGGCTATTCCATTAGGAGACTTGGAAGTGGCTGACTTTGGGTTTTTCATACTCACATTACCCAGATTTGGATACTCACAGTATGCAGATTGACATTAGCCTACTTCTTAGCAAAAGGCATAAGCTTTGCTGTCATCATTGCTGTCATCATTTTGGGAACAAATGAGGGGAATAAAATGGGGATTTCCACATTTGGAAAAAATTGCTTCAATGATCAGTGTTGTACCAAAGGCAGATTCAAAAAATTGTCACAAAGTGATAGATATGTATGTGACAGTAGAGAATACTTACCATTAGAATTCTGTGATTTTTTTTTAAATATTACTAAGCCTTACTTAAAAAAACTCAGGTGAGAGCTGGGGATGTGTTTCACTCCTTTAAACCCAGAACTCAAGAATTAGAGCTAGTTTGTTCTACATATAGAATACCAGGCCAGCCAAGAAAACATAATGAGATGACTCAAAATATAAAAAATAAATAAAAAGAAGAAAACTCAACTGATAGGAAAACTTGTAAAAAAAAATGTATACTATTTAAAAAGGAAAGAAGACAGATAAAAGAGGAAGGAATAGAGGGAGAAGGGTATGGAAGACAGCAAGAGGAATCAGTTACAATGTCTAATTCTTCTTATAATATTGGCCAGTAGAACAAAATGCCCAAACTTCAACTCTATCTTTCATTGAGTCTCAAAGAAGTCAGCGTTTGTATTGGCTTAGTGGAAATCTCTTTTCATTTTAAGTGGCCAACAATGTAAAAGACATCCAGGAACAGCCAATCAATTTATACAGGATCAAAAATACTCCAACGGTCATTCTTTCCATAGCTAATACTGTCCTTCATTGGAAATGCTGTAAATGGCATAGTTCTGAAAGCTAGACTCTCAAAGAATAAGAATAATGTAAATTTAGCTTCAGGGCCTCCCCCAGCCCTTTCAAAGGCCCTAGTCTTTGAATAAGCTGTCAGAGTGCAGACTGTTCTGCTCTGTAAAAAGACAGGAGTCACCTGGCACAAAACCACAAACCTGAGCAGTGCAGTCAGGAAGCCTGAGAAAGCTCTTTTGTTACAGAGAACAAAGAAATGAGCTACACAGTTTAAAACCACTGGGGTTTCTGAAATAAGTGAAACTATTTTTGTTGCAGAACATTTTTTTTTCTAAAAGAGAGAGAGAGAAATTCTAACATATCAAAAATATTTACAATCAAAATAGGCTATGCAATACTATCTCAAGCAAAAGTTATCTATATTGACAAGAACTGCTTTTAAAAAATCTGAGTTGACCTATGGTCCTTAATGAGTCAGTACAGCAAAGTATATATGTTCTACATGCAAGTGTAATGAAGGGGTGAGAACGGGGTCTTTACAACATTAGAGGGCAATTTCCATGTATAGTCACATGACATAAGGAAATAAATGTTTGACGTTATGTGCAGCCTCAGGAACAACTAAGTAACCCCAGACAAAGTGCTGTCTGTTTGTCTATAGCATTTCAGAGATAATGATCATTTTAAACTATTGCTAGCCATGTTTTTCATTTTCCATAGTTTAATTTTCATGAACAACTTTTCATGAATGATAAGGATTGAGAAACCTTGATTTTTATTCTTTATCACATTCACTATTGACTAGCTGATAGTATCACCTTAAAAATGTTTTATCATCTATTTACGCTTGTAACTGTCCTTTCATATTAAATATGATTTCAGGCTTGTGAGAATTTAAACTACCTTCCTGTAAAAAATTAGTTGTAATGAAAGTCAATTGTTCTGGAAGTGATATAAAATTAGAACAAAATGTCCTTTAATTATTTTACAAGAGAAGCTAAAGCTAAAGTCTCAATTGGAAATCTCTACCAGGGAATTGAAGACACATGGAGTAGGGTATCTGATTTTTCAACCAACTTTCCTCCTTCTGTAATAGAGGCTGTCTTTTGTGGGGACATCTTTCTGTATTTTGTGTGGTCCTAATGATGCTGTTTTTACCTGGGGAAGTGGAAGCAACATATAAGGATGGATAGACTCCCTACTCCTTGCAGTCTTTTTTTTTTTTTTTTTTTTTTTTTTTTTGCTGTGCCTAAAATCATGTGTGCCTGATTGTTAGTCCACTCCTGAAACGAATCCCTTAGTGTCATAGTATCTCTTCTCCTGAAGTGGGGTTTAGCTTCATCCTGATACAAAAAAAAAAAGTCTGTGAAACTAAAAGCAATTAACATAAATAATGCATAATTGTTCTAATAGAGTTTCAAAACTGAATGTAAAGTCAAACATCATGTAGTAGAAAATGAGATTTCAAAATAAATTAGTTTCCATCTGAATGTTTTGTCTAAAATACATCTACAGGAACAAACACAGAATGGTGTGAATGTCTGAGTAACAAATAAATTTAATAACTTAAATGACATAAGTATAGATAAGTTTTAAGAAAGCTTAATGTAAAGTTCTTTTTAGTTCCCAGTGCCTTTGCAATTACTATTATTATTCTCCATCTCAAGAAGATGAAAGTAATTTAAGTAATGTAAAATATATAATAAAATAATATAAAAATCATAACAAGTACAAATTAGACAAAATTAATTTCTGAAACTTATAATAAACTCACCTGGGGCTAGTGAGATGGCTCAATGGGTAAACACACTTGTGACCAAAGCTGATGATGAGTCCGATCTTTGGGACTTCTAAGGTAGAATGAGAGAATCGACTCAAAGACACTGTCCTCTGAACTCTACACACACATACACACAGTAAGCAAGTAAGTGTAATAAAAACTTAAACAATCAATTAAATACCCAAACTGATTAAACACATATACAGGTGCCAAACACATCCTGTTTATAAAAAGTGAGTTTTTTTTTTTAAAAAAAAAGAAGCAGAAAAATTCTAAAATAATAAGATAGTTAAAACCCAGACACAAAATATTCCAGAAGAAATTATAGGAAGGAAGAGCAGAAAAAAAGAAAGACCAATAATCAGGAGAAGCTAGACAAATTAAGTGATAGAAAAATCTAATGGCAGAATGAAATCAAGAGAAATGGCAAATATTAACAGCAAAATATTGACTCGTAAATGAGAACTAAATTAGAATGAGAATTTTATGAATGAAAATTTATTTCCAAGATGAATATATGAGGTTTATGTACAAAATGAGATGATTTACCCAATGTTTAAATGAGTAACGGGAAAAGTTCTAGAATAGTAGCTAGCATTAATCAGATGCAAATCATGAAATATTTAACAAGGCTTTCCTGTCAATACATCAAATAGGGAAACTACTAAGTAAATGTAATAAACTACCTCTATAAATTTGAACATTTTTTAAAATTTTCACGTTTACTGGATTTATTTTCATGCAATGTATTTTTATGTATTTTCTCCTATCCAAACTCCTACCAGATTCTTCCCATCTTGCTATGTATGCAACTTTATGTTCTTCCTTTTTCCTCTCTCAAATTAAAAAGAAAAGAATCAAAACAAGGAAAAACCAAAGAGATAAAGAGAGAGAACAACACACACACACAAAAGACATGGAGTCAGTCTATTTTGTCTTGGTGAACTACTCCTAGAGTGTAGTTGATATACTCGATGTTATTCTATTGTAGAAAACTGATTATCCCTCTGCTAGCAGGAGTGAATTGCAGAAAGCTTCTAAGTTAGGGGTAGGACTTTGAGTTTTTTTCCTCTTTTCTTCTCCATGCTTGGTTTTTTCTTTTCTATCTTCAACTTGGGAAGAACTTGTGCATCTGTCACAGTCTCTGTGAGTTCATATGGACAGTAGCCCCATGGTTTCCTTGGAGCCATCGAGCCCCTCTGATTAATTCTGGCTCTGCCTTCTGCAAAAGCACTTGAGCTCTGATGGAAAGGATTTAGTAAAAACACCTCCTTTAGTGATGGGTGTTTCAAAGTTTCTTACTCTCTGTACATTGTCCTCTCCTAAAAGAGGAATCTTATCTGGTGAGGGTTTAGTCCTGTACTGATGGGTATAGGTGTAACAGTATGTCATTATGAGTCATTTTATTGCTCTGTTACTTCAACAGAATAAGAGTAATAGATTTTCTTAGGGCCTATGGCATATCTTGTCTCAGGTTCTGGCCCACTTTTGCAGTGCAGGGATGGGGTTTTTCTGATAGAACAAGCTTTAAATCCAATCAAAAGTGGTTGATTACTATATAACATCTGTGCTGCTGTTGAACCAGTATATTTTACAGGAAGGTTGCATGAAAAACAGTGGTTGAAACTGGGAAGAGGGCTTGTGAGTGGAGTCAGGGAGTAAAAGTGCTTGTGGTGTAAGCTTTACAACCTGAATTCATACATTTTAACCCATAGTGGAAGGAGATAATGACTCCAGAAAAGATTGCTAGTGTAGATTGTAGGATACATAGATATGTGATATTGATTACTTTTCTCCTCTGGCAGTGTACAAAGTATTTACCAGTACCTCCTGCTTTAGTAAAGTTAGTATAGGAGAAGCTTCTAGTTATGAATTAGCTCAATTTTTGCACATTTAATGGTGTAAGTGGTATTTTCAGCAATAGGAACTTACCATCAGGTTTGGAAAGCAAGCTATATTTGAGGAATCCATGGTATCCCTTCAGCCAATGACTCAACAAGGTGTAACTCATTTCTGGTACTGGGTTTTACTTAGTATTTTATCTTGTGGAGGCAGTATTCCAATATTATTTGGTGACTTAATTTAAATTCCTTTCATATATGTATACATTTTAAGATTTTTTTTACAGTAGTAGGTTTCCATATGGTTTTTCAAAATGTTGTCAGCATTAGATAACTATCCTCCTTTAACCTTCCCTCCCAACTCACATCCCATTTAATCCTTTGGTTTAGTTTCCCCTTTATCTTTTTATAAAACTCTACTCTAGTTCTCCTCCCTTGGAAGATACCAACCTCTCTCCTGGTCGCTTACTAGCTACTTAAACTCTGTGGCTATTTAAATTGAAACACAAGCTAACATCTACATATCAAATGAAAACATGTCATTGCATGTTTCTTTTTCCTAACCTCAGATCCATTGTTTTTAGCTGTATCCAATTACCTGAGCATTTCATTTTTCTTAATAGTTTAACAATAAGTATACACTATTTTCAATTATCCATTCATCAGTTGATGGATATCTAAGCTGTATCCAATTTCTGTCTATTATGAATAGAGTAGCAGTTCACATGGGTAAGCATGTCTCTGTAGTAATCTACCATTCTTTGAACATATGACTAAGAGTAGTACACCAACTATATCCTGTTGTAGATCTATTTTCAGTATTTTGAGAAACTAGCACACTGATTTCCAAGTGTTTTTTTTTTCCAGTTTGCACACCCCTACCAATGAATAAGTCTTTGCCTTTTTCAGCAGCCTCACCAGCATCTGCTGTCAAATGCCGTCACAATCTTAGCAAATCTAACTTGGGTAAGATGAAATCTCAAAGAGGTTTTAATTTAAATATCCCTGGTGACTAAGGATGTTGAACAATTGAACAATTTTAAGTGTTTTTCAGCCATTGGAGTTTCATCTTTAGTGAATTCTCTATTTAGTTCTATGTTGTGGAATATTAGTTGAAAATGTGTTACATTAATTTTTGCTGTGGAACATGGGTTTAATGATGCCAAGATGAGTTGCATTCACTTGTGTTGCACTTGTTTAACTATTTGAAGCTGTGTTTCCTGTCTAAACCACCTAAATAGCCTAATAAAGGGCTGAGCAACCAATAGCCAGGCAAGAGATGAATAGGTGGGGCTGTCAGGCAGAGACTAACTAGAAGACGAAGAAAAAAGATCGAGGAGCAAGAAAAAAAAGAGGCCATCAGGGGCCAGCCACTCAGCTACACAGCCAGACATGGAATAAAAAGGAAAGAAAAGATATATAGACATAGATAAAGGTAAAAGCCCAGAAGCAATCTGTAGATGGGATATATATTTTAGTATTATTTTTATTCATTTTACATACCAACCACACAGTTCCCCAACTCTTGCCTCCTCCCCCTCCCCACTTCCACCTAATCCTTCCTCATCTACTCCCATGGGAAGTCAACAGAGCCTGGCACATTCAATTCAGGCAGAACTAAGACTCCCACTGCACCCCCAAACCCTGCATGAAGGATAATTTAAGAAATGCTGTCTAGAAGTAAGCCAAACTAAGGCTAGTCTAAATCTCCTTTTCAATTTTTATTTTTTGGGGGGAGCAAGAACAAAAAGTTTTGTTTTGTTTTAAACTACAATTCTATACTTTTTTTTTAATTTGGTGATTTGTTTTCTTGATGTTCAGTTTACTCAGTATTTTGCACAGGCTGTATGATTACCCTCTGTCACATAGATGATTGGTAAAGAATCCCTTCCTGTAGGCTGCTGCTTTGAATGAATGATGGTGTCCTTTTCTCTACAGAAGCCTTTCAACTTCATGAAGTAACATTTAATATTCCTGAAGTCAAATTTATCAACTTATTATATGCCTGTGCTATTAGTGAGCTGTTCTGAAAGCCCTTTCTGGTGCAAATGAGTTCAAGTGTATTCCTACTTTCCCTTCTATCAGGTTGAGGATGTCTGGTTTTAGGTTAAGATCATTGATCCATTTGGAGGTTAGTTTTGTGCTGGTTGATAATTGGGAATATATTTTCATTCTTTGGTTATAAGTCTTTCACTTGCTTGGTTAAAGTTATTCCAAGACATTTTTTTTTTGAGACTATTGTGAGATAGTTTCCCTACTTTCATTCCTAAACTGTTTTTTACTTGTATATAAAAAAGCTACTGATTTTTTTTATTTTTGTATTCAACTACTTTGCTAAAAATATTTATCAGCTGTGGAAGTTATCTGGTTGAGTCTTTAGGGTCATTTACATGTAATGTCATCAGAAAATAAAGATACTTTAGACTTCTTCCTTTCCTATTACCACATCCTTGATCAACTTCAGTTGTCTTATTGCTCTAGCTAAGACTTCAAGTTATGAATAGGTATAGAGAGAGTGGACAACCTAATCTTCTTCCTGGTTTTAGTAAATAGCTTTGAGTTTCTTTCCATGTACTTTCTTCTTGGCTATGGACTTGATTATTATGTTGAGATATGCTCTTGAGGACTTCTATCATAAAGAGATGTTGGACTTTTCAAAGGACTTTTCTGCCTCTAATGAGATCATTATGTAGTTTTGTCTTAGCCTGTTTCTGTGGTGGAGTGTGTCTATTGACTTACTTGTGTTGAACCATCCCTGCATCTCTGGGATGAACCCAACTTGACCATGATGAAAAAAATCATTTTATGCCTTCTTGGATTCTTTTTACAAGTATTTTATTGAAATATCTCGTCTTTATAAGGAATATTAATCTATAATTTCTTTTTTGAGTAATTGTATGGTTTATGTATCAGTGTAATAATGGCTTCATAAAAAGAATTTGAAATACCCATTCAGTCTTTATATTTTTAAGAGTAGTTTGTGAAGTATTGCACAAAGTTATTCTTTGAAAGTCTGTTATAATTCTGCACTGAAAACATCTGGTCTTAGACTTTACAAAATTTTTGATTGGGAGATTTTTAACCACTGCTTTTATTTCACTAAGAATTATGGATTTGTTTATATTATTTATTTCAGCTTGATTTAACTTTGTCAATGAAGAAATTCTTTCATTTCTTTTAGGCTTTCCAGTTTAGTGGATTACAGACTTTTAAAGTACATCCTTACAATACTCTGAATTTCCTTAAAATATGCTGAACTGTGTTCCTTTTCATGTCTAATTTGATTCATTTGGATTCTGCCTCTCCATCTTGTAGTTAACCTGGTTAAAATGCCTGTCAGTATTATTGATTCTCTCAAAAATAAAAAGACTTCTTTTTATCAGTTATTTGCATTTTTTCTATTTCATTAATTTCTTTTTTTCCTTTTTTTAAATTTAAATTTGAAACAAGGTTGTTTTACCTGTCAATCCCAGTTACCCCACCCTCCCATCCTCCCCATCACCCCCCCGCCCTGCACCAAACCACATCTCATCCCCTTTCACTCCCCAGGGAGGGTGAGGCCTTCCATGGATAATCTTCAAAGTCTGTCATATCATTTGGGGCAGGGCTTAGGCCCTCCCTCATGTGTCTAGGCTGAAAAAGTATCCCTCTATGTGGCATTGGCTCCCAAATTCCATTCATATACTATGGATAAATACTGATCCATTACTAGAGGCCCCATAGACTGCCCAGTCCTCCTAACTAACACCCACATTCAGGGGGGTCTGGTCCAGTCCTATGCTGGTATTCCTGCTATCAGACTGGAGTCCATGAGTTTCCCCTTGTTCAGGTCAGCTTTATCTGTGGGTTTCTCCAGCCTGCCCTTGACCCCTTTGCTCATCACTCCTCCCTCTCTGTAACTAGATTCTAGGAGTTTGACTCAGTGTTTAGCTGTGGGTGTCTGCTTTTGCTTTCATCAGCTACTGATGAAGGCTCTAGAAAGGCATATAAGGTGGTCGTTATATATGGAGATGCTAAAAGTAGCATCTCCACTATTGCTTAGATTGTCAGTTGGGTTCATCATTGTAGATCTCTGGGTATTTCCTTAGTGCTATATTTCTTCTCAAATCTATAATGGCTCCCTCCATTGTGGTATCTCTTTTCTGCTTCATTAATTTCAACCTTGAGTTCAATTAGTTCTTCTTGTCTACTCTTTGTGGATATTATTTCTTTTCATTTTTATAGAACTTTCAAGTGTGTTATACAATTTTAAGTTAATAAAATGTTGTTTCTCTTGTTTTTATTCTTTGTTGTATGCTCAGTTGGTGCTGTGAACTTGCCTCTTAACACTGGTTTTTTGTGTCCCAAAGACTTTGGCATTTTAAGTTTTCATTTTTATTCAATTCTAAATTTATTTTTATTATTTCATTCTTCATTTCTTTATTGACCCAATTTTCATTCAGTAGTGGGCTTCTATGGGTTTGTATGCTTTCTGCTGTTTCTATTGTTGATATCCAGCTTTAACCTGTGTGGTTACAGGTTAAATAATGGGTATTATTTAAGTTTTCCTATATCTGTTAAGACTTTCCCTAATTGTGCCATAATATGTGATATATCTTGGAGAAGGTTCCATGAATTACTGAGAAGAAAGTGTATTTTTTAGTTTATAAAATTTTATTAGGTCCAAATTGACTTATGAGTTATTTGACTCAGCATTTATATATTTACATTTGTGTGAATGATCTGCCTATTGCTGAGAGCCAGGTATTAAAGTCACCCACTATCACTATGGTAGCATCAATATGTGATTTTTGCTATAGTAGTTTTTCTTTGATAAAATTGGTGCCTTCATAATTCTTGCACAAATTTTTAGAATTGCAATATCCTCTTGTCCTGGGACTCGCTCTCTCTGACCTTGAAATCATAGAAATCTACCTGCCTCACCTCCTAAGTGCTGGGATTAAAGGAACTTAGAATATGTTTTTACCATCATTTTACCCTAATGTGATGTTTATCATTGATGCAGCAGAAATGTGAATCTTGTTTCCCTATCGAATCTGTCTGTCTCTTTGTGTCTTTTTGTTGGAGAACTGTGACACTATCATTGATGGTTATTATTGAACAACATGTATTCATTAATCCCTGTTATTTTGTTGTATTGGTGTGGTTTTTCACCCTCTTTTGATTTAAGTACTCTGGGATTATTTATTACTTGTGTCCTTTGGATATAGTTAACCACTTTATATTCAAGTTTTCTGTCTAGTGTCTTCTATATAGCTGAACTTGGCAACAAAACTCAAAAAACAAATATCAAGAAAAAAGGGAACTCAATAAAAAAACATGGGCTACACGTTTGAACAAAAAATGCTTGAAAGAAGAAATATAAATTACTGATAATAATTTGTAAAAGTATGCTAAGCGCCCTTAGCCATCAGAGAAAAGTACATTTATTTATTATTTTAAGACATGGTGGAGTTGTTTTGCCCAAGCTACTAGTAGAACATAGAAAAAAAATATGGGTTAATTTAAAATGTAAGAGCTAGTTAGTAACAAACCTAAACTATCTGCCAAGCATTTATAATTAATAATAAGTCTCTATGTGGATATTTGGGAGCTGGCTGGTGGGACAGAAAATTCTGTCTACAATAATTTCTCTCTTAATACACATTTTATTTCATTATACAGATGTACTGTTAATGGAAATAATTATGTATTTTATGCTTATTTTATTTAATTTTATATTACAATTACCTTTACTTTAAAATTAAATGTTAATTACATCATTTTTCTCTCTTCCTTTTCCTCCCTCAAATCCCCCCCAGACACCCTCCCCTTGCTCACTCTTTAATCCATGATTCTGTTTCTTTAGTAACTGTTATTACATGTATACATATATAAATGTATGTATATATGCAACATTTATATATAATATATGCACATCTAACATATGTGTATTTATACTTATTTTAATGCTAAATATTATTAATGCATAGCATTATTTAGTGTAAAGATAAATATTATAAACATTATAAAGCACAAGGAGAAAGTATTGGGTATGTTCTACCATACAGACTTAGGTAAACTTTCTTTTTGGAGACAAGATTTCTCTGTGTAGCAGCTTTGGCTGTCCTGGAACTCATTTTGTAGACCAAATTGGCCTGGAACTCACAGAGATCTGCCTGTTTCTGCCTCCCAATTACTGGGATTAAAGGTGTGTGCCACCACCATCTGGCACCCAAAAACTTTTAAACAAAACTCTAGGTGTGCAAACAATAAAACCAACAATTGATGAATGGGACCACATGAAGCTAAGACACTTCTGTACACTAAAAGAAGCCTCCATGTAGGGAAGAGACAGTTTAAAGAATGGAAGAAAAGATTTGGCAGCCATATATCTCATATATACGCTAAGTATATAAATGCAACCTTCTCAGTCTGTCTAGTGTTACATGTATGTACATAAGTTCAGCCAGGGCCACTTGATGTCGATAATAAGGAGATTCATCCCTTGTGAGGACTATTTCACATCATCATTAGGATTGTGGCTGAAAGTATTCCTCTTTGGAAGAAATGAATATTTGTCTTTCTCATCTATGATTTTCATAAACAGTATGAATTTCAATTTTGAGATAGAAAATTGTGACTTGTCAGGTGGACCCTGTAAATATACAAGAGCAGCTTTTGTAGTTAATGAAACAATTTATTTAGACAGATCATCATATTTATCTAGCCAGTTTTAAATAAATATAGACATGTGTGCATCACATAACATACCCTATTTAACCAATTAAACAGGTTTATTTTTTAAAGACTCAAAAACTTCACAAGACATTCTATTTTTCTTAGCATAAAAATTTCTCTTCCTTCTTAACTAAGCTAACAAACTTTGATATAAAATCCAAAACACTTAAAAGAAAGCTATTAAAAAGTCAAATGTTCAGTGTGTTTTACTAAAGTCAAATGTAAAGGAAAAGCATTATAGCAACTTGTGGGGGCATCTTAGTGAAATGAAATGTAAACATTCCTAGAAGAGCAAGTATAATTTCTCATTTGTCATCCAACATAGAGTTGCACCCTCACATTAGCAGGAGCCACATGACAGAGTATGGCTGGCAAGCTCATTTGTAAAGAATAGCTTTTCTAGCTAACTCAAACATTCCCTTAATAATTAGGGAAGAGGAAGGAAGCAAGCACAATAGGGATCCATTAATGAGAGAAGGAAGAAAGGGAGGAGGAGAAGAAGGAGGCAGGGAGACTGAAGGGAGGAAGGGAGAAAATGAGGAAGGGAGAGAGAGAGGGAGGGAGGAAGGAAGGAAAAGAGGGAAAGAGGGAAGGAGGGAATTGGAAACATGCTAAAGCAGATGTGGATCTATGCCCTCTGTCACCTGCTTAGTGACATACCACCATATGTTAGCCACTCTACTTAAGATGTTTGGTGCAAAGAATTCATTAGAGACAATGTTGACATTACAATTGTGGAAAATGGAAGCCAATTGAATACTGAGTTTTCATTCTCATTAATCCATTAAAATGTCCAGCTGCTACAGGATAAACTCAGCATAGTTATGGGAGAAATAGGTTTGTATTTTTTTTCTTATAGCTTAAGGAGGGAAATACCTATTCATAATATGATTTATACAATTTAATATGAAAGGTATGTTCATTCTGAATAGAATAAATTTTAATAGGTGACTGAACTTAAAATTAATTAGAGAATATACACATGAATATGTACACATTTGTAGGTATCCATTTACATTTGTGCCCATGATGACTAAGACCCTTTTACCTTACCTGTGCCATATTAATTATAATCTGGGAATAGAAGTTGAACCTTTCTGAACACTAATACTTGTAACTGCTGTGGGTGGAGTTACCATGGGGGACATTTCCACCTTTGTTTCTGAAAGAAAGGATTAATGATGCTTATCATCTGTACATCTATACTAAGTATTAATGCTGGTGGTTTTCACAGGCTGACTTTTACTAGGATTGTAGCCTTGTAGCCTAATGGCCTGATATATGAAGAAAACTAAATTCTAAAAATGCAAATCTGGAAACTAAATGCTTTTGCAATTTTGTGACCATCAGTCTTCTCTCAAAATAGTGTAGGTTTTATCAAGCATTTTTATTAAAAAACAAAACAATCACTATATGTCAAAAGACAATAACATCTCTTACAACAAAAGGGGGGCTTAAAATAGTGTTCTCTGGTGCAGAAAACCTTTCTGCATACTTGTGTTGGATTCTTCAATCTCCAAAGGAGGTCGTTCATATAAATTCAGTAAAGACAGTAATGTGTGAATCTGATAGTACCCTGACCCTATCCACCTTAGAAAGCAACTCTAACATCTCAAATAGTAAAACCTAGACCAAAAGTAACCTCTCCTGCTGCCAAACAGATAGATAGCCTATATCTGAACTCAATTTACAAAGCAGGGACATCACTGTATGTTAGCCACTTTAATAGATACAAGTTTATTTTCAGCATAGACATCCACCTGCAGCAGAAAGTAAAGCAATTCAAGACTAAGGGGGGAAAGTGCTGACAGGCCAATAAGACAAAGAGAAGGTGTCAATTAACCTACAGTGACAGACTATTGAAAAAAAAGAATAGTGAATCTATTTATTCATCTTCAAATATGGTTTCTCTGAGACTTTTTCCCTTCCTTCAAAAATTTCTAGATGTGGTAGACATATTCACACTGCATGTTGCAGAAAGCTGTCAGTAGCTCTGATATCATCACCCCAAGGTCTAATCCTATTATACTAGATAAAAAAAAATACAAGGATGCACACGAGACCAGACCTTCTTAAGAAATACATAAAGTATTTTAGGTGCTTGCCCCCTAAGTGTTGCTAGAACACTAACAGGCAGCAATCTATGAATCCAGAGATGGCAGTAAACAGGATTGCTTCCAGTTTATGAGCTGTTAAGCCTGTTTCGTAAAGCAGTTCATGGTGACTGACAGTTAAAACATTGGGTCACTCACTAGTTCCTGTATTATGTGCCGAGTAGCACAAGGCTATGAAAAATGATGGTACAGGGAGGAAAATCTAACAACAAATGGTCTTCTTTTGCAGCCACCTATAGGAGGGATGTACAAAAGGTGGAGAAATAGTTCAAAGCTATAAACATCTCCAAAACAGAAGACTCAGACTATAGCAGGCAAAAGAAATAGCTATATATAAAATAATTTCTAATGTCAACCCAACATTGTCAGTATTACAGTATAACCTAGGGCTGTGCAGATGGAGGTAGGATTAAAGACACCTTTATTCTAAATGGTTCACACTTAGAATCATGACAGTCTACACCAATCAACTAACTGGATAGTTGTGATGATCCATTCCAAATGTTGATAGGTTTGTACAAACTACATACTTTTTATAACCACAAGTATCTATGTGAAATGCATTACACCATGTGCAAATTGTTGACTTATCATATAGGACACAGCCTCTTTTTTCTCACACTCAAGGTTACTAAAAATAAAATAGAAGTGGATTGCTATAAAGGAAATGCATTTCAAGGTGGCAGAATCAGAGAATTGATTCACAGAGATAAAAGCTCAATTTGAATAGCTGTAAAACATCAGGTCTAGGCAGAGACAGACTGTAGTGTCCCAATGCAAATGCAGAATCCATAGCCCTAACAGATAGTGAAGCAGTAAAGGAGAGCAAGCAGTATCATACTTGACTGTGAGGAGAAAAGTACCTCCTGCAGAAACTAACATATGTATTTAGAAATCACTGAGCCTGAACTCATGATCTGCTCACAATACAAGTCCACTGAACAGAAAAATCATCCTGAAGTTGCAAAAAAGTGGTAATAAGCCACAATCAGAAAGGCCTCCATGTTTTAATATAATAACTTTTCATTTGTAGCTACTCTCTAAAATGTATAGAATAAAGGCTTTTTAAAACCTACTGGTATTGGAAAAGAATGTAATACTGACATGATAAAAACATCTGTGGTAGTTTGAAAGAAGATGGTCTCCAAAGGGAGTGGCACTTTTAGGAGGTGTGCCTTTTTTGAAGTGGGTGTGGCCTTGTTGGAAAAGTATGTCACTGTGGGAGTGGCCTTTGAGGTCCCTTCTTCTCAAGCTTCACTCATTGTGACACTCAGAGTACTTCATGTTGCCTGAAAGATGAAGGACTCTAGCTCCTTCTCCAGCTCCATGTCTGTCTACATGCCGCTATGTCCCATCATGATAACAGTGGACTGAACTTCTGAAAAAGCCACCCTAATCAAATGTTTTCTTTATAAGAGTTGCCATGGTCATGGTGTCTCTTCAAAGCAACAGATACCCTAATGAAACTCTAACAAAGACAACACCCATCCATGGAATTGAATAGAAAGAAGAAGTAGAATCACATATACTTGATATATACATCTCAAAGGCAATACAAAAGTTTGACTTATCTCCAAATGGCACTGAAATAAATATATGTTTCTAAATCTCAATCCAAACTGTACTACATCCATGCTTTAACTCAGTATAAGACCACAGAGTTTCTTAAAGAAATCATAAGAGTGTGTGTCTTACGTTGAGTGATGAATTTTCTGATACAAAACAATGACCTGTGAAAATAACAAGCAAATTAAACAAAATGAAAATTAAGAATATGTAGACTTAGGAATTCAGCTCAATAACATAGTACTCACCTATATGAGACTTCAGGTTCAACACACAGCACTGCACAAAGGGGAAAAAAACATGAGCTGGGTATTGGTGGTGTATACCTTTGATCCCAGCACTCAGGAGGCAGAGACAGGCAGATCTCTGTGAGTTCGAGGACAGCCTTGTCTACAGAGTGACTGCCAAGCTGCGAAGCAATACAGAGAAATCTTGCCTGGAAAAACAAAAATTAAAAAAAAAAAAAACAAAGAAAGAAAGAAAAAAAAAAAACATTAAACAAGGAAAAGGGAATTAACAAAGGAAAAGGTAGACTTTCCACAGATCCCCAGACACATCTAATAGTCCCCAGATACATCTTATAGAGTAATAGCAAAGACTATAGCCAAGAATCCAGGAGGTTCCCTTACCATTCAGCCCACACTGTTTCTCAGGTAATAAGACTTGGAGTACTGGGGTCCGATGAGCACTCCCTAGCTTACTCAGAGGAAGAATTTAGAGGGACCAGCAAGCCAAGACCACCAAGTGCCTTAGGTACAGAACACTGGTTACCCCTGGCTCCAATAAAAGCATGTCTGTGACAAAGTACTAACCAGTATCAGGTTTGGGGAAGGAAGGGTTTATTTAACTTAGAGATGGGAACAGTTCAAAACTTTGAGGGAAGCATAGTAATAGCAGGCTTCCAGAGCAGGAAGCTGAAAGATCACATCTTTAATCCCAAACACCAAGCATGAATTGGAAGTGGGATAGGGCTGTAAACTCTCAAAGCCTGCCCCCTTCCTCCAGTAAGACTGAACCATCTCTCCACACCCGGTTAACCAATGTCCATTGTTCAAATAAGTGACACCAAAAATCCCATGCTTCAGACACAAGGCAGTGTCTCAGGTACGTTTACTGGGAAGAAAGGCCAACAGTGAAAACAGAGGGTAGCAAACGAACATACTGTGTTTAGAATGCAGTGTGGAATAGCTCAAGCCTCTGAAAAGAAGTGACTGTTTTGTTAAACCACATATGATAGCAGCAAACTCAACCACAGTTTGAGTGAACTAAGGGTAGAAGCTATTAGAAGACAGAAGAAATGCAAAAAACTGACCTCACAAAGTAACCCTGAAAAGTAACCTGTACATACCCAAATGTTCATTCTCAATGATGTCACTGGTAAAATTAGTAGCAAAATCAACTGGTGATTGCTGGACAATAGCATATCAGTATAGTATCAGAAAAGCAACACCCAGCTAGGTGGTTAAATATTTTCTCAGAGTAAATTGTGCCTATGAAATGACATCAGAGATTTCATGATATAAAAGAATAGACTGGCCAGGATTCTAAACAAATAAACAACATTGGCTCAATGGTTGGCTCAGATATAGTGTCAATAGCAGCTACTATATATGACTTTAAAATGTCCTACTATCAGGAAAAAAATAGGACACACACCCAAAACATGTGGGAAATAGTTCATACTGAGTGAACAGAGTGGACAAATGGAAGTGCAAGGTAATCTTGAATTTGTGTTTAACAAATGAAGACCTGACTATTAACAAATATGTTAAAAGAACTAAGGGACACAAGTCTACATAGTTTATGTATGAGGACAACTCAGCCAACAAAGAACACCTGTGAAAAACAGAAATTCTTTTGAGTAGGGAAAGAAGTAGAAATTTTAGAAGTGAAACAGTCTCATTGAATGGAAAATTACATAAATTACATAAGGACACACAAAATATAAATGTGCTTAATGATATGTCAATAAATACTATGGGATCAGAAGGAAAGGGGGAAAAACTTAAAAATTGAGGCTGGGAAGAATTAGCTGAGTTATTGGCATGAGCTGGATTAACTGCCCTGCTAGTACCAAGAAGTACGGTGTGAATGCACAATGGAAGTTCAGCTGGAAACAAAATTCAACCCTAAAATTTGAAAGTAAACTGATAGAATTGGGAAATACTTTACTGAGTAAGATAACTCAAAAAACTCAAAATCATAAAGGCATTTTCCCTTTTGTTGAAAATAGATTAGAGCATGTGCTTTGGAGATTCTTTTTTTTTTTTTTTTTTTTTTTTTTTTTTTTGTTCTTTCATACATTACATCCTGACCACAGAGTTCCTCCCTTTGGTCCTTCCGGCTCCCTACCTCCCCCAGATCACTCCTCCTCAAGCCTTACAGGGCTACTTTTTTTTCACATAATTTATCCTGATTACTTTCCCCTCCCTCTATTCCTCCAAGTTCTTCCCCATCTCCCTCCTATCTGGATCCACTCCCTTTCTGTCTCTCACTAAAAAGCAAACAATTTTCTAAGGGATATAATATAATATAATATAATATAATATAATATAATATAATACAATACAATAAAATAATAGCAAACTTAAACATACTAAGGTAAAACAAAATTGTCACAAGACAAACAAAAGGAAAGGAGACAAACATTACATTTTCTCTCTTATATGTGGGTTCTAGCTCCAAGTATTTAGTAGAATACTTGAAGATAGCAGGAGAAAAAAAAAGTGAGCATGGGTGGGAGCTCTGAAGAAAGGAATGGCAAGACACTGGTGCCATGATGGGAAAAATGAATATGAAGGGGCAGACAAAGAATATTTAACTGGGAAGGAGATGGAAGGCAAGACAGAGGAAGAGAGAGAGGAAAAATAAGTAATAGTAGAATATTTTATATTGAATATATTCAAATATTTTAATATTATTGAATTATGTATATGTGCAAACATTCTAATATTATTTAATAGAGGAATGTATGCAAACATATATGTGTATGTATTTGCAAATATATATTATATATGAATATATATTCATATATATATATGTATATATATATATATATATATATATATATTGTTAGTTCTTAGTTAGAATGACTCTACATCACTTGGAAATATACTGTTTTCCCGTTTTCCCCTAAGAGCCATAGACTAACAAAAACCCAAGTGCCAGGCATAAAAAAAACTTCCCTAGAGCTGTTAGTTAGGAGATTCCAAGAGACTCCTGAAACAATATAGGGTGCTGCCATTGCCCTTAGCTGACTCCCAGAATATGGAGGTAAGTTCCTGGATCTGTAGATACCACCCATCTCAGACATGGTACTTGGATGAATCAAGCTGGAAATGACTTGGAAGTCTTCTCTTTGAAGGCTGTCTTCATAGGTATCATGCAAGCTGCCAGAAGAGAAAAGCAATGGATACAGTTATAAATTTTATTAACCACAACAATGACCCAGCATGGCACGACATCTGAAAGAATGCTGTAGTAGCACTTGTATTTCTGGGGAAAATAACACCCACCTAATTATACATAAGTCCTGCTCAATGGGTGGGAAATCATGTCTGGAACTCTAAATCTAGCCAACCATGTGTGCTTGGTGAGGTCACAGACCCTAGAGGAGAACTTAATACTGTTCCTTTTCTAAACCAGTATAATCTTGAACTGTTTCCTATATACTTATACCCACAGATCAGTGTAGCTCTCATTCTTTATCTAATGTTCTTTTTGTGGCAGACAAAAATCATTACAGAAAGCCACAACTGGTCCAAATCATAGATCAACTCTCTTGTGGTGCCTATCCCCAAAATAATACATCAATAGACAATGCCTATACCTAAGGCAAACTGCAGAGTATGGAACCAGAAAGACTGTTAGAGCCAGACGACCAGAATGTTAGAACTGTTAAATAGTGTCTTTTATATATTACAGGGAAGATGTACTTATGAAACCTCACAAATATGGTTTCCCAAGCAAGACCTGCACAATGACAATCCAGCTGATATGTAATTGTGAAAGGGGGGATTCTAACAAGTCCCACACTAGATAAAAAGCCACAGAAAATAAGTAGCCCCTGAAAGAAGGAGAATTGTTCTTCTCCAGGAACTCCAGGAATAAGTCCCATGTCTAACCCCATGCTGTAATCCTTTAACACATAAACACAAAAGCAGCTGGGTATATATATACATATATATATGTATATATACATGTGTGTATATGTATATATATATATACATACATGTGTGTATATGTGTGTGTATGTGTGTGTAAAACAATAACTAAAGAAGCACTAATGAAATTGAATTTGAGTGGGAAGAATTGAAGGGTCAGGGAGAGGTGGAAATTATGATGTAAAGACTATATTCACTTGTGGAATTCTCAAAAAAAATAAGTTAAAATGAAAAAGCTAAGTGTCAGATGGAATACTAGTAACACCAGCTCTACATAGGTGGCAACAGGAGAATCCCTGGAGTTCCCAGCCAGTCTAGAAAGATCTGTTGAGCTCTATGTTCAGAGAGACACCATGTCTCAAAAACTGAGGAGAGCACACGAGGAGGATACTGACCTGATCTTCTGGTTTGCATTCATGTATACATATGTATGCACACATATATATACATGTACATATACATGCACACCACACATATAGTAAATAAATGAATAACAAAATAATTAAGTCTGGAGATAATTATATATCAAAAACTGGACAAACACATGGCGAGACAAGAAAATATATGTCAACATTTCTTATGAACAAAAACATAGCATTATAATTATAAACCATGCTCATGTGAGAATCATTCCATCAATGAGATGAGTTTAAAATTTGAAAATCAACTCATGCAGTACATCATATCAATATAAGACAAATCATTATGATTGTCTTAATCAGTATGGGACAAACACTAAACACTAAAAAACCAATTCCTCCAAGATGAAGGCTCCAAGCAAATTAGCCTTAAAATATAGGTCAGAGTTGGACACTTGTATGGCAAGGAAAAGACTCTAAGTTTAATCTTACATGATAGAAACCACAGTGACAGCATGAATACAAATAAAATGGGAAAGAATTTAGTACAATAATTATCCAAGTGTCTACACCACAGTCTATAAAAGTGTTTCAATTAATTAAAGATTAAATTAATCAAGAGTCATTGTATGTTCTTCTAACAAAATCCTTAGTATGAGTATAGAAATAAAATATTACCCAATTATATCTACAGTTTCAATGTGACAAACCAATTTCTGTGCTTCCAAATAAATTCATAAATATATTAGGTGCTCAAAATAACTGAAATTACTTCCAGAAATGTCTCAAAATTGAATGAAATATATTTCTTGATTTCAAACTTGGAAAAAATATCCCATTGTTAAGACAGAATAATAAAGTTATAAAAACAAAGTAAAAGAGTGTAATGCAGTGTATGGGAGAACAATGGGCCCAAATGGGGAAACATTTACAATATATTGAATTCAAAAATAGTACCACGATATGCCAGTATCTCTCCACAATGTGATGGTGCAATAAGATATAAAATATAATCTGACCCTTGTCCCATTTAATACACAAAAGCAAAACATATCATATTTGTGAAAAGAACACCACAACCATACTATAGTTAATAGAAATAAAAAATCTTTATAAAGTTTATAACATTTGCTTGTTTCTTTTTCTGTTTCTGACCAGGAATTCATTCACTGAAAATGAATGGCTTAAGCCATTTTCTATCCTTACATCCTGACTTGGAGGAAATGTACTCATGAGCTTCCAGGCCTTCAAAGATTAGTTTTAGATGACACCAAAAGTATAAACAATCTCAATATTAAAATAATAACTTTAAATCAATCAAATATAAGTTTTGTTTGTTGTTTGCACAGACACTGTTAATAAAATGAAAACAGGGGTTGTAGAGATGGCTCAGTGGTTAAAGGATTGTGCCAGCAAGCCTGATGACCTGAGTTCAATTCCCAGAACCCACATGGTAGAAGGAAAGAAGAAACTCCACAAAAGTTATCTTCTAACTGATGTATGAATGACATGGAATGTGCATAGGCCCATGTACCCATAAACACACATACATATCACACACACACACACACACACACACACACACACACACACACACACACACCATGCATCAGAAAAAGGAAAAGAAAAGAACTCCAAGAATTCAAAAGTAAAAAGTGCAAATGACATGTGTCTGTTTTCTTTCAAAACAGACACTGATCTACATTTATCCAAGGAAGATTTACAAAGAGCCAATAAACTCCTATAAAAGGGTTTAAGAACCTTAGCCATCTAAAAAAATGCAAATCAATAACATAATGTTACCCAACGCTAAGAGGAATTAACTACTGATGTATCTTCAAGAATGGAGCAACCTAGAACACATTGTGTTAAGTGAAAGTCACTTGCAAAAGATAACATATTATATAGTTTATTATATTATATGATGTGTTCTGTAATGTTCATGACAGATAACTCTAAAGAAACAAAAAATTAAGCCATTTTACCACAGACCTAGACAGTTAAAAAACAAATTCCAGGTGACTTCTAAAATGTATGGTGTGTTTTTCTGGTACAATAATAAAGTTTTTGAAATGGATTACATGGGTGTTTTCAAAGGTGTAATTGTTTTTAGAGCACAATTTATAGGGAATTATGTCCAAATAAAATTTTATAACATCAAAACTATTTGAACAGATATCCTCCACTCTTGCCTTGACAAATGTGCTTTAAAAATGACTAGTACTTTTAAAAATCTACAAGCAATGTTTTCTTTTACCACTGCAGAAATCATGAAAGATGATCAAACAAACACAATGATGGACCTCCAACTTGCGTACCCTATAAATAGATCTGCACAAGAAAACACACAACTTGTAAATAGTTGTATGTATTTTATAACTATGTTTATTTCTTCTTTGTTTTCCCTTGACCTTAGATTTTAATTTCTACTCTTTTATGCTACATAGAATTGATCATACTTTTAATGTGTTTTTCCAATTGGAATGATGTAAATGTTTATAACACAAGTACAAGCATTAATGTCCCACTAAAAACTTGACCAAGGTCTAGAAAATATCGTTCAATACATATGTATCATGTAACATATTGGAGTCCTGCACTTCCAAAGAAACAAATATTTTATTGAGAAAATGAACAAAGTACTTAAACAGTTACTTTATTACAGACCCTTCTCAAATGGCCTTACATACAATTGATACGGCTTCATCAATCAGTAAAATTCAAATTAAATTCACAATAAAATGGCATTACACAGCCATGAAAGCAGTGGTTCTCTTTTCTGTCCTAGTAGTTTGTAGTCATTGTTCTGCCCTAGGGATGATGTGTAGAACAAGAACCACTGAGTGCTGGTGTGTGGTGTGCCATCTGGCACAGCTTCTTTGGGAATACCATGAAAATCCAAATGTAAGTGTGACTGTGCACTCTGCAACTGCAGGAAAATAGTGATTACTCTTGTTCCTCAGCCTAGGGAAACTTGTAGGCATTCCTGAGGGAAGTCAGTGCTGAATTTTCACTATTTCATTGATGATCTGAGACAAATCATCTGTCCATCATAGGAAAGTAGGTGAATAAGGAGACAGAGTTAGAAGTTGTTGATAAGGCACTGTAGCAAATTAGCATGTAAATACACACAAAATCATTCAAAATAAAAATAAGTAAATGAATTTCAGAAGCATCACAAACATATGATGTAATATACATTTTAAAACAGCCTTCATGTGATCATGTGTATTGCTTGAGGAGCTACCTGTCACACAACTTGATATGACATACACATCAGCTTAAGTATCAAGCCAGTAATTACCAACAGTGAGAAATTAAGATGGGCATTAGTTAGAGTCACAGGGTTTCACAGATGTTTTTCAAGGAAAAAACACCTAGAAAAAAAGAAAAAAAAAGTCAAAAGCAGTTTAGATCTGAATTATTCAAAAGTATTTATTTTATTTACCTTTGTGAACATCTGAAACATAATGATATTCAAACTAATTTTCAGTGTTAAAAATGAAGTGTACCCCAGGGGAGGAGAAAGGGGATGAGATTGGAGGGGATTGATAGGGGAGGGCATGGGAGGATGAGAGGGAGAGGGAACTGTGACTGGTGTGTAAAATAAGATAGTTTCTAATTTAAATAAATGTAACATATACCATATCTCCTCCTAATGTAGGACACATAATTGAGAAGAAAAACATACATGCTGGGTGTGTACTGAATTTTATTTAGTAAAAGTGAATTGAACCATTTCTTAATTTTCTGTTCAACTTCACTGTCATTCCAGAGACAGATGGTAAGATTTCATTAATATCTAAATATGCCATATAAAATTAGGTAGCTAAACAAATAAAACTGAACAAAAGCGGGCTTAATTTAAAAGGAAAAGTGAATTTGGGCATTATAAGGAAAGAATTATTTTGGCTAGACAGCACATTTAAAAAGAGCATTTTTAGCTACTTTTAAAGTTTTAGAAACAGCATTCCATTTAGGAAAGCAAAAGTCTAAGCTTTGGAGGAACAAAATTCTCCCTCATATTAAGTTCAGTCGTACTTTACCTCATATTTCTGATGAGAATCATTGTATAATTTAATAATGTTTTAAGCAATTTTTTGAAATTTACAGACCTTTCTATATTTGTTCTATAGATTTTTCTACTCGGATCAATACAATTATAAACTATTTTATCTTTTCCTTATGATATTTGTCTCATTCTTTGCCTACCAGTTGGGCAAATTAAATGACCTTTAAAAGTGAACCTAGCATTTATTTCCCTTCAAGTACCCATGGCATGCTCCAGGTTTCTAATGTCTACATTCACCTTATTGTAGTTCATACGATAAAAGCTTACCCAAGATGGTGTGTATTTTAGTTAGATATATACTTTATGGAGAAAATGACAAAGACAAATATTTTTCCCTCTTCATCAAGAAATTTGAATTTGGACTTGCAATGATCTTGGATCTTAGATTGGTCACTTCCCTTCTCCAGTCACCAGCACTGTGCCAACCATGCAGTAGGTGTACAAGGATTGTTGTCCATTCACCTCGTCATCCTTTTCCATCATTCTGTATACCTTAGTCCCCTTTCCACGGTTCTATCACAGGAAAGGGTTGTATGGGTGAATACAGAGACACTTTTATAACATTAATAATAAAATGTTAAATTTATGAATCAAATTTTTCCTTTTTTTACCTTGTCACTTTGGGCCACTTTGTACATCCACATGGTGCAGAATAATGAATGAAGCTCAGGCCCCAAAACCAAGCAATATTAGTGGAGTACACATCTGGAGAATTCCCCAAAGCACCTACTTCATTGCATAATTAGACTTATATCAAAAGGGAAAGATGATTGTTTATATACCCAGAAACCGCATGAAACCATTTCTGCTTGGAATTTCCCGGCTGTTAGTGAAGTAAGGATTTAATTTGATTGAGTTTTCTGGAATTAAGCCACAGCCATTTGCCATTTCAAATTCATGCAGAGATTGGTCCTTCCTATCTTTGCACATTTCTGGAGGGGTACATCCAGGTCCCTGTGACAGAAGTTGCTGAGGTGGCAGAAACCACGGGAGTTTCTGCAAAGTCATCAAGCACAAGCCATAGGAGTATGCTCTCCACAAGACATCAGGAGACACGACTTGAGCAATCAGTGCACACTTTCATATAGGCAGGAGCATGAACTGTTGTAAAACTTTGTCAGGCAAGTACTCTTGGGTCTCACGGCATTGTGCCGATCACAGCAAGATTCTGAATCAGCAACAATGTGAAAAAAAAGAGAACTCCCCTCCGCCTTAATTTGGGTTCTGGTGTCAAAACCTGAATGGTCCTTTAGGATTAGGACAGCGATTTCAGTGGCATATGTCTAAGCTAATTCTGAGCTTTCAAATACCACTTAAAGTTATGGGGCAATATCTGTAGAATCCTAACCTCTCAAGGACGTGTGCATAGGAAAGCAGATGGCTGGCAACAGACTGTTTAATCCCAAATCAAATATCAGAATCAGCACTTCAGGATGACTGCTTATATAGACACTTTTGTCAAATAATGTGGCCAAGAGCTATACTTCCAACACAGTAAGCCCCATAAAGGCTTTACAGTGTGTTGATTGATCAATGGCAAATTCTTTAAGCTGACATAGCAAATAATTACTGCTGATACCATAATAGTATCCATCCTTGACTAGCATGAGTCTATACTATGCGATCACGGAGCTTTAAGCTTTCGAATCTATACTCCTACTGTTAATTTTCACCCCTTCATATAGATTATAGGAAGTTTGATGATGAAGCTTGAAGATGGGAAGCATCTTAATTTAGCATAATTGAGGGAGGCTAGTATAGAGAGCAGCGAAGATGTTTCTATTCACTGATTGTTTCTATTCAAAGGATTGTGTGATTTAGCTCTTCTGAGTGGGAAAAATGAACAGCCATCCATGGCTTTTGTTGTGGTGTTTGGGATTTGCTGGGGACTTTTATTTTATTTATTTATTTATTTATTTATTTATTTATTTTACTTTAAGGCCACCTAAGCCTGCTTTCCACCACAAGGGAAATCTCTGAAATGTAAACAAGGAGTGATGAAAGCATAGAATAACTTTCATTAAAAAAATAAAAAGGTTGTTCACTGTATAATGAAAAAAAATATTGGATTTCATAGCCAAAGAAGTTTCATAAACAGTGTCTACAGAGTGCTGAAGGAGATTTATATTCCTACTGGGCTGCTGGAACTTGAAGAAGCTTGTGTGAATGTAACTGTCTAGGAAGGTAATACATGCACGGAATACTACATTATCCAAAGATTAAGCACAGAATTATCTGCACATGTATGAAATATACTATGATACTAATGATACTAAAGTTCCAAATGTACTTTTTGAAATGTTACAAATGATCTGTATCCTTCACATAGTAGTTTCTGTATTACTGTATGATCATTTTTAAGTTAAAGCATTTTCCACCCCCTCTCGGGCTAAGACATGCTCCAAGACACATAGACTTTGTAGAAGCTTAGTAGTTGAGATGGAAGAAGAAAGATATAGAGGCAAGAATGTGGAAGATTGCAATAGTTGAAGCAGAAATAAAAGAAAGTAGATTGAGGTCTTGGTGGTAGGAACCAAAAAAGAAGAAACTAGCTTTTCAAGCATTATAAAAGAAAGAAATGGCAGGACACAGAAAGGTCCTAGGCATAAGGTAGAAAGAGAGATAATCAAAGATGGACTCAAGGTTGTAACCCAGGGTGATAGGAGTCTTGTCATGCTGCTAGCAATAATGGAGACAAGAAGGAGAAAAATGAGAAGCTTGGCCTATTACTATGGTATTTTTAACTGTAGAGACACAGTGAGATAGACTTTTATATGTGAAGCAAAATGTAAAATCAAGTAGGACTCTATACAACCTAAAATGATTAAGCACTCTTCATTCAAGGGTGCACAAACTCTCTCAAAGAGGTTTTTATTTTTAGTAGATGCTTGTATAGCTAATTGTTTTGGTAAAGCTGCAGAAATATGTGTTGTTTTTTGGGGTTTTTTTCACTTTCAATATCATCCATTGATACTTATTTTTCACAGTAACAAAAAATACATATGTATACAATACTTATTAAATGCATAGATGCTTATAGTTTATATGTGCAAATATAATATAAAAATGTGTATGTGATCCACAAATGCCATTCATCCTAACCTTAAAAGCAAGAATAGGCTTGGGAGAAAAATCTGAAATTTTAACACTGTTAAGGATTTCTGATTCAATTTTCCAGGAGAATACAGATGAGAACCACAAATAAAAAGTCTTTATTTGCTTGAAGAGCCTCTGAGGTTTATCAGTGCCATTGAAATGCTGTCCTCAACTCAAGTACTTCTCATGTGTCAGAGAAGTGGCAGCTTTAACAAAGCCTGCATTAGCGTTTTCTATTTCTATTCTCAGTAACATTCTTCAGTGAGTAAACATGAGTATTCAATAATACAGAAACGGGAGACAATGGAAACTGTTCCCATCTCACAATGTAATGATAAATAAATCATTTTTAAAGAAAAAACATGTATTGTTGAACACTGAAAGGCTAGCCTAGACATCATAAAGAGATGATTTAAGTACCTTTGTTTATTTTCTAGGACAATTCAGAAAAAAAGAATGTTGGCACACATACATTTTATAAGCTGCAGATATTTTGTGTAAATAATGTAATAATCAAATACATATGACTATCATATTCAAACTGTTGCTACTGAAGCAATTTTTAATAATATCTAGAACAGTGAACCCTAAATAACAAAAGCAAATTAAAGTGGAATTATATACTTAAAAAATAATTTTTCAAGAATTTTGATGATTCCAATAAGGACAGGTGAAAATGGTATCTTTTAAAAAAAATCAGAATTGGAGTCTGTGGATTATTAAATTAAAATAAAAGAATGCATGCAATTGAGGTGGGAGCCAGCTGAGGATAGAAATGAGGAAACTTTAGGGGAGGACCTGGAGTGACTATGATCAAATACATTGTATGAAATTCTCAAATAATAAATAATGTATTCATTACAAATAAAGATAAAATACATTAACAAAATTGTGTCTGTCACACCTTTATAACCAAATTTGCCTGCGTGATTTGTAATTTAGCAAAATGCTTCAGAAGATCCACTTTGCATTACAACTTCTCTGAGGGTCTAATGAGTCTTTCACAGGGGTCCCATGTACCAGATATCCTGAGTATCAGATATTTACATTATAATTCATAACAAAATTACAGTTATAAAGTGGGAACAAAATAATTTTGTGCTTGGGGATCACCACAACATGAGGAACTGTATTAAAGGGTCACATCACTAGGAAGGTTGAGAACCAATGCTCTAGAACAGTGATTAGAAGTATGATTTCACAAGCACACAGGGTTCTCCATTCTTGCTGCACAGTATTAGGAGGGTGGATACGAGTGAAACCTAAGCCACACTGATTTCTCTCTTTGCACCTATGAAAAGAAGGGGTTTTGTTTTCTTTATTTTTAAGGAGGAGAGATAATGAGGCTGTAAGGAGTAAGGTTCCTCTATCCCCCTCACACCCGCTGCTGGTCTTGTCCCACCGCTGGTCTTGTCCGGCCGCCACGCCAGCCCCAAATAATGCACAGAGACTCTGTATTTGATATAATGCTGTTGGCCAGGTGCTAGTTTCTTATCAGCAAGGTCTGTCTTAATTATTAACCCATTTCTATTAATCTAAGTACTTCCATGTGGTCATATCTTACCAGAGAGAGAGGCCGCCGGTGTTCTGCTCTCTCCGTCTTCCATCTTGACTCCTCCCTACTACTTCCTCGAATCCTCCTTGTCTCCTAGTCCTGCCTGTCTTGCTTTCCTATTGAACAACAGTGCTTTATTCATTAACCAGTATGAGAAACATATTTACAGAATGATATCTCTCATCGTCTCCTCCTTACAGTCTAAGTAAAAAGAAGGGTTTTAACCTTAACATAGTAAAATATATCACACAACAGTTATCAAATAAGAATCACAGTTAACAATATTTAGTCCATTAACATTTAGTTAGATTTAAGAAAATATTTCATTATCTATCCTATCTTTGTGAGTCTAATGTCTTTTATGTAATTTATCTTTAATCCTAACTAAGGAAAATTATAACCATAACTATCTGTCTTCAACTCCTTCAAAGACCACAGGATAGTAATTAAACTCTAGAAATGACAGAGACAACTCACTGCCTGATCAGTCACCCAAAGTTCTTCTGTAATTTTTCATCTTTCGCCCATAGGCCATAGTGTGTCTGGCAGACTCCTCAGCAAAGCAGGAAACTTTAAGCTGTCTTCTTGTATTGGCAGTTTGATAGTCATTTTTCTCTGTGTCCTACAAACTGTCTGGCAGACGCTTCCATGAAGCAGGAACTCTGTAGCAATGTCCATCTTGAATCAGCAGCCACTTTTCTGTGGGTCCTGCATGTCCAGTTTATACAGCATAAAGTCAAACAGTCCAGACAAGAGCAGTTATCTTGTCCAAATGGCTAGTCTTGCCATATTGGAAGTAAACTCCATAACAAGTTTCTTCAATGTCCATCTTCCTTTCTGAAGCAGGTGGTGTTGCCAGGAGCAATTGTGCCTCATTGTCAAGAAAACCCCTAAACCATTTTAAATGGCATATTCTGTAGATCTTTGAAAGGTTTAAAGAATGCCCATCCATCTCAAATACATCTTGAAAACCTAACTAACAGACCTAGATCAAATGATCACCAGCCTATAATTCACATCACCAGACGAACTAGGATACAAGGTGTATTCTAAGAGATTCATATAAAGTCCCTCACAGAACTAGGAAGGGACAAGTCCCCCAGAGCTCAGGGGAAGTGGGGGGAGGACAGCGAATGGAGAGAGAAGTAGGAGAAAATGAGGGGGAGGAGAGGAAGGTATGTGCGACCAGGAGGATTGAGCCTGGTTAGGAATGGAAGATAGGAAAGAGAGAGAGACAGAGACAGAGACAGAGAGAGAGAACATAAAAGAGGGAGCCAATATTGGTTTGAAGATATAATTGAACACAAAGAAAGGTCGAGAGAACGACAAGACTGCTTCCAACTAACAATCTCAGCTTCCGTGGAAAGGCTATCATAAATGCCCTTCCCGGAGAGTGAGATCAACAACTAACTTCTCCATGGAGCCCTCAACTAATGCCTGTTGAAAATAGGAGCAAACACCCATACATAAACACTGAGTCGAACTAGAACCCAGAAGCAGATGGACAGGACAAGACCATGCAGCAGAAGCACATAGAGACAGCTTACCTGAACAAGGAGGAGCTAAGGGCCACTAGACTGATAGCTGGGAAGCCAGCATGGGACTGACTCAGGCCCCCCTGAATATAGGTCTCAGCCAGAAGGACTGAGCAGTCTAAGAGACCTCAGACAGTGGAGCCAGGATGTATCCCTGGTACACAAAAGGACTTTGCAAACATATCCCCCATGGAGGGATAACTGCCTTAATCTAGAGACATGAGAGAAGCCCTAATCCCTACTTCACATGACCTGTCAGATCTACATGACCCCAACTGGATGGCATTGCCCTACATATGGAATTGGGGTGGGCGGATGGGAGGGGAGGGTGGTTAGAGTGCATGTGAGAGGGCAGAGAGGGTAAAAGGGAGGGAAGGAGGGAGGGAGGGATGGAGTTAGGAAGGGAAGGAGGGAGAGAGAGGGAACTAGGATTGACATGTAAAATAATAAATTAAATTAAAAAAAATGCTTTGACTCCAAAATTTAAGTTGAAGGACAAGTTACTGGGGAAAAGGATTTCAATTTTTGTTTCCAGAAAATGAAAATATGTGGATTCCTTCCAGACTAATGTGGTTTGATCACGCCAGTGTGCCTGAAACAGAGTACAAGCTGATCCTACATTCAAAACAGCTACAAAACAGCCCTACAGACTACAGCCAGGATATCTGAATCTTCTTGGAATCCCCCAAGACAGCGCCCCTTACCAGCAGAAGTTGTTTGGAAAGAACAATGCCCAAATTCCCAAATGTTGTGTATAAATGTTTGTTTTCATTTAATTGGAAAAAAAACCAATAGCTTGGCTATTAATTAACCAAGCAGAGTCTGCCAGAAGTATTATTAAAGAATGCATATGAAATATGTAATAAAATGATGGCATTTCAAAATAAAATTTTACTTCGATGCTAAAAAAAAAAAAAAAAAAAAAGAAAACCTAACTAACTTAACTCTAAGTTTTAACTATCATAGGTAACTATCTATAATCTGTGTTAAATTATACATTACATTTTAAATGAGCTATATAAGCATAATACCTAAACAAGAGGAGAAATATACATATCACAAAATTGACCTTAAATTGTATCAATAAATGAAAATCCATTCCAAAACAAAGTATTCATATCTATATCATAATTCCCTTTTTACCTTTAAAAAGAATTGGTTATGATCATTAACCATTTATAACCAACCCCATTAAATGAAAACAAACATTTATAAATAATGTTTGGGAATTTGGGCATTGTTTTTTCCAAACTGCTTCCTGCTGGTAGGGGGCACTGTCATGGGGATCTGGCTATAGTCTGCAACTGTTTTGAATGTTGGATCACCTGGTACTCTGTTTCAGGGGGTCTGGCTTGATCAAAGCACATTAGTCTGGAAGGAATCCACAGCTTTTCATTTTCTGTGGAAACAAAATTAGAAATCCTTTATCCCAGTAACTTCTCCTTGAACTTAAATTTTGGAGTCAAAGCATTTTTAAAATATATAAATTGGATTGATCCAGCAGCATTTGTTTTATCAGTTGTTATTATTTCCTCAGCAGTCAAACAATACAAAGACAAAGAATACCATACAGTATCCAGATTCTCTCCATCGTGGCTTTTTTTATTATTCTTTTTATTTTACTTTTTCATTTTTTGAGACAGGGTTTCTCTGTGTAATTCTTATCTGTCCTGGAATTCACTCTGCATGCCAAATTTATTTTAAAATCATAGAGATCTGCTTGCCTCTGTATCCTGAGTGCTAGGATCAAAGGCATGTGCCACCATATCCGGCTCCTCGTTGTATTTTTAAAGCCATTTTATTCCTTTTCTCTCTCAAGCCTACATATATTTTAGAACACACTGTAAACCTTTAGTTATTTTTTTTTATGTGAATCTGTCTTTACTATAAATCTTTATCTTTTTCTGGCCACGAGTCTTTTATCTAGTAAACAACAACATTGCTAAAATGAAAGTCATAGTTGTTTCTGCTGTGGTTTATCAAAGATGGTGGCGGCTATTTTCCTGCCAGCAATGAGAGCTGTGGTCACTGCCTTGGTCTACGCTGCACCCAGCAACATGTTCCCATCTTGGAGATGTGGTCACTGCCATTGCCATCTCTCATACACACCAATTAATTGTTAGCAGAGTTTCTTAAAAGCAGTGCGGGTTTTTTGCCACTTATGCTGAGTCAGGAAACTTCCCTTAAAAGAGCCACACAAATACCTGCTTGTCTTTTGCAAATCAGAGTCCAACCAAGAAAAATGCTGCTACCAAGAAATGTTGCTTGTTTCTGTTTTTTTTTTGTTTGTTTGTTTGTTTGTTTGTAAAACCCTTTTTTAAGCTTTTGTTAAATTTTAAGTGGAAGTTCTTACTAGCCATGTGGGCGCCATATGTAAGGAGTAGGGTTTTCCGGCCACTGGTCTTGTCCCGCTGCCGCACCAGCCCCAAATAACACACAGAGACTCTGTATTTGATATAATGCTGTTGGCCAGTTACTTGTTTCCTATCAGCTAGCTCTGTCTTAATTATTAACCCATTTCTATTAATCTAAGTACTTCCACGTGGTCTTATCTTACCGGATAGAGAGGCCGCCGGCGTTCTGCTCTCTCTGTCTTCCATCTTGACTCCTCCCTACTACTTCCTCAAATTCTCCTTGTCTTTTAGTCCTGCCTGTCTTGTTTTCCTATTGGTCAACAGTGCTTTATTCGTTAACCACTATGAGAATATTTTTACAGAATGACATCTCCCATCATGAGACTATCTTAATAAATGCAAAAGTTGATTCCAGTGCATGTCTTGTCGTCTCACTTATAAAAATTAAATATTGTGTCATAATTATTACTATAATAATTTTAGAAAATATCTTCCTATAGTCAGCACTGTGTCCTCTGACCTGGTACCAAAATAGTTTCTCATGTCTGGTTAGGAATGGGAGTTATGATCTACTTCTCTGAAGGCAAGAATTTACTATACAAATTGTTTGAAATTCCTTTGCATAAGAAATTTGGCTATGGTACATCATTGGCAAGTTTGCTCAAACATTTATTGCATAAATATGGGTTCAACTAGTCGATATTTATTTTGTTCTTTCGGTTATAGGATATTGTGATAGTATCAATTGTCAACTTGATAGAACTTGGGATAAGCTGATATAGCCTATGGGCAGATCTATGAGGTCATTTCCTAGAACTAACCAAGAGGGAAGGACCATCCCCTAAAGTGGGTGTCACCTTTTAGCAATATCCCAGATATAAGTTGTACAGTGGAAAGCTTTTGATTTTTGTGTGTTCACTTTTGTTTTGTTCCTTCCTAATGAGTGCATCTACTCTGTTGCAGTCACTGCTGTTACCATGTAGTACTACTGTTGGAATCCAGCTTGCTTGGACTTCTAACATGGAATGAAGACTAGTACCTTTTCAGTAGTCTTCTAGTCCTTAAGCACTAGACTGGGGCTGCTGAGTCATTGAGTACTATAGTCTGTACTTATAGACTAACCCTGAAAAATATATCCATATAGATTCAGTGTAGAAAGTTGACCAGTTTTGGCCTTTGGGAGTGCTTTCAGGTGGTTTCTGTATTACCTGTGTGGATTGGGGCAGGGGTTAATTTTATTTAAGAGCTTAACATTTTGTTGCTTATGTTTTAATCACCTCCATGCTTTTTTTTTCAATACATTTTTTTTCTAGATTTAGCTTGCATAGATCACATTCCAGGCTCAGAATTGGTGATTGTATAAGATACCACAACTCCATACTAGGTATAATCTTATATATGCACATGTTATCAGCTAAAGTCCCTCTCAGATAGAGCAAGGGACTGATTATGTATTCCTGGAAGGTGGGACTCAGCTGTTTGCCACAGAGCTAGATGAAGGAGATTGGGAGCAACTAACATGTTATGAATTACAAGTGACTAACACGAATCCTAATTTATCATCAGAGACTTTCCTTAGAAGTTGCAATACTTTAACAGATTCTATACTTCAGTTATGTCAACAGAATCTACCAATGCAACGGTTATCTAGATGGGATTCCATGATTCATGGAACTTTCTACTCCCCAGTCCACCCATGATAAACCTCAATGTTTCTAGAGACTTTTGTCAGTCTTGGGTTTGTTTTTTATTTGTTTCCTTGTAATTTTCTAAATAGACAATTAAATCAGTTTCAAATAACAACAGAATAATGTCATCTGTTTCTTGTCTTATTGAATATTAATAATTAAAGAAGAAGAGGTTATAAATTTAAAGGAATTAGAATATCATGGTAAGACTTGTAGGGAAGTGTAGTAGTAGATATTATATAACTATATTACTGGTGTATTACACTCTCAAAATATAATTAATTTTGTTGGAGAATGGAAAAAAATGCCTTAAACAAGGAATCTATTTTTTTCTCACATGACTAAGTTATGTGCTAAATCTTGCTAATCCAATAATGCAATAAGTTGAATGGTGTCTTGAAAAATAAAGATTTCTAGGCCAATGCTGAATGGGAATAGTACAGCTTTTTATTTGTTTGTTTAGTGGTGGAGGAAATCACACTATATCTCACTAATGAGTATGATATGAGAAGTGAGTTTTTGATAGAAGTTTTTATTGAGTTCAAGAAATTCTTTTCTTACTTTGATGGGAGTTTTAATATAAATAGGAATTGCATTTTGCAAATCTGTTTTCTCAATCAATTAGCATGATTATATAGCCCCCCAACTAGGTTATTGATGTGGATTCCAAATTTATTGGATAGGTCTCCAAAAGTGAAATGAATTCAACATGGTACATGACTTTTGGCATACAATGTTATATTGGCTTTACTCAAATGTAATGAAAATTGTGTGTCTCTCTGTATGAGATATTTTTGTGCAGTTTTTCTTACTTCCAATATCTTTATCCAACTTTGGTATTAGAGTAATACTAAATTTCTCATACTTTTATTTTCTACAGAAGAGTATAAATAATTGAAATAGTTTATTTTAAAAATACATGCTAGAAATCCTATTGATATTTTATGGACATAGTGCTTCTCTTTCAGTAAAACTATTATGAAATGCTGATTTAATTTCTTTACTGTGCATTTGCTGATTTACAATATATATTAAAACTTGTATGTTGCTGGGAACTTTGTTCCTTATGGTCCATTTAATACATATATCAGTACAAGAAAAATAAAATTACTACACCCATTTTGTTATTAGCTTTTTATACACTTAGAATCCATAATAGTGACACTACTTTCATTGTATTCTTGGTAATTATGTGTACTTTGTTTTTGTCTCAATTAGCTATAGGCTTAGTTTTTAAAGACATGTTTTTAAAACCAAAACATTTTTGTTTCATGAACTGCTATTTTCCTGTTTTCAGTATCATTGATTGTTGTTATAGTTTTTATTATTTCTTTTGTCTGCTTGATTTAGGCTTCGATTATTCTACTTACCCTAGTTACATAAGGAAGAAATGTAACTTACTAATTTTAGAGGCTTTTTCTTTCCTAGGAAATAATTTGATATCACAGATTTTCTATAAACACAACATCTAAATCTGTAGTTTAACATTTTGTTCAAAATAACTACTTTCTCTTGTGGACTCTGTATTTCTTAGAATTTTACATTATACTATCATTTTGGAGGTATTTTCGTTTATGTTTGTATCCCTGAGTTTTAGTATAACTCCTTCAAGTTTTGAGAAATAATTTTGTATCCTTTCTATTCTTCCAATATTATCTAAATGTATGTATTCTATGACCTTGAATATAGTCTGTCATATTAACTTTTTAACTGAATTTCATAAGGATATACAACTTTATAACATCAGATAGGGTCTTTTAAACAGTTTAGTTCAAATCAACTGATTCTAATTTTCAGATCCTAATTTTTACCACAATCAATTTAATACTAAAGGACATCTCAACAATAGATTTATGTGTTTTCCTTTAGTTTATTAATTTTTGCTTCATCTATTATGATGATTTCCTCTAAGATAGATATGTATGAAAAGTTGCTAGTCTTTCTTTCAAAACTAACGCCTTTATTATCATGCACCTCCCCCATTTTCTATTAAGAGTGTTTTTGTTTAAAATCAATTGTTAAGAAGTTTTGTTTAAAATTAGCAACTTCTTTTTAATGTTGCTTGGTGACATGATAGTACATCTTCTCTATCCTTTTACTAACATTTTAAAGTCTTTAGGCTACTCCTAGACACCACAGGATTAGTTTTGTTTTATCCTTCATTTAGACACTCTCTTTTTGTCTCTCATTAGGAAAGAGTAGGCTTCTAAGAAATAACAATCAAACATGACAAAATAAAATATAAGGTGAAGCAAAAACTTTCATATCAAAGTACTACATGGCAGCCCAACAGGAAGAAACGAGTCCCAAGAGTAGGCACAAGAGCCAGAGACCCGCTAGTTCTCATAAACGGTTAGATTGTAGTTCAACAGAGACTGAAGAAAATAGGAGCCAGTGAGATCACTTAACACGTAGCTGGCTGCTGCACAAGCCTAACTTGATGACTAGAGTTTGATCACAAGATACCATTGATTAAAAATTCTGGATGTGGGAGTAAACATCTGTAATCCCAGGACTCATATGGTGACCGGACAACCACACAGAAGCTTACCGGCCTGCTGGCTCCAATAGGTAGACAGAAAAGAGCCAACTCACAGAAGGCACCCTCTCATCTGAGCTCCACAAACATGCCTAAATTTACACACACACACACACATACCACCACCACCATCAACAACAACAATAATAATAAATAGCAATAAGAAGTAATCAATAAACTTTTTGAAAAGAAAATAAGTAAAATGAAATATATTAGGACATTTATTTATTCATTTCTTCCACCTTTCTTTGCATGGATCTGAGTCTCTGATCAATATCATTTCAGTCTTCTTCAAAAACTTTCATCTTTCTTGCATGACAGTAGGGCTTGTGGTGAATTTTACTGAGTTTTTGTTGTTGTTTTTGAAAAATCTTCTATTTTCTTTGAAAGACTGATTTGGCTGGTTATAAAATTTCAGGGTCCATGGGTTTTCTATTTCAGAAAATATTTTAGTTTACTTTCTTATTGTATCATGGGTTTCTAATGAGTTCTCACTCAAATTATTGTATTTTTCCCTTATAAATAAGATGTTTTTTTATTGTTGTTTATTGTAAAGCTTTCTGTTTATACTTGGCTTCCTCTAGCTGTAAGAGTACATGCTTATGTATGTTTGAGGACTATTTATTCCTTGGTGATCTCAGCTTTCTGAATCTATACTTGAATACTTAACATTAATTTTGCAAAATTCTTGGCCATATCCCCCAAAATGTCTTCTGCTTTGTTCCTTTCTCTTCTTAGGGATATTAAAAATTTATGCATTTTAAAGACTGTCTTGTTACCCTTGAATATTCTATTTATTCTTTATTCATTTTTCTTTTTTGTACTGAAGTCTGACATTTTTCTGTTAGCTTACTTTTAATTTTAAAAGGTAGTAAAATGAAATGACAACTTTATTAATTGAAAAGAAAATTCAAAGCAGGTAAGCTGTAAATCTCAGCACTTGCCAAGGAATGGACAATAGAAAAGGAGGGGTAAACAAAAAAAAAAGCCATGGTTTTGAGTCATGCCAGCATACAAGTGAGCCATATTGGAGAGGTAGGTGTTAGAGAAATAGTAAGGAAATGCAAAGTCCAAGAGAAGGTATGATGAGAGGAGAGATAAAAAGAAGAAAACATTTTACTTTTCTGACAAATTCAGACTTTAAAAACTGCATGGCTGTGCCCTCACCCCATTCCCATCCCCCCATGACTAAGCTACTTCACTAAGAGATAGAAAGACTAGAAAGGAAAAGTACAATGTTTCATTAAAGAGGTAGTTGTTTGGCCTATCTCCTCCCCACAGCTAAGGTGAGTCTACTTTCTTAGGGGTAGTTTTGCCTTCTTGAGGGATGGTTACTTGATCAGGTCATTGACCCTGCCCAACTAGAACGTTAGGTCACTTCCTGACCAGAGATTTTATCCTCTTTACCAGAAGGAAACAGTTTCCCTTTAATGGGCCCTCACTACTGTCTTATCAACATCTCCTCATTTGTTAGACAAGCAAATACAATCACATGGATGCACTGGAAAAGTACTATAACAGGAAAAAACTTGAGGTAGAAAACTTAAAATATTTTCCTGAGGAATTCAATTAAATACAGGAGAGCTGAAGAATTTGTACTTAGGTTATAGAGATAACATCTCAGGAAATCTCTGAGAGGAATGATACTCAAATTCGAGTACAGCCTGACTGAGTTCAGTGAGAAAAGTGGAAGCAGACCTGATGAGCTAGACTGGTGGCCACACTTTACAATGCTGCAATCTCTGAGGGAGAGCAGAGTATTGCAGGACTTCAAGTAGTGGCGTGATACAGTCTCTTTATGGCAGGCTATGCTTACTGTGACATGAAAACCTTACAGTGAAGCAAACCAGAACTAAAGCCAGCAATTAGGAAACCATGGCATTAATCTTGACAGATGATGATGGTGGCTTAATCCAAATTCATGACAGACTATGAACCAAATAAATGGATCAACACAAGAACCATCTTTGCATATACTAATAAGACTTTCTACTATGTTGCCTATGAGCAAGATGTTTAATATGGCTTTAAGACTTGTATATTAATCAGCATCACAAGTTGTAATAACGGTTTCTGAAATAGTATATCTGTAGGAAGCTGTATTTTGGTGATATGAGGAAGAGAAATATAGTGAGTCACATTTGAGTATATTACCATAATTAATATATTCAATGTACCTGTTGACTATACTAATATTCATGTGTAAAAGAAAAAGGCAATTGGAATAGATAATTGTTATAGCTGACATCTTTAAACAACCTCTCTAACTGGAGAATATAGAGTAAGGAGAAAAATAAACCTTGATTCTAAGGAGAGCTGAGCCAGTTTAAGGTCAAGTGGTTTGAGGGTGAAAAAGTTGTGTCGTGTCGTTTTGTTTCCTTGATCTAAGTAATTCCTAGCTTAAAACCCATATATAACACTGTGTATAAGAATAAAGTCTCCATAGCAATTTGGAGGAAATATTATGTATTTTGATATTTCTTTAACTAGGAGAGTTAAGTAAGCAAAACCAACTGACTAATATTGGTCAAACTATAAGCATTGATCTGATGTCTTTGGAATCCCCCCCAAAAATGATAAGATACTTTTTGTTGTTTTTGTTTATAAAACCACAATCTTATCAAAATAAGAGTTTGCACCTGTGTGATATTGGTGACTGCCTTTCTCCTCTGGTAACATGTAGAGCTCCTTCCATCACCAAGAATGCTAGTCAGTAGGGTGAAGCTTCTAGCTGGACACCAGCTCTATTTCTCTGTATTCAACGACATAGTAAGAGTTGTCTTCAGCAAGAGGGACTTACTATCAAGTTGTGGAGAATAATCAATAGCCTTGGCAATAAATAGTATGTGATGTTTGGGTGATATAACTCAAATCAATTGTCACTGGATGTAACAACCATATTCTAGGACAGGTTCCATGCCTAGGAATGTATGCCCAACCCAAAACAAACTCCATGTTTGTTGGTGGTGGTTGTGATGGTGGTGGTAGTTGTGTGTATGTTTCATTTTATTTTGTTTTTGAATTGTTTTACCCTACTGGTCTTTTGTTTGTTTTCATGTTTATGTTTTTATTTTTGTCCATGTTTATTTTTTACTAAGAGGGTGAATGAACATTAAGGGTGAGTAGGAGAGGAGGATCTGGGAAGAGTTGAGGGAATAGAAAACATGATTAAAATATATTGTATAAAACCTTTAAATAATATGAAAACAGTAACAGATGTAAAAATAAAATGAAAGGTTACTTCAAAAAAAGGGGAAAGCATAGATGAAGGACAGGAGAGATTAGAAATCTATGGAGCTGATTAAGGTTATTTCAGCCAATGTCAAATCAAATAATTCAGTCTAGAATAAAGCATTCACATCTGAGTTCAATTATTGTCATTTTCAATTATCAGCTATGTAACAAGATACATAACACAAATTTCTGATGTTTTCAGGCTCATAAGGATAGTGCATATAAATGTGACCTTCTGTTGTAAGAGATTCCCTCTGAAAGAGATGCTGAGGTAGGTGCAAACTTGCCTTTGCAGATGCAAAATTAAGTGGAAAGTGATGATAGCTTCATTGCCAACTTATATAGAGACACAAACAAGTGACGAAAAACATGTCCATGAGAGCTTACCAACAAATCTATACAAAATCAGAAGCAATGATTTTTTTTTTAATGGATGCCTTTTACATACAGGTTTTAAACAAAGCATACACTGAATATGTACTTGAAAAAATGAGATAGTGATGTTCAGAGTTGTTTGTGAATGTGCTCACAGTGGAAGGAACAAGAAGTGTGTTCAGATTCATTGGTGGCTTCATAAGAATGGAAGTTCTCATTCTCTTGAATTGCTTAGATGTGACTCATCCTTCACTTTGCTGATATGCTGCTCATAGAAGCATTTGACAGTCCTGTGAAGTGTAGATGCTTAATATAATATCAGGAAAAAAATGTTTCAATGGGCAGCATATAAAAGGAGAGGTGCCTTTACCATTTTGTTGAGTAAATTAGTTTCTATTGTGTCCTTAAGTGTGCAATGGTTATTAACATATAAATCAGGTTGTACAGTGTAGTATAAAATTTTAAGAACTATAAACCTCTATGTTCATCCATAGTACAAGAAATGTTTGCTCCATTAATCACCCCAAGCTGGCCATACAATGCCCTCGAGTGTTTGTGTGTCTGCCAGGCCAGTGTTGATGATGCAGCTCATTCAGGAGGCCTCTTCTACCACATAATTTAGGTCACTGCAAATTGACCACATAGAAATATTTTAATGCATGGGTGTAAGCCTATGTTTATTTTCTTTAATGTAAGACAACTCATAAACTATTATGTGTTTGTTACCTCCAACTGTATACATGGGATTTAACATGTCTGAATTGTCTGAGATTGTAAGGATGTCCAGGATTTCAAAGCTCCTTTTACATACATCCCTCTAGAACTATAATTCTCTAAAGGACATGGAATCCACTGTTCTGCTTCTCTTTCCTATCTGTATAGGAAGAGATGAAAATGTTTCATCTGTGTATTAGATAAAAGAATCAAAGTGCCTCCTTTGGGTGAGCTGGCAGAGGTCTTATGAAGATTTTGGTGTCACTATCTATGATGTATCCATACTCCTTCATGATAGCTATCAGTGGGTCCTAGTAAAGGAAAAGTGGAGACTAGTCACAAACCACATATGTACATTTAAGGCACAATTGTGGAAAATGCTAGTTGTTGTTATTGTTGTTGTTGCTGCTGCTGCTGTTATTATTATTTACCTTGCAGAAGGAAGTAAGGCCAGCTACATTTAATAGCATAAATGAGACGAATTCATTTCTTCAAATTTGTTTGAATAGCTTTAGACATTGAAGTAGAATGATAACAAGAGACTAAAGAATGCTTTCTTAGAGCCTGATATATAAACGACATGTTAAAGACAAAATTCCTCCTACCCCATCAATTTATATGTGAAAGTCCTAGCTCCTGGGGATTCACAATGTGACTAAATTTGGAGACAACAGTAAGACGCTTTGGATGAGACTTTTAATACATGTTCTTATAAGGGGAAATCTGGTCACACAGGACACCACAGTGTATGAATGCATAGGAAAGACCTGTGATGACACAATGAGAATGAAGCCAACAACAAACAACACCTGAAAATAACTTGATATTGGACTTCCAGAGTCCACAACCATGAGCAGATGTTTTCCAGTGGTAGTCACTATTTACAACAGCCATATCAAACTAACACAACACTATTGTCCCTCAAAGGTATATAGTTAAAATATAAAATTTTGGAAACAAGTCAAATCACCATCTTAATTAATATCTTCAAGAACATTCTGATATCAATAAAAGTCTGAAAATGTTTGATATCAAGATGGCTTAATCAAATATACAAATCAAGGTGGGGAAAGGTTAGTGGGGTTTTTTCTTTTTCCTTAAAAAAAATTAAATGCATGTAATTCTAAGCAAAATGTGAAAATTAAGGACATGAAAAAATTAACTCTTTCTCTTCTATGTCACCTATCACTTGTGAGAGAATCATACTATTTTCTAATGACCCCTAGTCCTGCTTTTTATCTTACTTGGGGATACCTCCCAAGTGGTAGACAGAATTGGTCATCAAAAGACATTGGGTTTTTTCCCAACACTTGTTAACACCTAAAAAGCTCACCATGGCTTGCTCCTTAAAATAATCATATCTTTAGCCCAAAACATTCTAAAAGAAAAAACTTAAAATCAGGCAACATATACTAAAGATTTACAGATTTTAAATAATTTCAGTTCTTTGAAAAATCTTAGATCCAAATTTTGACCCATTACACATAGGTAGATTCCAATAATATTATAGTAGAAGTCTCTCAATGTGCTCAGTGAATAAAGCTGACTAAGCTTAACAAGATTTCTGAATACTGATTAAATGTAAAGTGTTTCCACCATGTTTCAAAAACAACAACAAAAAAATCCTGTGTTTGTATATGAAATAACTGTAAAAGAGGAGAAATGAGGTTAAACATTACACAAAGACATCAGGAAACATCAAAGAGTCTTTCCTTCTTTGGCTACTTTTTCCCAAGAGGAAACAGTTTTACTCTTCTGAGCTTATGACAATTGTTGTTTGAGTTGTCTTTCTGGTACTTCACCCTGCACTCCAACTTTATTATCAAAAGTAATGACTAACATAGTTCTCACCTAGTCATTTCTGTTCTGAAGACTTTCATTGCCCCTGTGTGCTGAGCATTTCGTAAGGCTCTTCAGCATTCATCTATCTCACTGTATAGATGGGACAAACCTTAAAAATAGTTTTGGTTCAATTCTTTGAGATTGTGCTATGGTTTCTGTGATCCACTGTCATTAATAAAAAAAGTTTCCTGGTTCCTTAAAACAAAGTCAGAATTTCCTTTTTTTTTAATTTATTTATTTTTATATAACCAAGTCCATTTAAATGAAAACAAACATTTATAGACAATATTTGGGAATTTGGGCATCGTTCTTTCCAAACTACTTCCTGCTGGTAAGGGGAGCTGTCATGGAGGATTCTAAAAAGATGCAGAAATCCTGGCTGTAGTCTGTAAGGCTGCTTTGTCCAGCTGTTTTGAATGTAGGATCACCTGGTACTCTGTTTCAGGTGGTCTGGCTTGATCAAACCACATTAGTCTGGAAGGAATCCACAGCTTTTAATTTTCTGTGGAAACAAAAATAGAAATCCTGTTCCCCAGTAACTTGTCCTTGAACTTAAATTATGGAGTCAAAGCATTTTTTTTTATTTAATTTATGATTTTACATGTTGATCCCAGTTCCCTCTCCCTCCTTCCCTTTTACTCTCTCTGCCCTCTCACATGCACCCTAACCACCCTCCCCTCCCCTCCCCCCACCCCAATTCCACATGTAGGGGAATGCCCATCCAGTTGGGTTCATGTAGATCTGACAGGTCATGTGAAGTAGGGATTAGGGCTTCTCTCCTATCTCTAGGTTAAGGCAGTTATCCCTCCATGGGGGATATGTTTGCAAAATACTTTTGTGCACCAGGGATACATCCTGGCTCCACTGTCTGAGGTCCCTTAGACTGCTCAATCTTTCTGGCTGAGACCCATATTCAGGGGCGCCTGAGTCAGTCCCATGCTGGCTTCCCAACTATCAGTCTTGTGGCTCGTTAGCTCCTCCTTGTTCAGGTAAACTATCTCTATGTGTTTCTGCAGCCTGGTCTTGTCCTCTCCATTTGCATCTGGGTTCTACTTTGAATCAGTGTTTATGTATGGGTGTTTGCTCCTGTTTCCAACAGGCATTAGTTGAGGGCTCCATGGATAAGTTAATTGTTGATCTCACTCTCCGGGAAGGGCATTTATGGTAGCCTTTCCACGGATGCTCAAATTGTTAGTTGGCGGCAGTCTTGTAGTTCTCTAGACCTTTCTTTATGTTCAACTTTATCTTCAAACCAATATTGGCTCCCTCTTTTATATGTTCTCTCTCTCTCTCTCTCTCTCTCTCTCTCTCTCTCTCTCTCTCTCTCTCTCTCTCCCTCTCTCTCTCTCTCTCCTGTCTTCTATTCCTAACCGGGCTCAATCTTCCTGGTCGCACATGGTTTCCTTTCCTCCCCCTTGTTTTCTCCTACTTCTCTCTCCATTCACTGCACCCCCACTTCCCCTGAGCTCTGGGGGACTTGCCCCTTCCCAGTTCTGTGAGGGACTTTATATGAATCTCTTAGAATACATCTTGTATCCTAGTTCCTCTGGTGGTGTGAATTATAGGCTGGTGATCCTTTGCTCTAGGTCTAAAATCCATATATGAGTGAGTACATACTATGTTCCTCTTTTTGTGACTGGATTACCTCATTCAGGATGGTTTCTTCAAGTGCCATCCACTTGCCTGCAAATTTCAAGATACCATTATTTTTTTCTGCAAAGTAGTATTCCATTGTGTAGATGTGCCACATCTTCACTATCCATTTTTTAATTGAGGGACATCTAGGTTGCTTCCAGGTTCTTGCTATTACAAATAGTGCTGCTATGAACATAGTTGAACAGATGTCTTTGTTGCATGGATGTGGGTCATTTGGGTATATGCTTAAGAGGAGGATTGCCGGGTCCTGTGGTAAACTAATTCCCATTTTTCTGAGGAACCGCCATACTGATCTCCAAAATGGCTGTATGAGCCATTTCCACCAGCAATGTAGGAGTGTTCCCATTTCTCCACATCCTATCCAACATGAGTCATCATTGTTGTTTCTAATTTTAGCCATTCTGGCAGGAGTAAGATGGTATCTCAAAGTTGTTTTGATTTGCAGTTCCCTGATAGCTAAGGATGTGGAGCACTTTCTTAAGTGTCTTTCAGCTTTTTGATTTCCTCTATTGAGATTTCTTTCTTCAGTTCTGTACCCCATTTTTAATAGGGTTATTTGGTGTTTTGTTGACTATCTTCTTGAGTTCTTTGTATATTTCGGAGATCAGCCCTTTGTCGGATATAGGATTGGTGAAAATCTTTTCCCAGTCTGTGGGCTGCCGTTTGGTCTTGTCCACCGTGTCCTTTGCCTTACAGAAGCTTCTAAGTTTGAAGAGGTCCTTTTCTTCTACTTTCTTTAAAGAATTTACCTGTACAGCATCATCCTATGTACTTGTGTATTTCTTGCATGGCATCATGCTTTAGTGATAGTATGAGATACAGAGTACAAATACTATGAACTCAAAGGCAGCTCATATTTGTCATCATGGACAAACAGCCTAACTTTTCTGTACCTGATTTCAAGCCTTAAAGTAGGAAGAGGAGTATGTAACTCTCATTTATTTTATTTGTGTATTTTACTGAGTTTTCTTTTTCAAAAAATACTTATTTATGATTATATGTTTGGGTGTTTTGCCTGCCTGTATATATATGTACCACTTGTAAACCTGTTATCTGAGGAGGTCAGAGAGGGAACCGGGCACTGTAGAAATGGAGTTGCAAATAGTTGTGAGGCACCATGTAAGTGTTGAGAATGGAAGCATGGTACCCTAGAAGAGGACCCAATGCTCTTATACTGAGACATTGCTCAACTCTTCAAATACAGACTTTAAGAATTATGGACTATGTGTCCTTTCTCTGCTGCTCATTCTTTTTATAAACTGTCTCATAATTTTTAGTTTAAGATCTTTTGATATTATTGTTTTTCCAGTATTTTCTTCAAATTTTGTACCTATGATGACTGTCTTTTTTCATTAAAATATGTTAATATCCATATTTACAAATAGAAAAAATAACAAATTCTAAAAAGACAGCACAAAATGTTCACCTGAAATCAACACAGCTTCCATTTCATGGCAGCTATATTACATGGTAGAGAGAAGCTAATTTGCTCATTCTAAAATGTTATGATCAAGTTGTTGTTCCAAACAACTAAAATAGAATAGGAAAGATCTCTCATTGTGCAGCCAACTAGAGAGACAGTTATTGAAGCATATATTACTCACTTGGTAGTAGTTTACTGTAACCTGATAATTAGTATTTTGAATTTTTCTTGTTCACTTTCTTTATGGTCAGTTTTGAATAAACCCATCTCTCAAAGCACATAAATAATAATGATGAAAGAATTGTAGGAGCTGGTTCATATCTAGCCTCTTTTATTCTAATCATGCTTTATTCATCGTACAATAAGGCAGGTTTTCTTATTTTCCTCTGAAAGAACAGTGACCATGAGAGCAGTAGTAACACTACCTTATTAAATCACTCTCACATATTTCTCTGTTGATGGTCTTCCTTACAAGCTACTAAATACAAAGTTATCAACAAGCTTTGTTCACTCACCAGGATATAAATGTATAACAATTTAAGAACTTTGCATCCTCTTTGCCAAACATGTGAAACTCTACTGTAGTGTAGTTTTCCTGTACTTTCTATATGCATCTGATGGTGTGACTCGATAGTCTTGATTTCTGTTGAAACTTTGTCTTTAGTATAGTAATTTAATATTTTGTTGATTTTTAAAATTAACTTTAAACTTGAAGGCTCTCCTTTAAATAATATTAATTGTTCCTTAAAAATGTGAGAAACATGGGAGAAAAAATAATTCATCCATTGGCCATGTATCAGAAAGGCTATTTTCATGGACATAAGTTGAAATGATGGTGAAAGTGTCCTGTGGTCAGAAGTGTTCAGCAGGGAGGGCATGGTTTTAGGATTTGTGGCCACTTGAAGTTTTTTCTATGAAAGCAGTATTTCTGGAAATATATATATTCTCAACTGGATTCTCTAAGCTGTAGCAGAATGAAATAGTTTTTAAAAATAGTTCCATCTTAATAGAACTAGCTTGGTGGCTTAAGGTATCAAAACAAGAAGTGAAATATAGAGTCCTTTGGCATTAGAGCAGTCACAAGCCTGTTTCATTGATTTTTATCACTTCATCATGCACAGCAAATCTATGTCAACACGAGAGGCAAATCTCAGAGGAAAAACGTACATGTCAAGGCCAGGAAGCAGAGGATCTACTTTTGAAACTGTCTATTGTGACTAGAGAGAGGAGGATTATTGTTTTTTCAGCACAGCACTCACAACAGACCACATCCAGAGACACACTCAAGATCATTCAGTTCAATTGAAGATCTGACTTTAGTTAATAAGAATGCAATTTTTAAAGAAAAGTAAATATAATACTGTTGCAGAATTGCTAATTGTGCATTCTAAATAAAGAATTAATTTTTCTATCATTGCACCAAGTTTATTGGTACAGTGAACACATCATTAGAAACTGAATGGGTTTTACAACCAATAAGCATGAGATCATAATTTGGGAGGCTGAGATTCTGAGGTCCAGTTTCTTTGTCTAAATTGTGTTTAAAAAAATCAATGACACAATCGTCTTGAATTACAGGCCCATTCTTCAGTACTATGATCACTTCTCTTTTTTTAATTTTTTTTTATTTTACATGTCGATCCCAGTTCCCTCTACCTCCCTTCCTTCCTCTTACCCTCTCTGCCCCCTCACATGCACCCTGACCACCCTCCCCACTTCTTAAATCACCACACCTAAAGTGGCACTATTTCCAAGCAAGGTAACATTGTGAGGTACTGAGGGCTTCAGCATATAAGTTTGGGAGAGCATACCTGAACACTTAACTCTCATGATTACTGATCATTTCCATTGTCCCTAAACAGTATGGATGATGTGGAAATTGTCCATCTTGTTATGTACCAGAAAGTAAGAATGTGAAAACATGGTCCTTATACTCAAGGAGCTTGTAATTGTGAAAGGGAAATACTCAGTAGATATGTAAAGAACTGTCTGATAATATAAGGGAAGGCATAGCATGGCCAAATAAATGCTTCCACACAGCAAATGTAAGAACACTCTCTGAAATTATTATAGCCATTATAGAAATGAATATGAATGTTCCTCAAAATAATGAAAAAGCATGCTGTAACTATAATACCCCTGAAACATAGAGAAAGAATCTAAGTCAGCATAATACAGAGTACCTACAGATCTGCATTTATTGCACATGATACACTATCGGGAATAGGATTCAGGAGAAGTGGGAGAGGGCACAAAAGAGAGAAATGTTGAAAATACTGGATAAAGCACATCCTAATGCAGCCTCTACTTTGTACAGTGGATATATCCTAATATATTTTTAATTTAGGAGCAGTTCAAAACTCTCAATGTGCCTGATGACATTTAAAAAAACAATATATGAGGCATTAAAATAATCCTAGAAGTCTTTACCAGAATGGTATAATTGAACACAAAGCAAATTTTACAGTGAGTGGAATTTAATGTGTAAAACTGAGGAAAGGTTAGATGCACACTTATACATAGGCACATCCAGATAATGACCGGGTCTAAAACTGAGGGAAAGTGACAGAACTCACTCTAGGAGATTTTTTAACTGCCATCTGTCAAGTATGCCATGTAAACAAGAGGAATACACAAAATTTTTTAAATATGTGCATAGCATTCTAGGGTGCAATTTTAAGGAAATTAAAACACTGTTGTAAATGATGAGTAAATAAAATCATAGAAATAAGTCACATAATTGAAACCCAGTAGAGGTTAAACCAAAGAATGGGTCCTCCACTCACTCGACACAAGTGAATTCCCCACATCTCTTCAGCAAGATTTCAGTTTGCCAGTGTGCCTCCTCCCTGACATTTCATCAATTATGAAGCAATTGAAGGCAGAGAAAGCCACAGAAGTGGACGCACTGCTATACCTGATTAGGGTGTGTTGGATCACTATGAAACAGAATGACACTAATTTGAAAGTCTGGGCCTCAAAGAACCAGTGAGATTTCCCATGTCTACCCAACACCTGCAGTCACAAGGTGAAAGATGAGTTTGTGTTTCTGAAACATTTTCTATTTTCTGAAGATGGTTGTGAGCAGATGCAAACTTGATTCGAAAAAAAAGGTCATTGTTATTCTTGGACTGCATATGCAAAACATTTTTAAAAATGTTTTGGAACAGAAGAAAAGAGTCCCCTCTATGAGATTCAGGAGAGACTGAAGTAAAACTCTGCATCCAGTTTGGGGATCTCATTATGAGAAAAAGGAGAGACATACTGCAGGAAGTTCAGAGGAAATCAACAGGAATAATTAAGGAACCACAGCATTTACTCTAGAGAAAATATTAAAAGAATAAATAATGCACATTCACTTGGCTAACCAAGGGAACATGAGAATTGTCTATGAGTGCCTAATGTGTGTAAACACTTGAAACTGAGTCAATATAAAGACTAGGGGAAGAAGGTAAAATTAAAAATTAGACAACTAAACCAAAAAAAATATTCTGGCAGATTAAAAAACAAAATAAACAAAGGAATAATGAAGCTTTAACTCATAGGTTGCCTTCTTTTTTCTAAAAGAAAAAATAATAAAAATTGGCATGTAATCAGTAAGAAATATAATATGAGAAAATTACTTCATACTTATCTAGAAAGTAAAAAACAATATAACATGTTCATCTATAATATTTAAAGATTTAAAGATCTATAATATTTATAGATTTTGGAAAATTTCATCTAATGTCCTTTTCTAGAAAAAGAGATTTTGTTCATAGATGAGGAAAACAAGCAGCACATCTGTATGTTTTCCTCATTGTCTTCAACTTCTCTAGTCGATCACTAGATCTCTAGTCGATCACTTCTGGGAGCCTGCAAAGCTGAGCAATAATCTCTGCTGGTACTGCTCACCAAGCCACAGAACAGTTTCTTGTGATTTGATGTTCCCTGCAAGTGTCTCTCAAGCAGAGAGACAGCCACCCAAGGAACTCTGTTTCCACCAGAAGCAGGATACCTTCGCTCAGCATCTCTAGCACCCAAGCACGAAGCAGGCGCAGGTCTCAGGAAGCAAGCCAAGTGAAAGTCTTGTGAGCCTCACTTTTCCCAGTAACAAAAGGAAGGATTCAGCTCCATATCGACTGACGTCCTGAAAATGACAAGTTGCTATTATGGTTTTATGTATTCTAATATAATTGTATCTTTTCATTTTCTTAATCATGACTTCCATTTCTTCACTAATAGAAGTATAAAGTTTCATTCAAAATTATTTTATGAAAAGCACCATTTCTGGCACTTAAAAAAAATCACAGTACAAGCCAGTTACATTGACATCACACTTCAAATAAGCTAGAATGTCTGGAAATTGGTCATGCATCCTAAGAATGAAATCCCCTATGAGAAATTTCCAGAGGATCCATTCCTTCTCATGACTTGAGGTCAAGATGTCTCGATTCACCTCAGCAGGTCAGTTTTATGAATACAAATACAAATGCCTTCAAACGACCAATGCAGAAGTTCACAGCATTTATTAATCACTATTGGATTGAAGAATTTATGTAAATGGATTTTCTGCCCCAACTGCCAACATACAAATAACCACAAGGAGACTTCTTAATGATTATGAAAGCTCAGCCTTAGCTTACACGTGTTTCTAACCTGTTCTATTAACAACCATTTCTATTAATCTATTTGTTGCCATGTGGCTTGTGCTGTTATCTCTCATCCTGCATGTCTTGCTTATTCTGTATCACTTAGCTTCTCCTCTTGTTCCCGAGAATCCTCTCTGCCCTGGAAATCCTTCTTAGCTATTGGCCATTCAGCTTTTTATTGAACCAACCCAAGTGACACATCTTCAGAGTATACAAAAAGATTATACCACAACAAACATAATTGAAGAAAAACTATCTCTCAGTTCCTCACCATTTTGTAAGGAATCTTGGCTTCATGATCTACATTTACTTTTGGTAAAATGTGAAAGACACTCTTGCTGTTACCATAAGATGGCATGTTATTATTTTGAAATAAGATCTTTACATCTAATAAAGTATTGTTTCAATGCTATCTGAATTTAACATTTTGTTCAGACACCTTAAATTTCAGTTCACTACATAAAACCAATGGATATACTTTCTAAACTTTTATATTTCAACCAATAAAAATAATTGCTTATTCTCCTACTGACACTAATGAAAAGCTAATTCTATTTAACAATTACCTATCACATTATGTATCCTTATAACTCAGTCTTTTATTGCCCTGTGTATCTCTTTCCATTTAAATTTTAAGAAAGCACTGAGGCGATCTGGTGAGCAGTAAATTGATCACAAGTCTATAACCAATGAATTTGAAGACATATGGTGCCACTTGGAGCTGGATAACGAATGTTCTTTTGGTCTAACACAGTTCATGAAATGAAGTGTAAAATAGGACACAAGTGGCTTGGGTACAGTCATTTAGCACCTGTTCCAGTCATGTTAATTCAGGTTGGACATCATATGAAGGCAGGAACATAATATGATGCAGAAATACTTTCAAATATAATTGCCAGTTTAATAGCTTGGCAAGAAATGAATGTTTAACCTCTGAGGCACAAAACTGTTTTTGCTTGAAAAGAAAGATTCACTATCATCCTGAAACCATGACAACATATCATGAAATAAAGATGACATTTACCATAACAGACAATGATATTTACTATCCTATCATTCATTCATTCATTCACTCATTCAAGTCTCAACTGAAATAGTCCCTCCTTGCAAGTACATTTTAAGGGATGTAGATTAAAAGTAGAGTTAATGTCAAATTAGAATGTGTGCCCAGAATAAATAATGGAGAAACTTAAAATAAGATTTAACATAAGATTAGAAATACACACAAAAGTGGAATAGAGACCAAGGACTCTGGAAATAGACTCAGGATGATTTAGCTTCAGTTCATGCTGAGCCATGTAGCTTTTGAAAGAGGCAATGCCCTACCCAAGTTCATGTTTTGAATCCTTGGTCCCCAGCTGGTGGTACTGTTTTGGACATATGGCTAACTTTAGGATGTGGGCATAGCTGAAAAAGTAGGTCACTGGACATTTTCCCCTGGACTTCCTTTCTTTCTTTCTTTCTTTTTTTTTTTTTTTCATTTTAAGATTAACTATTTAAGATTTAAAAAGTAAAAGAACATTTTATCTGTGTCTATGTGAATGGAAAACTGTATGCCTTTATGTATGCATACTTGTGTGTAGGTGCCAGCCGAGGCCAGAAGAGGGCACTGGGTCCCCTGGATCTGGAGTTAAGGTGATTATAAGCCACCCAACATGAGTCAGAGGAAGAGCAGCAAGCACTCTCCACCTAAAGTACAGAGTCATCTCTCTAGTGCCTTTTTCTTCCTCTGGTCTCTGCTGCCATGCTGCCTTGAGGAAGTTCTTACCACACACTCCTACCACCATATTGATTTCCCCAGGCCCTGAAGCTAGATTACTATAAACTGAATCCTTTAAACAGTGAGCCCAAGAAAGCCTTTCACCCTTTGATTGCTTCTATACAGTATATCATTAGTGATGGAAAAAGTCATTCGACAAACACATAAACAACAACAACAAAAGTAGTAGGAATGAAAATTGAACACATGATGCATCTTGATTAAGGATTTTAGGGGATCATGTATTTCAGCCAACATCTTTTTTATTGTATGATGGCAAATGTCATTCTGTAAACATGTTTATCTTATTGGCTATTGAATAGAGCACTGTTGGACTAGGAGATGGGGAGGATGCTGGGAAACCTAGCAAGGGGTCACAATGTGATCTCAGGAGGAGAGGATGTGTGAGTCTGACATTCTCAGTAAGATAAGACCATATATATATATATATATATATATATATATATATATATATATATATATTCAACAATGAAGTGTAAAATCCAATTAACATCTCCACAGAATAGAATGTCTATTCTAACTGTATAGAAGTTCATTGAGATGTATTAACTTTGGATCTAGCTAAATTTGGTGTGTGATTTTTTTCTTTATTTGCATGTTGTTTATACAATGAAATTTATTTTTAAATAAGTGAATTGTACTACATTGTCTCTATGATGTCTTCCATCTAAGAGATAGGTTTTGGATTATTCATCAGACATCATTAGCAAAACTGCACAATAGATTTACAACATCCCTATAGAAATGTCACTATTTAGTAAACTGCAGCGTGTCTTGAGCTATACATAACATTTGCTAATCTCCATTAACAGTAATGCTGTTTATTTCCAAGACAGTAAAGTGACAGACATCCTGAGGAGAGCAAACAGTCTCCCCTCTGGAATGCATTTTGGGAAATTACATTCAAAAATTTTATTGATTTATTTAGTCCTTCAGAAGCCATTTTACTGCATGCCTGTTGTATACTAAGAAATATGCTGGTTGTTGAAAAATAAGATAGCTACAAAAATGTGAATATGTTTTATATTTTTAATACAAAAGGGGTCATGAACTTTCCATATTTGGATTCTTCCTTGGTATTTTCAAAGCCTGTTCTTCACCCACAAATGTATAACTTTGTCAAAATTCCAATGGCACCATGGTGAGATTTAGCCTATGTAACATATCTGGCTTCCACATGGATGCCTTCAACCTTTGAAAATCATTTTGTCTGTGGTGTTTTTAGGGTAGTATTTGCAGTATTTAGACACCCAAAGACTTACATAGGAAAAAAAATGGAAGAGTATAAAACAGAATCCATGTGCCCACTGCTTTGGAACTAAGAACTCAGCAGTAATATTTTTTAAAGTACTGCATCTTTTTTAAAGAACAACTATAATTTATTTGTGCATTCATACCTATGAAAAAATATGTCAAGCTTTATCATTCATTATTTTAACTGTATTAAAATGGATATCAATATTACTGTAATCAAAATTAGTATAAAGAGTTTTAGTGATATCTATTGTAAAAAAAATAGTATAAAATGAAAGTGGACAAAATAACATACTTTATGGAATATTTAATATAAATTATATGTAGATATAAAATATCTAAATAAATATCTAACCATTGTTATTATTCATTATTGATTCACCCATGTCCATGGCTCTGCATTAGTCAGAATACTGCCACAGTTGGCTCAGTTCCTTCTCTCTATCACCCCTGTTTCCTCCAGCCATTCTTATTAAGGTATAGCGTATGAAAAGAGTACAGTAGAAGTTCATGTAAGTGTCTTTCATCAAAAAGGGACTTTAAACACTTAAAGATATTTGGAATATCTTACTCTTCCAAAATATTATGTTCAGTCTCTTCGGAAATCAATGATTCTTCTACCAACTAGTTTGAAATTTCCTAGAAAATAAAGCATCTTTATTTATGTCCTATTTTCTGTAATACACAATGATCAAATACACATTTTCTTATTATAATATGAAGCAATTAAGTATTTAAGTATTTTAAAGCAAAATATTGAAAGTATATTAAAGGTATGAGGATCATACCTGAGGATCATCGTCATGAATATAACATAGCAACTGTGTAACATGAAACAAAAATGGCAATTGTCTTGTGTTCCTGCCTTTAAACTTCAAAAAACACTAATAACCCGGTGAGTTCACACTGAGTTCTTTATTTCTTACATTCTTCCAATCCATTTGCATAATGGTTCTACTTTTTACATTTAAAGCGTAATGGACAAATAATTATTATCTCAAATTAAAAGATTGGAAAAGTTAAGAAATTGGTGCTATAATTCAAGAAATTTATCCATTTCTTTTAGATTTTCCAATTTGGTAGAGTACATATTTTTAAGGTATGTCCTTATGATTATCTGGATTTTCTCAGTGTCTGTTGCCATCTCTCCATTTTTATTTCTAACCTTATCAATTTGTGTATTATCTCTATGTCTTTAACTGCATAAGCTAAGGATTTATCAATCTTGCTGATTTTTCAAAAATCTTACTCTTAGTTCCATTGATTCTTTATATTGTTGTTTTGTTTTTGCTGCTGTTGTTGTTTCTGTGTTATTGATTTCAGCCCTGAGTTTGATTGTTTCTATTGCTGAAAACAACACCTACTTATCTCACTGAACATGGAGAAGTTGAGTTGGTACCTGCCTAGGGGTTTACCCCTACTGATTAGTGTTCATGGTACATTGTATGCTACCAAAGGAGAAACATAAATGCCAACCTAACTACAAATCCTGCAGGCTACAATGATGACCTACCTTCAAGATAAGCTTGTACAATGGTGGCACAAAAGTTGTGAGAATAACCACTCATCTGATTGGAGTTAAAACATAACCCATGAGGTGGAACACATCACCACCATTGTCCAGTGGCTAAGAACCTGCGACTAGATAGGCCATGGACTCAAGGGAAAACCAAATTCTACTGTTCTGCTCAATGAGCATAACAATAACATACTCTAACAACATTCCCTTAAATTCACATATCAATTTCTTACTCAGCCATCATCAGAGAAACTCCCTCCTGCAGGAGAAGGGAAGAAGTACAAAAACCTACAGCCAGACAATATGCAGAGAGTAGGAGACCTTGGAACACTAAATCAAAAATGAAATGTTTCCATCAAACTCCTCCCCGCAGGCTCAGAGAGCTCTGTAAATTATAAGATTATAAGAGCAAGTGGGACGGAAGACACAAATAAAACAAGGCCTTCGAGATGCAACATATGGAATCATAAAGACTGTGGCAGCATGTGGCAGACTGAACAGTTCTGGGCCAGCTGGAGTCCCAGAACAGAGAGATGAAGCAGACATAAGCCCCCATTCCTAACCCAGAAACTATTTACAATTGATAATTGTTCACAAAGGAAAACTGAGTTTCCTCCAGTGTAATCTCATAGAGTACACAAACTACACTTCAGGGAAGGCCCCAGGCCCAGCAATAGATGGCCAAGATGAAAAATTTCTTTTGTTTACCTGACAAACCCTTTGCTTGTACAGTATAGTTTCTGATTGTGTCTTTATGGGTTTTCTGTGTGTGATGTGTCTCTGCATCTGTATGTGTTTCTTGTGTTTGTTTTTACTCTGTTTGTTGTTTTGTTCTCATTTAATTTCATTATTGATACTATATTTTTAGATACCCATTTGAGAGGTAGGGAGGTGTGTGTGTGGGAGGGGTGTGTGTTTGAGTGAGTAGGGAAGTAGAGAGGATCTGGGAGGAGTCAAGGGAGAAAACTCCATAATCATAATATTTTGTATGAAAACAATTTGTCTTAAATTAAAGACATATTTTAAAAACTTGGACCTGACCTATTACTATGTACAAGAAACAACATGAAGCATCTTTACAAACCTCAGCACATCATCACCTCAGATCTCAGTGCCTTCCACTGAGGTAGGACATGCTTCCCAAGAAGACTAACATTAAAAAGAAGACAACACTGTGAAGTGCCACTGAATTTCATGTTGATTTGAAGGATTTCCTTCTTTATTTTGCACTGATCAGACAGGCCAAAGCACCACAGTGTGAGGGAGAACCTGACAATCCCTGACATGGAGAATTGAATTGTGACAGTTTTCCATAATCTTGGAAAGGTGCATATGAAAAAGGAACATATTTGTGGGATAGAACAGATCTAAATGGAAGAACAGTCTGTGGAGACTGCAAACAGACTTTCACTTCATGTAGCATGGCAAGGGTGCAGAACTAGTTTTCTTAAAAGTTCATTTCTGTGCTAACATGGAGTCCTACTGGAGAAGGAAGAAAGCAATACTCTAAAAGCCTGAACAGTAGTCAACCTGACAATTGGAATATAATAGCACACAGTTTAATATCATCCTTCAACTCTTTCTGTCAATGAGATAGCTGTACACCTTTTACAAAGTAGGAGAGCAAGGAAATTGGTTGGCACTCGTCCTCCAAATAAATAAATGCTTTCTATTTTTCCAATATTATCTATTGGAAAAATTCTTTAAATGATTAATATTTTAGTACACTCCAGACTAATTTTCTCTTTAATATCTATATGTCAGAGGTCCCTTAGACTGTCCAGGCCCATGTTCAGAGGGTCTGAGTCGGTCCTATGCTGGCTTCCCAGCTATCAGTCTAGGGGTCCATGAGCTCCCACTTGTTCAGGTCAGCTCTCTCTGTGGGTTTCTGTAGCCTGGTCTTATTCCCATTTTCTTATTACTCTTCCCTGGTGCACATTCCCCATGGAAGGATATTCCCCTAATCTAGAGGATAGAGGGTCTAGTCCCTACTCCAAATGACTTGACGGATTTTGTTGATCACTCCTGGAAGGCCTCACCCTCCCTGAGGAGCAGGGGGCAGGGGAGAATGGGAAAGTGGTCAGGGGGCATGGGAGGGAAGAGGAAGGGAGAGGGAACTGGGATCAATATGTAAAATAAAAAATATATAAACATAAAAAATATGTATATGTCTTGTCTGACCCTAAACATGAAGTATGATACTATTTTATATGTAAAAGTTAGTATTTCTATTAACACACATTTCAAAAGAATGACAAGAATTCAGCTGTTGGAGAAACTCACATATCCTTTCCTTTTCTTATAAGGAACACAGTATATGAAAATACAAAAGGACACATGTATTGTTGCTTTAGTTACCAAACATTCCCTGTCAAAGGTCTCCCCCCGTCCCGCCTGGCTGTTGTTTCCAGCATTCTCTGTCTCTCCATTATCTTTTGCTTGCTAGAGTAGCTTAGTACACAATAAAGGCCAGCTTGAGACTGCCATGAAAACTCGCATCCATATGAAGCATTTTTCCCTACTTTTGCTAAGCTTCTTACACACACACACACACACACACACACACACAAAAGAAAGAACTCACTCTCCCTCTGTCTCCACGCCCCCACACCTCATCTTTTTAAATGATGGTTCTAATTTTACTGACTTTCTTGCTAGGGTACAGCACTATAGTTCACTCACCATAGGAAAGTGAACCCCAAAGAGCCAGCTCACGACGATGACAAGCCATTCCCACTTCTTACATTAACATTTCATCTCGGAGGCCTCTTTTCTCTCTCTGACAGTTGCAAGGCTTCTCCTCTTTGTCTCTGCTGCAATTACTGTATGAAGGTGCTCCATTGATTACAGCAAAGAGAGCTTGAAAATGCCATCTAGAAGCTGGCACACAGATTTTAAATTTTTGTTAAAGTTGATGCCCCTGTGAGACTACTACTACCCTCAGCAGCAGTTTGTTCTTTCATGGATTTCCCTGCTGAGACGCTTCAAGTGGAATCAATATGCTACCTTCTCCCTTTGGTGAGCAGCGAAAGAGGGGTGATTTGGTGACACTCAATTTGTTACAATGCATGTTCCATTCCCTTTCCATCCTTTTCCATGGTTTTCTCTCCTCTACTCTGAGCACACTTGGTCTATCATAGCAGAACAAGGTCTCACATGCTAAAAGAGTTAGCCTTCTCAACAAGAGAAATTCCCTGCAATTGGAAATTCAAGCAAGGCTGTCCCCTTACAAAATTCCCTTCTCAAAGCAATAGTTTTTACTCAATAAAGTGACAAAGAGGTTTTAAAAAAGCATTTGGTGAGTGCCCTTCTTTAATTCAAATGCAAAGAAGGCAGAGGCAAGTGGATCTCTGTGAGTTAAAGGGGAGCATGTTCTACATAATGAGCTCTCAGCCAGCTCAATGAATTTAACAGGGCAGGCAAACAAATATTACTGGGAGGAAACATGTCAAAAATATTTAAAGTATTAAATATTAATACTATCAAAACTAATAATTTTATACTTTAGAATTCAATTATGGAAGATAATCATAAACATATTTTAGGTTTTATATACAAGGATAATCACTAAATCAAGAATTATTTTGAATGTTCAAAAGTAGTAGACAGAATAAATAACTATATCATATCATATAAAGAAATACTCTACTGTCCTAAGTATCACATTGTAGAATAATATGAATCCATGTAAAAAATTTTATAGTATATTGTTAGATGGCAAAAAAGCAAGCCATAAAACTATATAGGTATTCCTGGTCTTTTTCTTTTTAACATAGTAGAAAATAAAATCAAAAAGGAATGAGTCACTATTTTATCCTGGTTAGTGTTCACTATTGAGATATGGGTTAGTTTCCATTCCTGTAGTTTTTAGAGTCTAATAAACACAGAATCAAAACTGTCCCTTTCAATAATGCTGGTTTCAAACTTCTGTGACGTCCTTTTGTATTTTTCTCCAATTTCTGTGCCTTATTTTGAGATCCTCTAGTCCTTTTTTTTTTTTTTTAATCCTCAAATATACTAAATACAGTGTTCCACCCTAACCCATTGTAGGACTGAATCCTCCATACCTTCCTGCTCAACCTACCATGTCCACAAGAAATCCTGTTTTGGTCATCCAAACTGAACCCATCACCCTACCCCACAGTATTCCTTGTCTTGTCTTTACATTCTTCTCATTATCTAAAACTAGCTAGTATATATGTGTTTCTTTTCATCTCTTTCCTCTATCTACAGCATGTGGTCATTGGGAACTTGTCTGCCCTGTGTGTCTTGAATATCTCTGTAGGTAAGAATGGAAAACAATGTCAGACTGAACAAACCCATTGCACTATAATTTGAATGGAACACTGAAAGCATGGGATGTAGACTAGATCCAGAACTTCTTGCATCTTATCTAGAATATTCATTTTCAGTTGTCTTTAATTTTCTACACTCAAAATTTAATCTTAATTTTTGAGAACTCAATGTACACATGTCTACAGGATGCAGGACAAAAACTATGATGATTGCATGTGACAAGAAATCTACTCTATTGTAAAATTAGTATAGTAAGAGTAAAGTGTTGACATAAAGTAAGTTAAATAAGAAAGGCATTTTATAAGAGGTAACTCTGTTTTGTAATAGAGTATGAGGATATTTGATTGCAGTTTTCTGGAAGGGAAGTATGGGAAAGGACCCTCTTTACATGGAATAACATCATCCACTGCAATGAAGAAAGCACTCTACTCCAGTAAGATGGCACTTAATGTTTCTGTAAGAAGGACATAGGATTTGGATATAAAATGTCCCCGAAGTTTCTTGTTTTGAAGACTTGTTCTCCAATCAGGGGCACCCCTGAGGTATGATTGAATCATGAATATTATTGTCTCGCTGATGGATTAAGCCATCGGCAAATTCATAGTAGAATGATCTGAAAGGAGTCAGATCCCAGTTGGAGATAGTATGTCATTAGGCATGTGCCTTTGAAAGATAGGGTCCCTCTTCATGCCCTACTTTATGTTTCCTAACTGCAATACCATAAGCAGTTTCTTCCACCATTCCCTCCTGATAAAAAGTTTCTACTTTGTCACAGGCCTAAAAAGCAAACTAGCATGGATTGACATCTCTAAACTCTGAACAAAAATTGGCTTTTCTTTCTCAGGTTGATTTTCTCAGAAATTTTATGACAGCACTGTTGTGGAATATTAGCTTAAGTTGTGTTACATTTGTTTATTCTGTGGAATATTTGTTTAATGATGCAAAGATGTGTTGCATTCTTTTATGTTACATTTGTTTAACTTTGTAAAGCTGTGTTATTTTACGTGACTAAAACACCTGATTGGTCTAATAAAGAGCTGAACAGCCAATAGCTAGGTAGGAGAAAGAAATAATAGGTAGGGCTAGTGGGCAGAGAAAATAAATGGGAAGAAAAATTGAGGGAGGAGAGCAAAGAGTGTGAAAAAAGAGAAGGACAGAAAGACATCAAGGACCAGCCACCCAGCTATACAGCCAACCATGGAGTAAGAAGGAAAGAAAATCATGTAGAATAAATGATGGTAAAAAAGCCCAGAGGCAAAATTCAGTTAAAGAGAAATGGGAAATTTAAGTTAGAAAAGTTGGCTAGAAACAAACCAAGGTAAGGTCAGACAGCCACAAGTAAGAATAAGTCTATGTGCATTTATTTGGGAACAGGGTGGTGGCCTCCCAAAGAGAAAAGAAAAATTACACAGCACAATAACCACAAAAGGATGCTGACTAACAATGCATTTTTATTTAATATATTACATAAATTGAATAACAATAAACCTCAATTCTCAATTTTTTTCAATTCTCAATTAGTTCTATCACTAATAAGATAGAATTACAACCACAAAGTAAGATTTAACCACAAACAACTCTAACTTGGTATGGTATCATTCAGAAACAGAGAAAATAAATATAATGTATTGCCAGAGTCTGTCAGATGAAACAGAAGCCATCATTCTTCAGGGGCTTTGCATGTCTTTAGTGTTATTTCACAAATTTAGAATTTCTCCTGGGAAAAAAATTCTTCTTAAGGATGCATAAGTTGAAATTAATATAACATACACGACACCTACTTGTATCAAACTATGCATAAAAATGATGTTAATCAGAAGCCCTATTTTTTATATCTATAATGTGTTTTTCACTTATTTGTACACCCCCTTACTCAACAATGGTAATATCAGGTAGTTTAAAGAGAAATAAATAAGAAAAATTGTAACAAGATACCAATTAAATACAAGAACCTCTTTTCCTCATGTTGTTTATTTCAATAAAAGTGCAGACATTTTCTTGATGTGGTAAAATTTGGGGAGTTTGAATCTTCTGAGGAAGATAGTTTTTATGTTCATATCAAAGAGCCTTGGTTTTTCATGAAAATGCCACAATTACAACTCTAAAAAAATAACTCAATTTATTTTTGCTTTTTTCTTTGGAAAATGCAAAAGTTAAGGAACTCCTAGCTCAAAATATATGTATGAATTTAAAATATAACATAACAGAGCAAAGGACGTACAAAGTAAGATCAAGTTAGAGGGTTTGGTCCTTACAAGAATCTCTGAGGGAAAAGGATCAAGCAATATTATTGTCAATTTTTATCTAATGTTGTGGAATGTTTACTTTGGAAAAAAATTAAAGTAGATTAAAGAGTAATCAAATATTCAAACAATCCTAAATCCTATGTGCAGCAGCATAGCACTTAACTACAGGGATATCAAAGATACCAAGCAACCAAGAAGGATCTAACATAGATAGCACCGCTCTCATTGACAGTCAAGGTGCAAGGTGTATTCTGCATGAAGAAGGCACAGCACCAGGACTTTGCCCCTAGCTGTTTCATTAACCTAACCAGAGAAGAATCAAAACTTCTTTCATTTACTAACCTCTTTTGAACCTTCAAACATGGAAGTCAGGCCTACTGATCCCATGGTCTCAGCACAGCAAAGACCCATCTCTGCAGGTCATACAAACAATATTTAAGACAGTGCCTAGGTACTGTCAAAAATCTGTATGATAGGCATATTCACACCTTGTTTTACTTAGTCTTAATAATAATAGCTCTATTGGACAAGTAGCATCCATTCTATTTTTTCCAAAAGTAAGCGAGGAAAGATGTTAAATTGCTTGCTCGAGATTGATGAGTATTGGCCTCCAAGTGCAGTCCAATGGTCAAGGATGTGTTAGCATATGCGAGGGCCTGGGCTTGACTCCTAGCAGAGTAAACAATCAGAAAGATAACTTAATAGCTACTAAGGATCAGAACAGGGATATGAACCTAGGTAGTTCTTCTGAAGCCCAAGTTAAGACCCATCACAACACCTGTGCATAGAAAACACGTTGGAGCCAGGCAGTAGTGTGTGCATGCCTCTAATCCTAACACTTGTCAGACAGAGGCAAGCAGATCTTTGTGAGGTCAAGGCCAGCCTGAACTACAGAATGTGTTCCAGAATAGGCTCCAAAGCTACATGGAGAAACACAGTCTTTAAAAAAAATGAAAACATGCTGGAAATCCATCTCTGGAAGATGTTTTCTTATGCTTTAAGTCCTTAGCTAAAATCTGATTTGAATAACTGGGTGTGGGTAAAGGAATCAATATATATGCACTGATTTTTAAAATCAGTCCATTTGGTAATTTTAGAATACAAGTAATTACCACCTAATGCTAACATCACTTATGTCTAATTCCTTCCTTTTGTATATAGAATATCTGAAAATGTAAAATCTGAACATTAAAACAATGAATGATATAATAAAATAAAAACATATATAAACTACAAATCTATTGTTGAGAGCCATCTTTGATGTTATGTTTCCAACATCACATATATGTTCTATAATTATATATGTTTTGACTCTAATTTGCTTCCAAATGAGGCTGAATATTTATCCTTTGCAGCACTTAATTACTTAATTATTTCCTTAGCTTGTCTAATGAATACACAATTTATATTTTATGGTACATTCATTTCCTATCATACCAATTTTCCTTGTCTTATGGCCAAATGCTTTCTTAAAGATCAAATGACATGTTATGTTAAGCAAAATTCTTTTCTACAGCAAGGGCTCAATAAATAGCTGCCATTGTCTTGTTATTTTAATTGTTATAGCACTGTACTTTAGCTTACCAGGATCCACAGCACTAAGATTTACTCTTCATACGGTCCCATAACATTCAGATAAACATGCACCATCAATTGATTTGAGCCCAAATCACATACCAGGATGAGGATGCTAGCTAGCTATTTTAGCTTGATAACACTGTTCTTCTCCTATTGGTTAGAGTAACTAAAGCTTGCTCATAGTAAGAAAGAGAAATATGATGTCTGAGGAGATAGTTAGTTCAGTCAGGGAAGCGCTGGGCATAAAAATGTGCACCTGAATTCATTCTCCAGAACACACATAAAAATCTAGGTCTAAATAAAAGAATTTTAATCCAGACATACCAACATATAGTAACACCTGTAATTCCTGTTTCTGAGTAGAGACAGGGGGATCCTTGTTGCTTGATAGCTTACCAGCTTAACCTAATCATTGAACCCCAGGCAGCTTTACAAATAACAAGGTAGGCTAGAGAGATAACTTACTGTGTAAGATTACATACTGTGCAAACATGAGGACCTGAGTTAGAATCCCCAAAGCCATGTAAAAAAGCTGTGCATATTTGCACATGTCCATAATTTCAGCATGGCAGAGCAAGAATAGTAGATCCAGGAAGCTCTGTATTCAGCCACCCTAGCCACAACAGTTTCTAGTTCTGTGAGAGACCTTGTTTCCATGCAGTAAGACAGAAAGCAGTGGACCAAGATTCATGATGCCATTTTCTGGCCTCCACATGCATGTGCATGGGTATACATGTGTGTACACAACACAAACACACACACAGAGAAAGAGAGAGAGAGAGAGGGAGGGGGGTAGAGAACCAAGGTTGAAGGCACCTGAGGAATGATGAATGATACTGGAAATTGACCCTGTGCTTTGAAATGCACACACACACACACACACACACACACACACACACACACACACAAACACATGCCTGTGTACACATGAACAGTCATTCACAGAAACATGTAAATATACTTGTGCATACACACAGGGATAGAAGTGAGAATGAGGAGGGAGAGAGGAGAGAGGAATGAGAAACCTGTAACTTTTATAAAATGTTGTTCAAGTTACCTCTTCAATGCAAAATACTTTGTAAGTTCCATCAGGAAGGTGTTAAATTATATGCAACAGGTCAAGGATAAATTAGTGATTCGTTCAGATAAAACTTCAGTCCCCTGGATTATTTGACATTTCAAATTAATTTTACTTCTAAAACAATGGTCAACTTTAGTATATTAATGTTTTTCAGATTGTTGCTTTACACAAAATTCTTAATAGCAGCTGAAGTGAGAACCCTGTAAAGGAGACTGGAAGACAACTGGGCTCCATTTGGTGTGTCTAAGGAATAGAATAGTGAGTGACATCAGGATAATCTAGATAAATAAGAATAAAATCAAGTGAGCTGTAAAGGGAGAAATCACAAGCCACCATGTCAACTGGCAACAGTACCCCTGTAAATATTGTGAGAATGTGATTTTACCCTCTGCAGAAGAGAAATATTGTTATCATTATGCTAATCTTAAATTATAATAAAATGATCAGAAGAAGAGTGGGGATCATATACACAATATCCTTTTAGACCTCTACTAAGGAATGTGGAATGCTGCCTTGAGATAAGAAGAAGCAGGAAATTCAATCTAAATTTTTAAGTTGTCAATGTAATTGCAGTGCTGTCTCCTTTAGATTCCTAGAGGGTAGAAATAGGATCGATCTAGGTAGTAAGTGACTCACATTATAATGAGAGTATTTTGTTATCCATATTTTTCCAAGAGAAAAGAAATTGGGTTTTAAATTTGCAAATAAGAACTTTTCTACAGATAACCCAACACAAATTCAAAACAAATTGCCCAACCCTTACACAGGATTTTAGAAATTGAAAGAGATACAACTAGTTATTTCTTTGGTTGTCTTTGAGATGAATGAAAAGGCACAGCTTGAACATTTTGTCAGGCCTCAAGAGTCTTGGTAAATATTCTGTAAGCTGTGAACATTTAGTATTATCCCCAGCCACAATCATGCCAGATGTTATGCATCCAACTTTCATTCCCTGGCACATAGTAAAAATAAAAGGAAACGCATCCTTCTCTTTATGAAAATAAGGGCAAAGAAGGTAACTGCTCTGACAGACTATCATTTCAAAGATGGCAGGCTGAATAGTTTTCCAGAGGAGAAAAGTGCATTAAAATGGCAAATAATGGCAGTGTGAATTGATCATATTCTGATTTCCTCACACTCAGCTAAACTGGAATTCCACTTCATTCAAAATTTCAGGGGAAAACTGAGAGATGTAACCTCTGCCGTAGTTAGTGGCAACTTTCTCTGAGATTGGAAATGTATTCACTGTTAAAATATTGAGTCACTAAGCCTTTCAACTGCATTCCAAAAGTCTGCCAGGGACATTTCAATCAAGGTTGTGTGAATGGGACAGCCAGACCATTTCGGCTAAAAACCTTCTTAGAGAATTATGTTGGTAAGCATGGTGCCCTCCAAATGACCTCACATGTGATTAAGGCATGGGGAAACCTACTCATAGTTTATTCTTTTCCCGAAAACAACAGCAGAAGGAAGAAGAAAGAAAGAGGGGGGGCAGAAAGGAAGGAAGGAAGGAAGGAAGGAAGGAAGGAAGGAAGGAAGGAAGGAAGGAAGGAAGGATGAATCTTGAGTTCCCAGAAAAAAATGATAAATTACTCCACCTCCCATTGGAGTGCTTCCCTTTCGTTTCTGATATGAGTAATGCCTATTGACCCCCGTGGTGTTATCCTTCTTGCTGTTCATGCAGTGTTTTCTTTAATCTCTCAGATCAAAGATTGGTCAATAAAAATCATCTCTGCTTTGGAGGGAGCAAACAAACTATACTCTGTTCTATGGGAATTGTAGGTTTTCACAGCATTCTAGGTAAAAGTTTCCCCATGTCTTGTTATTAAATTGCCAATGAAAAAATAGAAAAACAAAACAAGTGTTTTCTATTTGGTGAACCTATTTAAAACATACTGAGCTTTCCAAGTTGAATATATATTCCTTTTCCTGTGCTGTTTTTGTTGTGTATTTTCCCCCTTCTTCCTAAAATTTTAAATGAATTTTGAATCAGTGAAAGATCTCTTACCAATGACCCTGAACACTGAAGTCCAATTTTTCTGCAGAAAAAAAATTACATGGAGGTGTCATTTTGAAAAAAGAACATCAATATAAATGACAGCCTCAATATGAACTGCCCTTTGCAATAAAGGAAACATGCCTCAATCCCAAACGAAAAGGACAACTTCTTGGTGAATGTGTAGACCAGTTGTTTTCTCTATTAAAGTTTGGTCCACTTTGCTAAACAGTAGCAAGTTTCACTATGAGATGGAATAACATCTACCCTTTGATAGGAAACAATTAGTTGTAACTAGATCCAGTTCCCTGATTTAATCCATAAAGCCTAAGAGCCACTCCTGGATAGTCATGTTTCTTCTGGGTTATAGCTAAGTTGGAATGTAATGATTTACTAGGACACTGTATGCCAATACGGAACTCATAATTTTTTCACATTTTTATTTAAGTTTCTTATAATAAAAACATTAACTTTTTCTACTGTTTCTTTAAAACATCTCTATATATTAAAAAATAAAAAAGAATTTACTCTTAGCGGAAGGAATTCTATGTGTATGGAGACTGGGAGATAATTCTTCAAGAAACACCACTCTGTTTTAAACAGCATATAGGAACTGGTCTAGTGAAGTAGGAACCCCAAAGCAACAGCTCCAAGGATATCTATGCTCGAAATCAGGAAAGGCAGAAGAGTTCTACTTCCTGTTCCCTGTTATCTCTTACTCTTGACAGGAAGCCACATCTGAGGCCCTGAGCAGAGACACCTGGACACTGTGTTTGGACACAAGCTCATTCCCTTTCCCTCTCCTCGTCCCAATGTCTGCCGTAGTCTGTTCAAAGTCCTCCAGACTAGTACCCCAATGCTGTGCAACCTGGACACTGCTCTGCTAGGCAGGAGCTCTACACCCTCTCCCTCTTGACACTATCATAAAGTTCTTTGTAAAACTCAGCTACTATGACCATTGAATTTTATTTTGAGACAAAATTTGAAAATCTACTAGTTCACAGCCACAATGGTGGATGTTAGGGCCCTGTGGTCCCTCACTTAACTCACCAAAAGCCAATAAAAGATTCATTGAACTCACACCCCAAAATGTCCTATATCAATTAGAAAAAAAATGATAAATTTTGGTGTTATGGCAGGAAAATACCAGTTATTTGTGATAGCTATCCTAAATACTTCTGACATTATACAGAATATCTCAGAAAAAAAAAAGAAATAATTGAAGCAATGAAATTCTAAGTCTATTAAATAGATACTTATAGGGATCAATTCTAAAATCGCAATATAATTTCTTTTTTTTAATTATTCTTATTTTACATACCAATCCTAGTTCCCTCTCCCTCCAGCCCTCCCATTTTCCCCACCATCTACCCATACCACCTCCCATCCACTCCTCAGGGAGAGTGAGGCCTCCCATGAGGATCATCAAAGTCTGTCACATCATTTAGGGCAGGACCTAAGCCCTCCCCCATATATCTAGACTGAATAATGGATAAAGAAAATATGGTACATTTACACAATGGAAGAAAAAAAACATATGACATCTTGAGAGACACTAGAAGAAACCATCCTGAGTGAGGTAACCCAGACACTGAAAGGTAAACATGGTATATATTCACTCATAAGTGGATATTAGACATAGAGCAAAGGAAAACCAGCCTACAATCCACAATTCAGAGAAGGTAGGAAACAAGGAGGACCAGAAGAAAAAGATGCATTGTCCCCAAGAGAAGGGGAAAGGGACAAGATCTCCTGAGCAAATTGAGAACACAGTGGAAGTGGGGAAAGAGGGAGGAGAAAAGGGAGGGAGGAAGAGACCCTAGAAGAGAACATGAGGGATCAGGAAGGCCAAGCTGGAGGAGGAATAGAGAAAGAGAGCAAGGAAAGAGATGCGTTAGTAGAGGGAGCCATCATGGACTCAATGAGAAAGAAATCTGGCACTAGGAAAATCTTCAGGGATCCACAAGGATGGCATAATGAAATTTCTATCCAGCTTTATATTCTTGTGTATTTAACTTTACATGAAAAGAGACATTACTTCTGATTTTCACTTCATAAACTCACTTTCAATAACATTTTAGTCTTAACCGGATAACTTTTACCTACCATTTTATAGAGCTATTATAAAGCCAAATGACAGCCTGGCAAGAAGCTTAGTGAGTTGATTGCTTGTCATACAAGCATGGAGACCTGAGTCTTCTACCTGGTGAGCATGAGCAGTGCACATCTGTTATCCCAGGGCTGAAGACACAAAATAGAACAGCCCATGGATGCTAACACCCTGGCCACTACAGCTCACCAGCAATATCCAGTGTCAGGGCAGACACACACACACACACACACACACACACACACACACACACACACACCACAAAGGTGACAAGTGATTGAGGAAAATGCCAGAGGT